>NC_052058.2:49441741-49742991 GCF_903992535.2 Arvicola amphibius
AGTTGGAAAAAGTCCAACCTGATCATGGATTCAAAACATACTTATAGTTTGAATTTAGTTTTCTATTCTGTTGAGGTCTTTTGCATTTGTTCTTATCAGACATATTCGATTGTGGTTTTTAGATATAACGTGACTTATTAAGCAGGCCTCTTCACTTCCCTGAAAGGGAGGGTTTGCATCTCGAGTCTGCAAATAGTAGGATTATGGATTCCTGCCCTTTCCTCTCTTGTTGATCTGCTCCCCGTCCCTCTGTCTCTCTGTGAGTTTTAATCTTTTAGGACTCCACCGTGGTAGGTTCTGTTTCTAAGAATGTGTCCCTTTGTTTTCCCCAGGTTGTAACCATTATCAATGTAACCTTTAGGAGCTTCTTGAAACCTGTGGCATTTCTGTGATTAGCCTCTTTTGTTTATGATTTTGCTTGAATGTTCTCTTCTTTTCTTTAATTAGCCTAATTAAATTTTGGCAAGTTTTATTATTTTTTTTAAAAAATTAGTTCTTTCATTGATCTTTTCTATTGTTTTACTAAAGTTTATACTTCATTTTTCATTATTTTTATATTTTATTACATTTCTGCCCATTGACTGACTTTAGTCTCAGTCTGTTGCTTCTTCTGTTCCTTGAAGCAAGAGTTTAGGTTGTTTGTGTATCATCTTGCTTGTTTCTGGAAGCTTCTGTTTATTGCCATAATCTTTCATTTAGGACAGTGTTCGCTGCACCCGTACGTTTAGTTGTGCTGTGCCTACACTTGCATTTGTGCCACAGTTACTGTCTTCTTTTTTCTTAGGAACACATTCTCTCTTAGAGTTGTAGGTTTGGGGGTTGTTTCTCCTTTCATTTCTACGGCATCACAATTTTGTCATGATGTGATCTCAGACTTCCTGGTTTTGGAAAGACTTGCCCCTGAATGTATCTTTTGGTTTTTCTGGAAAAAGACAAATTCTAGAAAGCTACAGTTCATGATCGTGCTGGGGCTGTGCGTGTTAAATAAGCATCTCATGTGATATCCATGTAGGATATCAAAAATTTTATCTTAGGCTGATTGTTTAGAAATACGATTGAAAAGAGGGTAGCGAGGTTCTTCAGATAGCCCATCCACCGAAGCTGTTTGCCTTTCATTTCTGCCAAGACTCTGACCAGGGCTGACTGTGGCCTGCCCACCAGAGAGATCTCATGTGGTCGTGTTACAGACACGTTTCAACCATGTCTCTGTTGAAGCTAACCATAGACCTTCTTGCTGTTGTACTAGGCTTGGGGCTGACAAGAGAAGGGCAGAGAGGTCGCCTTTGAGCAGGTCAGTTAGGATTGACTGCCTCAGTGACCGCCTGCAGAAAGCGACAAGGCTGCAGATGAGCACGGTTTGAGTGGAGACCCCGGTAGTGTGTGGTGATAACGAGGAGACTATGAGGCTGTGGGAAAGCAGACTTGCTACTTGGAACTAGCATTCCTAGAGAGGGCGAACACTTCCCTTTGTGTCCCCAACTAGAGGTTTGTCAAACTAAAGTTTTAGTCTAGTTCACTCAACCCAAAAGTAGTCTCCTAGGAGCTGCTAGCAACCTTCCTGGGAATCTGCTAAGTACAAGTTGTATTATTAACATACTAACTTACAATTTGCCTTTTCGGCTCTGGTAACATCTGTGTTAATGTAAACGAGTAACGGTAGGTACCATTAACACTACAGCATTGATCACGGTATTAATCACTAGATTGACTATTAATTTTTTTATTCCTTGTTACTAGGTACTTGTAGTTAAAAAGTAAAATATAAATTTAATTTTGGTTAAGAATATACTTGATATATGGCCTTGTACAGGACTATCCTTTGAGCCAACGACGACTGTCTTCTGGAGTCCAGCTGTGCTCGCTTGCCACAGATCACCCTACCTGGGATTGTTGAGCATTTCCATCCCTTTAGAAGGAGCTGTGGGGGGTCATGCAGTCCTCAAATGACTGCTCATGGCCACTCAATATGACCCGTGGTATGCAACTCTGCCCTAATTGCATGTGGCCTTTGGGAAGTGCTAGAGTGTATAGTTCAAGGAAGAGTAGAGGCAGGGGACTCCATCTGTGTGACTATTTGAAAACTGTCATCTCTTCTTGGTAAGACTTTCCAGTGTAGCCCTTTGGAGGGGAAAACCTCCAGGAGGTAACCCCTCACTGGTGTTCTGTAAGTAAGCCCAATAAACTCATTGGTTCCCCAGAGTGAACATTGGTGGAACTGTTCTTCTCTTTGTTGGGACCATAGAAAGGGTAGACATTGCTGATCTCTCCCTCTGTGAAAAACTTTTAGCAACATACAGAAAATAATTGCTAATGTAAATTTTGACTGAGTACATATCTCTCTAAGAAGACTTTATCTTCAACTGGAAAATTGCTTGAGATGATCCACTATTTATGTCTACAACTGTCTCCAGGAAGACTGTTCACAGCCCATACTTGTAAACTGAACCATCCTGTATATGGATTCCAGGTTTTATTTGAAAGAACTCCTGAAATGTACAATATGAATATGCAGACGCAGATACTTGACAGATATTTTCAACAAATGCCTGTTTACAGTGAGTTTGTCCTGTTGAGGAATATTACTTTAACTACGTAGTGGTGTGTTACCTCTGTTTATGCTGCAGAATATTGCTTTAACTATGTAAAGGAGTGTTGCATTTATTTATGTTATAGATTATCACTTTAACTCCATAAAGATGTGTTGAACATGTTCAGGCTGCATTTGTTTAATGATGTCCAGATGTGTTGCCTTTGCCTGCCTAAGGCACCCGGTTGGTCTAATCAAAAGTTGAATCCCCAATAGCTAGGCAGTAGAGAGATAGGCAGAGCTGGCAGGAAGAGAGAATAAATAGGAAGAGAAATCTAGGCTGGAGAGGAGAAAGAAGTGGGAGAAAGAAAGGAATATGCCCAGAGCCAGTCAGCCAAGCAGAGGACAGACAGACAGACAGACAGACAGACAGACAGACAGACACAGAGTAAGCAGGGAAGTAGGACATACAGAATGAAAGAAAGGTAAAAAGTCTTGAGGCAAAACATAGATAGATGAAGAGAAACTGGTTAAATTATAAGAGCTAGAGGGACACGCATAAACTAAGACTGAGCATTCATAACTAATAATAAGTCTCTATGCAATGATTTGGGAGCTGGTGAGTGGCCCAAAAGAAGGCCTGCTGCACTGTCCCTTTAAGTGAACCATTGAAAGTATACACCGCCGCAACTGGAGTTGGAACTCTCAAGCAGAATTTTAGATTTGGAACAAATCGTATCTGCCACCATGAGCTCGACAGTTTTCCAATGCTTAAAGAATTTTCTGATGAGATCAATGATGACATTAACAAAAGTAATTCCTTTTTATATCATATAATGAAAGGTGTCACCAATTGAAAGATCTGCATAATTCACTGAGCCAATATTTTCGACCAGAACAATACACTCTGTTGGAAAATTTTGTATGGAGGAAGGATCCATTCAAAGTGCCACAGAGACCATAGATTTTCACATAACAGAGTATGGAAAGCTTATTAATAGAGTTTCAAATTCTGCCTGCAACTAATGATGAAAAGAAAGACCATATTTCAAGTTTTCAATCAGTATTATGGAAAATATCTTCAGCCACTTTTTTCCAAATAACCTATTAAAATAGCGAGGGCAGGCATTGGAGAAATGGCTCAGTGGTTAAGAATGCATCTGCTCTTTTAGAGGACCTGAGTTTGGTCCTTAGCACCCACACCACGTGGTTCACAACTGCTTGTAACTTTATCTCTAGAGGGATCTGACGCTACTGGCCTCCACAGGCACCTGCATTCATGAGCAATCCCTGACAAACATACACAGAATTAAAATAATAAAAAAATGAGTCTTTAAAAATACCCCTGTAGGATTTCTTTTCTATAGTTTAGCTATTAGTTATTCATGTACCACAAAACAATGCAAAAGGAGGCTGGGGAGATGGCTCGGTGGCTAAGTGTGCTGGTTACACTTGCAGAGGACACAGGTTTAGTTCCTGGCACCCACATAGTGACTCACAATTGTCATTAATTCCAGTTCCAGGGCACCCAGCACCCTCTTCTGGCTGCTGCAGGTACCAGGCTTGCATGTAATACTCATACATAACCTTCAGGCAAAACATTCATCAACGTACCACAAAAGTAACATCATCCATCCTTCTGCTTAACCAAATATTAAACATTATTTTCTATACTGTGAGATATATCTACTGTTCACTCAGTTCCTTTTCCTTTTGCAAGCTACGCATCATGTATCCATATAGTTATTATCATTATTATTATCATATTTTGTGCTTAAGATTGGACTCAGAGTTTTATGCATTTTAAGCACAAGCTCTACCACTGACCAACACCCCATTCCTCATTTTTACTTATTTATTTTTTAAGAGTTAATAATGTATCACAAGTTCTGGGTTTCAGTTTCTAACACAGAGGTATTTGATGTTTAAGCGCATACCAAATTCTCTTTGGGGCTTTTGGCAATTCTTAAAAGAGTTTAAATAGTTCTTGAGACTACAGTGTTTGAGACCCACTGGCATAGAGAAACATTTCCTGAAGTATGTTTCATAGATTGCAGTCCCCTGAGATACTCTACAAAACTCCAACAGAGCGGCCAGAAACCAAAAGCAGCATGCAACAAGACTTGTGGGTAAACCACTTTAGAAATGTCCCAAGCCGCATCCCCTGATGGAGGACCCACAGTTTATGCTAACACATTGAAGATTCACCTTGAAATTTCTTCAGCTCTCACTCTTTGCTAAATTTTTTTCAGAACAAAAATACTTGTTCTCATCCGAAGAGGTTTGGTAAACACTCTTCCCATGCTAACTAACACTCAATGTTGTCCTAGCAGAGATTTCCCAAATAACAGACTAACCCGTACCATTAGTTCATAGAATGAGGGGTTTTATTTTAGGGGCCAGTCGTGCTTTCTTATGAATATCTTATATCATAACTTCTGTTCTCAGGCACCAGAGGAAAAGCTTTGACAACTAGAGAACTTTTTATGTTTGTTATCAGTTCTGAACAGGTCAACAAACTGATGTAAATTGAAAATGGTCAGAATGTTGCCTTATTATCCCCATTAGTGGGACTAGGGACCAGGTCATCACTCTAGGGCCAAAGACAACGAGGCCCACTGCTTCCTTGACTCCCACCGACTGTCCTTGGAATGGAACACAATTTCTTTTTTCCTTGTCAGTTACTTAATTGTAAATGCCATTGAGTTTCCACAGGGAAATAAATTATCCATTAGCAAGGTAGAGTTGCTCATATAAATATATAAAAATGTACACAAGTGATGTGAAGATGTGTCACGTTTGTTAATGCTGCATTTGTTTAATGATGTCCAGATGGGTTGCTTGGCCTGTCTAAGGCACCCGATTGGTCTAATAAAAAGCTGAACGGCCAATAGGTAAGCAGTAGAGACATAGGCAGAGTGGTGGGCAGGGAGAGTACATAGGAGAAGAAATCTAGAAATCCATTTCTTTTCATCTATGTTTTGTGTGCTCTGTGTGTCCTGCTTCCCTGTTTACTCCATTTCTGTCTGTCTGGCCAGCCTCTGCCTGGCTGACTGGCTTTGGGTGTCTCCCTCTCTTTCTTCCACTTCTTTCTCCTCTCTATATCTTAATAAGATATAGATATATCTAAATATATGATGGTTTATCAGATTTTGGTTTAGGAATTGGTTTGCTGATAATTATTCCTTAATTTTCAGGATAAAATCATACTTGAAACCAAGCCTAAGTCTTTCCTTAGGAACAAACAAAATGTGAGTTAAATGTATTTATGGAGCTATTCTCTGGAGGATTATTTATAATACCCCAAACTGAAAGCAACTGAGGTGTTGACAAAAGTAGAAACGATAGAAAACCCTAGCATATCCACATGATAAGAATATAACACTGGCACGGAGATGCCTGGCTTTCGTGTCCCTCAACTTCACTAAGATAAAAATAGTGTGGTACATATCATCAGATTGGTTTCCCAAAAGACACATCCTGTTTACATTCCATCAACGGCTTCGGAAGCACTTTCTCTGCTTCCCTGAAAACTATGAGTGATATTTCAGCTACGTTTTGGAGATGTCAGGGTAAAAGTGGTTTGTCGTTTCCATGTTAAAGTGTCATTCAGTGAAGAAGACAGGTGGCAGCAAGTGGTACTTCAGAAAAGACTAAACTGGTTACCACCTTGTAGGCAGAACTTTTGGCTTCATTCGCGACCGATGGGCTAACTGGTTACTGTTACCTAATAAACTCCAGAAGAATTGTCTGAAACCCAAGGAGGTCATTCCAGCCTGAAAATTAAAAATCATCAAGAAGATTCCATCTTGTTAAATTTAGTGATTCTGATTTTTTCATTAGATTGAGTAAATACATTGTGTGATAAGGTCATCTTTATCTCCATGTAAGTAACCATTTAGAGCCTGAGAGGCACCAGGAGAATGGACCTCTCAGCTGGCCTTCTATGTGTCAGGGGCTTGGGCATTGTAGAATTATAGCCGTTCAGAGAATTGTCTGTCAAGTGATAAAAAAACTGCATTATGGCTTCCATTCTTCACATCCTTTGCTGAGAGCACCAGGCAAAGGTATTGTAGGAGGCCTATGGGCTTTTTGAAGCTACTGAAGGGGCTCATTGCCTATTTCTCGCCCCTGCCAGTCACCGTAGATGTGCCACTATGCCCACAGAAATCTTTTGTCATGGTCCCACTGCAACTGGGTAGCGAGCACTCTGGAAAATGTCAAAAAGTGTAGGCTTGAGAAAAGAATCAGAAGGCAGTGTCGCTATTCAAAGACCCTGCTTCCGGCTTGGGCTCCTGTCTGAAATGAGTGGCTGAATGTCCGTCTAAATTCAGCAGTGCAATTAATGCTCAGACACGACGAGATGGCACGGCTCTGGGACTGGACCGCTGTTTCACTAATCATGCGCTCATTTTCTTAGCCATTTCAACTGAAAGCATCTTCTGAGGGCTTTTTGTTGTTGAATTTTTGTCTTTTTACAAAGCATCCTTTGGGGGAAAAAAACATCACTTGCATGATGAAAATGGACCAAAAAAAAAACCAAAATTCAGCAAAATGTAAATGAATAAGAGCAAATGGGATGAGGGTAAATATTCTGTGGCTACAGAACAGAAATAAATATGTTTGTTCTTCCTTTATGAGGAAGAACATGAAACTTACCAATGTTTGTCAGTCGTGTTTTTACATTTTCTAGTCCCAGATGTTTAAAGGTGGCAAAATGTTTTCAAGTGTTGAGTGGCTTTCTGTGCATTCTGACAATAAAGTCAGTATCTGTTGTAGTGGAGATTTGTTCTTTGACCTTGATATGACCTTCCAATGATAACACTCCTCGTGCTTTTGCCCTTCCGTCTACTGCTGTGCCATCGCTTATTGGAATTATCTCTCAGATGGAAGTTTTTTTTTTTTTTTTTTTTTTTTTTGGTTTTTTCGAGACAGGGTTTCCCTGTAGTTTCTAGAGCTTGTCCTGGAACTAGCTCTTGTAGACCAGGCTGGCCTTGAACTCAGAGATCCACCTGCCTCTGCCTCCCGAGTGCTGGGATTAAAGGCGTGCGCCACCACCGCCCGGCTCAGATGGAAGTTTTAAAGGCTGTCTCTGTACTCAGTCATGGGACACAGCTGTTACTTGCTGAGTTAAACTTACTAGGGCATGGCCTATGTGTTGTCTGAATAAAAAGTACCCGGACAATAGCCCGAGTATTGTTTGAGACACACATAATGTAATAGAAAATATGTAACCCTAATGCATTCTCACTTAAAGGGGAAATTATCTTCAGCATACGCTAGATAAGTCACAGTATTGGAATGAGTCATGAGGACGTGCTGGGGGGCGGGTAAGTGGACGGTGGGTAGAGAGCTGATGGGTGGGAAATACATCGTTAGTTCTTAAATTGAAGAATGAGGTGCCTACATGCCTTTGCCAGCTCCTCTTGATGAATTGTGCAGTTTTGTGTGTATGCGTGACACCATTCACACCTACATGAAGGCATTCTTCAATGGCTTACACATCTCTAGCGGGGCTGTATGTCTCAAACTGTGTTTCTTCTACAGGATCTAATAATGACACATAGCCGCCATAGCTAAGTGGCCCTTAGAGTAGATCAATATGGAATTTCACATGGGATTTCCGTGTTGTTAAGGACGTTAATGGGGAAGTTGTCTCCTCTGTCCCTGTCATCTTTCTCTTGTCTCATTTTCCCAGCCCTCCTCTGTGACTGTGAGGCCGACCTTTATCCCATCATTTGCTTGCTTAGCCTTGAAGCAGAGTGAAGGTTTGCATTTCTCTCGGGTCTCTGTCTTCTTACCTATAAAGAAGGCTATTGATGTGTCCGGAGCCATTCTCATTTCCGAAGTCATAGCTTCTGTTTCCTTCTGCTTTTATCCTGCATCCACCATAGATTTACTATAACGGTAAAAATAAATGCCATGGAAGAAGCTTGAGGATTGTACTGCCGTGCAGAAGTGTAAGGCAGAGTAGTTGCTGACTTGTATTACGCTCTGAGGGTGCTCCCATGGCCACTAGAATATAACATTTTTCTAAGCATGTGGTTAATTCACACCATACATAAAAGAAGAGTGTCACTGGAAAAAGTATTCATGGGTTAATTTATTCTTAAGCCAGGGGTGTCTGGCTCCATGGCTGAGCCAGGTGCCTGAGAGTGGCCAAGCAGAGTTTCCTTCAAAGCATGTCATGAGGCTAAAGGCCAGGCTGCTCTCTCAGTCTTCCAGCTCACCGAGCAGTTGATCTCATGTCTGAGCCCTTGCTTCAAAACAGCAGCCGTAATAGTTCATTAAAAGACTGACCGGTGAGTGCAGACTGTGATTCTTTCATGTGTGCTCAAAACCCAGACAGAATGATGTTGAGGAAATTAATATACAAAAGTTAATTGCAAAAGCTTAATTTTTAAGATTTTTTTAATGTCTCTTTCTGCCTAGAGCACACTCTCGCTGCACGTAACAGTAACCTCATGAAATGTCATTGAGATGGGAAGTGCCGGTGCAGCACTAATGACTTGAAGCAAATATGTTGCTCTAATTTCCTCCATCTGCTTTGGATAAAATAATATGAGGATGAAATCTGGCAGAATGGTAGAGAAAATTGTTTCTTAGAAAAACTGGAGATCTTTGAAAATGGGTGCAGGTGTGGGGGCGGGGGGAATAGTTCTTTTAAAAAAATGTTAAGTTTCTCCCAAACCCGGAGCTGGATTTATCTCCATGGAAAGAAATAGTAAGAATGATTCTGTATAGTTTTTCCCCCAAACTACAGAAGAATAGCAAATCTCTTAGCAACTCAGCATCAAGGTTTCATTGCAACAGTTCTGAGGATCCACATGCAACCTTCCCCAAGTGTTTGCTTAGTGGTGCTAACCAGTCACGAGGACCATACTTTCTGCCCATGCTTCAACAGAAGAGTGGTTGTGTCCTTCTGGAGACCTCTCTTCTTCTATCAGTCCAAACATGGTAGCATGTGCAGAAAGGTAGACACCATTCTATCTACACATGGTAGCATGTGCAGAAGGGTAGACACCATTCTATCTACACATGGTAGCATGTGCAGAAGGGTAGACATTTTATCTATACATGGTGTATGTGCAGAAGGGTAGACACCATTCTATCTATACATGGTAGCATGTGCAGAAGGGTAGACATGCCACCTTAGCCTCTCGACCACTCTGACAGAAACTACTGCCACAACCACTTTAAAGATTATAACCATTCACCTTAAAATATAGAGCACATTGTGATTTTTTTCAGGGAATGAATCACATAAACCGCGTAAAATCTCTCACTCCTCCTAGAACAAAGTAGAAGATTGTTAAAGATACACCACTAAAAAAAGGCATAAGGCCAAGTTATAGCCTTTGGTTATCACAAAATTCAAGTCTACATAGAAAATGTGAGTAGACCTCAAGGGAATCTACAACTACAGAATGACCTTATATCAAAACCTGATATACAGATCTACAGAGATGTGTTATGACAGCTGCATATGGATATTAAAGTATAACATAAACCTAGTAGTTGAGGCTTCTCAATTTATAAAAAAAGTAAAACATTTCGAAAAGTTTATTTCCACAATCACAGACGACGTCAGTCTTGGAAATGTATCTGTACCGTTAACCACACAACAAGCTGGTTCTGTCCACATAGGGTGTATTAGTTTGTAAGATGACTGTAACAAATTGCCACCATGAATAGCATAAAACAGTAGACATTTATTCTTTATCACCTGTGGAGCTAGACTTCCAAAATCAAGTTACCAGTAGAGTTGTGCTCTCTCTAAAGGTCCTCGAGGACAACCCTTCCTATGGTCACCAGCTGCGCTGGCTTGCCTTGAAATACTGGCCTGTCACATAGGCTCTGTGCCCAGTACCAGACAGTATCATTCTTGTCTGTTAGTGTTTATGCTGCTTCTCTTGTGAGGATGCTAGTCATTGCGTTAGGGACCACTCTAGCCCAATATGATCCTCCATTACTAACTACAGTGATTTAATTAATTATATATTCAATGATCTGAAAGTAAGATTACTTGAAAGTCAGATGGGGGAGCGGGGGTTCTAGTCAACCCAGAATATATGCCAGCAACTCACAAAGTTCACCGGAAATTTCTAAACGTAGTCTAAAAATGTTGTTCGCGAGGAAGTAAAGATGAAATAATAATCATGGAACAACTAAGAATTTAGATCAATAGCCCATCTTGAAAAGAAAATAAAATTATGTCATCAAGCATAAGATTACAAAGTGATACACTGTATTAAAGTATTAAAGCTACTGAGCATCATTTTATGTCAGCACTATTATGTAGCACTAGGTTATGGCTTCTGTCAGTACCATTAAAAATTTAGCAATGAAAATATTAGAAAAAGTGAAATAGTTATCTTTATTACATGTGATAATATGATTATAATCTTGATGCACAATGATGCACATTGTTATTAAAAACAAGCTAGATGGCCATGGGTAAATATGGTTTTTTAATTCAAAGCTTTTTCTTTTCAATAATCAGTTATACATAAATGGATATAATCCATTGTAATAATTTTATCAAGAAAAATAAAAGGCTATTATACAAAAAGGGAAAATTGCATTATGATAAATATTATGTCAAAATAGTCATAACATGCTCCCTGATATTTCCTAATGTAAAATGTCAATCCTTCCTGAAATGGTATATATATGTTAATGTGATCCATCAGAACGGCAATGAGTTTTTGTTTTTACTCTAATACACATTACACCATAATATAAAGTTACCGTTAATGAGAATATTATGTTCTTGGACATGTGAAATTGGATCTAGGAACAGAAAGGAGAGTTAGAAACAGGTCCAAATGTATAGTAATGAGGTAAATATTGAATAAAAGCTCTTTCAATCACTAGAAACTGTATGTTTATGTAATACATGAGACTTAAGACTGGCTTTTTACCAGTTAGACTGTAAATGTTACACACGCATTTCTTATGACAGAAATTCAGATGAGCTAACAATGAGAACACATCAGATGAAAGCGTTCACTGACAACACACAGGAGGGAAGGAGACAAGGAGGCCCTCTTCACCTTTCTTACACACAGAAATACGATTTCATATCACAGAGAAATACTGTCTCCCACTCATGCAGAGGGAAAAGCTAAGCTATTGATTGATATATCCACACTTAGTAAAGATTCAAGGAAATGGAAATTTTCATGTATGGATAAATCTAGAAGTACCTGTCACTCAAAATTAGTGAGGCGCCTGCCCTCGGACTCTGCATCCCTGCTTTTGGGAACCACATGCACGAGGAAATGCATGTTTACAGATGGATTCTATATTGTAAAGGAAAACCAAATCAGAACAATAACTTTATCAAAATGACTTCTTAGGAGTAGGGAGAATTATTGAAAGTTCTAACAATAATTATGGAATATAAAATACAAAAATGAGTAAATATGTATATGCTCTTTCTAACAGCCATGGTTCGATAATATGCGGTCATTTGATTCCTTGGGACAGCAGGAGCTCACTGAGATAACAAAGAAAGAGTCGGCATATGATATGGTAGTATGAAGACAAAAGAGGGTGGGGAGTTAATGATTTCTACTTTTTGTTTTTGTTTCAAAAAATCCACGTTTAAATCACATGTAAACAAGCGGGTGTTTTTAACTTGCTACACTGAGTATATCTTATTTTGAAAATTAAAATAATTGTTTTCTCCAACATTCAAATTTTTTTAAAGATGAGTTTAATCTTAAATCTACATGGTGTTATATCTTAAAATAATATTGAGATAATTTAAAATAATTCTTCTGCCTCCAACAAAATGAGCCAGAATCAAAACCAGTTTATAAATTACTGTTCAGTACATTGACAGAAGACGAGCGATCAAACACTCGTAGAGAAGTCAACCTTGTTAATTATCAAAGCAATGATAATTAGAGAAATAGTGAACTTTTGCTCAGGCTGGCGAGGGTTCAAAAACTCGCTACTCCCATCCTTGTTCAGAGGTTAGGGAACTGTGTTTCCATCCGGTGAACTTCCCGAGTAGTTGGTTAAGACCCTGTGAAAAGCTCTAGTACTTCCCACACTGTTCCATCTGGGCACGCTACTTCTGGGAGATAACACGAAGGAAATAATTGTAAGGGATTATGCATAGATGTTCATCTTCCCTTCGCTCATTCTGATAGGACAGTGGTAAACCTCCATGTTCATAAACAGCTTATTCGATTGTTGTATGAGAACCGCGCACACGCAGTCACATACGCCACGCTGAAGTCACATGTAATGAGTCAGATATCCATCCACAATGTAGGGACTCCCTTTGAGGTTGATTAATGTTTAAGGAACGCTCTAGCGATTGTCACACAGTGTGACACAATGTTATATTTTTGTGTATTAGGAAGTCTGGCTGCCAGTGCACATACTCCATCAGCAGCAGGGCTCTCTGGGTGGTATGATGAACATTATTTTGTATCCTGGGTAGTTTCTAAACACCTTGGTATGCGCCTAATGAATTTTTACCATACAGCCACAAAAACTGACCTTGTACCAGCATCCAAAACAAACAAACAAAAGCAGAAACAAACAAACTTTCTTGTCTCTTTTTCAAAATCCCTAAGTTTTTAAAAGGTACAGGAGGCCAAATTGGAGATGTTTTAAGACTTACCAAGGGTAGGGAATAATACAACCTGGTAAGGAAATATCCAGCCTGAGGAAAGAAAGCACGATTACTGTCTCCTAACTGGTTGTGTTAGCCCCTAATGTGTCCCCAGAGGCCTGTTGCGAAGTTTGTTTTGTGTCTATTGTTACTTAAATACCTGACCTTTCCGAATTAGCTCCGCTTGCACAGGCAGCCTCACAAAGGGTTCTTTGCCAGCGTGCTCACAGGGTTTTCCAGGGATTAAATCACTCCGCATATCTTGTTCCCAAACACTTATCTCAGAAGCAGCACACCTTTCTGATAGAAGGCAAATGTCAGGACTGAAGGCGAGACAGAGGCCTGATGGCTATTGCTAAAACGGCTCTTTTATGTTCTCGAAGCCAATCTGCATTCTTTTGAGTAGTGTAGAATGTCAGTACAAAGCCATATCTGTGATGGAAAGGCAGGGTGGGGGTCTGGACTCCATTTCTTTATTTAGAGTTCGCACTGAGAATGGCAAGCACTATTTGAAAGGTCATCCCATTTCAAGTAGCAGATGGATAGGAAAAAGGCTCGAGCTTTTACAAATAATTTAATTGAATTCTCGTTGCCATTTCTGTAGGCAATTCAGGATCTTTTTTAAAGCATTGATCCATAATTATCTTTCAGAGTGGTTAGCACTGTTCGAGAGATGTGCAAATCTTCATACATATAAGGGAACAGCACCACATCCATTTTGTCTACTTGATTGTCTTTTCCTGGCAAACAAACACATGTTCTAAAACACAAATCATTGCTTTAACGCAAAGAAGCAAGTTAATTTTTTCCCCTGAACTCCTGTTTGACTTGCGGTTCTTCTCTTATAAAGATCAGCTTCTTTGCATTCCTACAAGCAAATTACTGTTTGTGTCTGTGTAGCGTATTCCTGTGTGCTGTCTGTCAAGACAAGGATGGGAAGGATGGGTCTCAGGCTGTGGAACTGGATTTATATCATTAATAGAATGAATGATGAACATGGCTAATACTTTAAAGAATATGTTATGTCCATAACTTCTTTACTTAGTTTTTATTAGTTTGCTGAGTTTTAAGTATTTATAATCTCATGCGATATTCTGTTAGGACCAGAAAAAAAAATTATAGTGCCTGCAATTAACCCAATTAACCCAAGCCCTTAAGAGGAAGAGACAGACAGCTCTCTGGGAGTTTGAGGCCAACATACTCTACAAAGTGAGTTCCCGGCCAGCCATAGTTACACATAGTTTCTCTGTCTGGAGAAAAGAAACAAAATCAGAATGCCTAACAAAATGTGAGTTTCAGAAAAACAATGAATAAGGCTTTTTCTCTAGTAACAAAATACCTCTTTAGTCATCTCAGACTAGAATAGATTCTATAGAGATACTTTCGTGAAATGGTGCTTGCAATGGGAAAGTGTCTGCAATGTGCAGGCATGGTTTAAACAAGTAAACACTCCTTTACCTAGGTTAAGACCGACTGTTCAACAGCCGCAGGAAGCTGAAGGGCTCTAACCACAGTCCTATTATCCTGGCTTATGTCAGGAAGTCACGATGTCCCTACATTTCTTTTCATTTTGTAGTCAGCTTTGAAATGGGCAGCGAGTGAGCCTTTTGCCGTGTGTTGTTTGCTACACAAATGGGATCCTACTGCATGACATGCATCTTTGAAGGTGAATGTATTCATAATTAAATCCAGGTTGGCAGCAAATGCTACCGTTTCACCATCAAATCCTGAAATGGATAGCCAGCCCTGTGAGGCTTGGATACACTTGAGTCTTTGGTATGAATGAAGAGTAAGTCTTTAACGGAAGTGGCTGAGTCTTTCGTGTCAATGGTGCTGCAGTATTTTCAGCTTGAATATCTCCCCTCAAAATGTTTGCTCTTCGCAAGCCTCATTGATTTTTCCAGAACTCCGGCCCAGTTCAGTGAGAGTCTCCATAGGTTTCTGTGGGATGGGTATCAGCAGGATAAATCACATCTCAAGCCTAAGGTCATAGTGTTCAGAGGTAAATGGATAAAAAAAGCCCTTTGATTTATTATTCATGTAGATAACAATACCCAGAGTGTCTAAGGAAGGTTTCTTTGTGTGTCATAAATATAATCTGGTGACATTTAAAGAATGTCTTCCAGAGCCTGGGCCTCTGATCCGTGGATGCTGTCTTTCATATTCGAGCTGGCACTGTATTTTACTTCTCTCTCCTTGCCTCCTAAACGCTGAGGACAACGGGTTTTCATATCCCAAGCTGCTTTGAAAAGCCACATCACAAGAACAACGAAAAGTGACTTACAACAAGATTTCTGCATGTTTTAGGAAATAGACACCTTTGCATGTCAAGCCCTCAGACCCAGCGGCTATTTGTTGTTCATGGCTGAGGCAAATAGTCACGAGTTTTTGTTTGTTTCTTGTTTTGTTGGAGATAGAATTTCTCTGTGTAGCCCTGGCTGTCCTGGAACTTGCTCTGTAGATCAGGTTGGCCTTGAACTCACAGATTCCCCTGCCTCTGCCTCCAGAGTGCTGGGATTAAAGGCATGCACTATCACCTCCCTGCCTAGTCATGATTTTTTATTGATTAAAAGTATTGAGGTTTTTTTTTTTTTACCTTAAATAAG
Organism: Arvicola amphibius; assembly: GCF_903992535.2. NCBI lineage: Eukaryota > Metazoa > Chordata > Mammalia > Rodentia > Cricetidae > Arvicola > Arvicola amphibius. The sequence continues at coordinate 49,457,508 of NC_052058.2, forward strand.
TATATCATTAAATTTGAATATACTTAAATTCCTTTTCCAGGTGTGGAGAACTTTCTACACGAGACCTTCAGAACAACCTGTTTAACTGAGCTATAGGATATACATATAAGATGTTTTATAAAACTGGACTGTGTCTCTTACTTGAGGGCATATTGGTATGGAGTTATACAGAGCTCCCTCCTGCTGTCTGCTATTTACCTCCTGTTAAAGCAGTAGGACTCACTAGGCAGTGGTGGCTCACGCCTTTAATCCCAGCACTTTGGAAGCAAAGGACAGGCAGACTTCTGTGAATTGGAGGCCAGCCTGATCTACACATTGAGTTCCCGGACAACCAGGGCTATGCAGGCAAATTCTGTTTCAAAAACAACAAAGGAAGGAAGGAAGGACGAGGATGCTTGAATCAAAGAAAATTTAATAGGTCAAATAGTTCATATTTAGATTGAATGGGAAATGGGTTTGGATCTTATGCTCCTTACATCTGTATCTCCCTGGAAACCTCCAGAGTCACACATGGGGGCCCCTGGTTTTTCATGATGATAATGTTAAACCCATGTGTATAAGCCTGTGTCACTTATCAAATTTATATTTATATTTATACCTGACACTGTCCTAAACTCTAGACAAATATTAACTCATCCAGTTCTAAAAACAACCCTCTTGGTGGTGACTATGGATGAGAACTGAAACACAGAGGGAATGAATATGTGTCCTTCAGCTGGCCTGGCCAACCTAGCTGCAGGATCTCTGTTCTTACCCAGGATGCCTTACTACATACATCTCTCTAGGAACAGCGGCTGTTGCTCTGAACTACTAGAATTAAGCAGAGCGCTAGGAATTTTGCATGGGTCAGGCTACTAATACCCTCAAGGCTGGGTGTGGAGCATCCCTGCCAACCCCAGCTTCCTGATCCAGCAAACAAGACCTAAAGACTAACTAGCATTTGGGAGGGACAAGGCTGGCACTTGGGCCCTCGCTGCCTCTCGTGCACTTAACCGTATGTTCAATGTTCCCATAAAAGTGGAGAATTTGTGTTTTCCTAAGGAATTATGATTTTCATTTCCTGTCATGTCCTCACTGGCTGACAAGGCCAAGAAAACGTACGTGTTCTGGACAGCCAGACAGCAGCTCCACCAGGCAGGACCATGGCCAGAGACAGCTGGAAGCAGCCCATGTCCCTAGCTCGCTTTCTCGTTTTCAAAACTTGCCTCACAGAATCTCCTCAGAATTCTGATAGTTGTACTAGGCCAAGTCATAAAGTAGTGTCCTCCCTGGGTGAGACTTAATGCTTCTCCGCTGCACTTGGACATGACCTTGACGAGGTTGGAAGAGGCCTTATCTAATTGGTGACTATGTGTGGGGGAGGGGGATGCTGGGCGATGATGTAACAGACTGAGGCTAGAGAATAAGAGACTATCCTGTCTTCAGCTCTGGCCCAATGAAGCAATGATGTCTCTGGAATAATTGTTTGTCCCATGGAAGCAGGAACTGTTCCTAATAGTGAGGCCAGTGAGAAGCTTGACAATGGAAGATCTGGTCCCTGTAGATGCAGGGGACCATACTACTCACTAACCCTTACTGAGTGTTCAACCTTCTGTGCTGAAAATGGGCAGAGCAAGAGTCCATGAAGAGCCCCGGGTGACGGGGGCTTCTCTGGCAACTGTAATGTTTCCTAGAGAGGAGTATAGTCCATTCTTTAGACTTAAAATGCCTTCCTCGGTTTGCTCCTAATATTTACTCCTGACTTTAGCGTCTTGAGCTAAATCTTGTGTAAACACAGTGGTTTCAGATACTAGTGAATTAAAAAAAAATACCTAATTGGTCATGCTGAATGTATGGAAATATCATTTCTCCTGTGCTTTAGAGTGAAATGTTTTTATTGTGTGTATAGATTATGTGTCTGTGCAGGTGCACATGTTTAAAGATACACGTGCATAAGTGTGCGTGTCGGGGCTGGAGGGCAGCTCCAGCTATTGTTCCTTAACTGTGCACCTTGTTTTTCGGGATGGCCTCCCACTAGCCTGGGATTCCTCAAGTTGGCTAGTCTGATGGGCCAGTGAACCCCAGAGATCCATCTGTCACCCCACCCCATACTGGGTTGATAAGTGGGGGCTACTAAACTCAGCTACTTTACGTAGATCCTGGGGGATGAAACTTAGCTCCTCATACATGCAAGGCAAGTGTTGACTGACTCTGACTGAGCCTTCATTTCAGCCCCGGAGAGAAGTATTTAAAATGACCATGTCTTATTCTTTCCTGTAGGAAAATTATTGCTATATTAATTTAAAATAGACCATGATTCTTCTTATTAAGACAAAATATTCTTCAGTTTGGAAAATGAGTCCGTTCTGTGAGTTTCCATTCACTCGGAGGGAGTTAGGGGAACTGCACTCTATTGGAGAAGGGATTGGAGAATGAATGAAATTAACTGACATCCGGGCAGTAACCTCCATTATAACTGCTCCAATTTCTTATAGAAATAAGTTATTATAACAAGTCAATGTCACAAAAGATTAGTTATCACCATCACTCACCTCTTGGTTCCATATAGAATTCTAGTAAGAGAAATTTAGCTGCAGCCAGAAGGAAACATTTCAACCAGCGGCTCCTTGTGCTGAGTCTGGGCAGAGGAAAGGTCTCCAATGTGTTGGCTGCAGTCCTTCTGCTGGTCCAGAAATGTGCAAACGCTATCCAGAAGAGTGAGCTATCTCATGTGCTGCAAGTGCTTTGCATGAAGTGTCATGGTTAATGAGGGTCTTTGCTTTTCTGTGTCAACCAGGGCAGGAGATAGAAAGGCAGTTTAGTCGAAGAGATGGTTGTGTGTTAGTTTTCCATGACTAGTGGTTCAAAGCAACCCAGATTTATTACTTTGTGATTCTGAGGAGTCAGAAATGTGAAATTGACCTGGAACTTGAGTGAAGTCAAGATGTTGACTGGGCTGACTTCCTTTCTGGAATTGGGAGAGTAGTTTTGTTTTCTCTCCGGAGTCCTGGATCATCTTTGAACCCACCGTCCATGCTCAGAGCCAGCAGTATCCACTTTCCTACTTCATCATTCCATTCTCTTTGCTCTATACCAAGCCCTGTAGGAACCTCTTCGTTATAGGGCTCAGTGATTAGTAATCTCCATTCCTTTAGTTATCTGAGTTCTCCTCTAGCATTCAACCTAAAGTATTTCCGGATCCCAGGGATTAAGATGCAGACAATATTTCAAGGCCATTATCCTGCCGATGTGGGATACGGATACGATATACATTATTTTGGAGAGACATTTGTCATTATCTGTATCTGTCACAGTTAAAGCACTATGCTTTAACTAATGTTAAGGCTAATGTCTGGGGGATTTTGTTTTCCTAATCAAAACAAATCAGATAGTAATCAGATAGTAATACAATGCTAGAAAATTCTATACCAACCCAAGGAATTCCACGTAATGGAAAAGCTGTTAGAGGTTGGGAATTGGGGTGGAAATTCCATACAGCAGCCTGCCATTGGGGGTCCACTTACAACTCTTCCCGGGCAGGTGTACATACGTTAGGAATAAACCAAAAAATTTTGTTTTTAGAGAAAATAGGTTTATTTTTTTTTTACTTTCTAAGTCATTTTAAAAATTTAAATTATTTATTTTAAGATTTTAAATTTTAAAAATAATATACAGAAAGGCATAAGCAAAAATTTTAAAAATCTGTAATGAATAAAGGACAAAAAAAAAAAAAAAACCAAGTATTCTGGAACCCTGTAGTAAATGTTAGCTTTGCAAGTGTTTCCCTCAGAACTGCAAGAGGATTTTTAGCAGTTTGGCAGCCTCTGTTGCATTATAAAACAAAAGGAGAAGTAAGAAAGTTTGTTTAGATTATAAAGGAGTAGGATTAGTTATTTGAGAGAGGGGTGGGCTGATCAAGAAAGTATGACAAAAAGGCCAAGGGAGAGAAAGCCAGATGTCCCCATAGTACAGAGATTGTCAATGTAGAGGGGAAAACTGAAAAATCCATTCAAAATGAGAAAGTGTCATAAAAATAAGTAATGTGGCATTAAAACAGAGAAAGTGTAAATCACAGATGTAAACATCTACAACCAGCATAAGGATTAAATGTGCTTGAGAAAGTAAAGTCATCAGAATACAATAAAAATCAAAGATTAATAAAACATCCTTTGAGCTTAAAATTTCCCCAGCATTCCAAATATAGTGTGGCTAAAATCTACTCCAGGCAATTCTTACGCCCACTGAATTAGGAAATTCTGGTTCAAATAAGAGAGAAATCAAATGTCATTGGGGCTGGAGGGTGGCTCGGTGGTCTACCAAGTGTATTGTAAGGCTGGCTTGCACATCAGAAGTTCACAAAATCAGTGTTTAGATACAAAGGCTCTCTGTTTCAACGAAGAGCACAGTTAACCTTAAGTTACCAAGATAGCATGTATCTGAAGTACAATGGCTCAGTAAGATTAAGAAAAAAAAAAGATGGCAGAGCTTAACAGTCAAAAGTAAAACAAAGCAAAAAGTAACATGGGTAATATTTAGACAAAATCAAATCAAGGGTGTTGAAAATACTAATGTGACAGAGTGTAAGTTTTTCCATGGACATCACGGTGAAGACTGGCTGTTTGGAATTGTTATTGACGTGGTAATAGCTTCAAAGTGTACTTGAAGCAGAGGACATTAAAAATATCAGGAAAATTGGTAGTTGAATTGTGTGAAATTTCAATACACTTTTATTGATCTTTCTTGGATCAAACAAAGAGAATACATGAGTATTCTAATAACTGAGTAGAAGTGATTTAATAAATATTTATTAAGTTTTGTTCTCTAAAAATAAGAAACACACTTTCTTCTTAAGGAGATACAAAACATTTAGAAAATTGGTCATGTGTTGTATATCATGGAAGTGATGTAAAATCAGGAGAGGTAACATGTTAACAGCCCACATGCTCTGTCTGCAAAGAAACAAAACCAGAAATTAGTTACAATGCCTGAAATTCAAAGCTCAACAAGTGGGAAAGCAGCAATAGCCAAAAAGAAAAAAACAGAGGCAAAGACCTTTGGTCAAACAGCCTCGTGTTCAAATAGAAGAGCGACTCCTACTACCAACCTCTGGAAGACTAGAATGCTGTGTCCAAAATTTAAACAGTCAAGGCTGTATTTAGCATTAAATTAGTACTGTGAACTCTGTCATTATCAATAGCTTCAGCAAAACCAGTGTGTAGGAAATAGAAGTGAGGAGTTCATAAGTACATGGCTTCCTGTTCTGGGAAGGAACAGAATGACTCTCATTTACTGGCTAGTAACAAGGAGAAAGCTACATGGCATAAAGAAGACACATATCCAAAACTTGTAGGTTGTATAAATTGTAGAAATATGGTCTAAAGCAATATGACAAAAGATAATATCCATAGTCACTAAGTTCATGTTAGTAATCAAATTACTGAGAATCTAAGGAACAGTGTTGAGAGGAGCCAGAGGGAACACAGGTTACCATACGGGGTACGTCTGGCCTGTCTCTGCACCTCTAAATGAGTAGAGGAGGGACAGTATTGTTAACATGGTTTCTGCCTTTCCCAGGGGTACACAGGAAGAGTCTATTCCCCAAAACAGACACAGAGCAGATCGATGGTCAAGTCCAGCTCAACAAGGAAATGCATTTATGTGGTCACTAAGAACCATGAATGATTCCAGGGAAGCTAAGGCCCCAACATTTCACCCGTTATTTAACCTCCTAGCATTGCTGAGACTACCTATATGTGGGACAGGTAGGAGCGGAACACAGAATCTCAGGGCATGGTCTTCTGAGGTCCTGTGGTCTGTCTTTCTCTATTCAAGAGGGAATATTAACAGCCCTGTTACCATACAACCAGGTATCTAGGTCTGTTTATTTGTTGCCATGGCTGCAGGCCAGGCTCTCCTGTAGGTAGCCACAGCTGCGCTGCTATATGAAGGTCACGGCCATGTCACACGTGGAGAAAATGGCTACAAGTACTCTGATAGGAAAAGAATTACAGATCTAGTGAATAGAGTCAAAATAAAACTGTTTGCAGTTAAAGAAAAACTGAGAGATTTCGCCAACAGGCTAAACTATATCAGAAAAAGAATAAAGGAAGTTTTTTGAGAAAGAAGAAAATATGGGAAAGGACTGGGGACATAGGTGAGAAAAGAGCTGGCTTTGCAAGCTGAAAACTTGAGTTTGACCCACAGAACCCGTGTAAAAGAATGCAGGGTGTAGTGGCATATGCCTTCTATCCCAACACTGGGGCAGCAGACAGGTAAGCTCCTGGGTGTGTTGGCCAGCCAGTCTTACCACTTTGGTGAGCTTTAGGATAATAAGAGACTACACACCAAGACACACGCACAAACGCACATGTATGTACAGACACATGCACACACAACACACACACATTCATGCACACATGCTCAAAAGAAAATAAGAATGGAGGAAGAAATGAAATCATAGCCACAACGTAAAACCATAAGCACAGTTTTTCTACTTTATTAAAATATTGACAGTTAAGTAAAAACACAAAAATAACTTCATCCTGGGAAGTTTGTAGTGTGCGTAAAAATAATGCAAATGACTTTAATGGAAGGCAGTTTGTGGATGGGCCCACACAATCACAGGACAGCCTGCATTTCACATGAAATATTCACTCTTAGTAGACTCTTACAAAGAAAGGACAGGTGGAATTGTGTGGAATCTGTACTGTGTAACTGGGAGAATTGCCGCTTGCAGTGATGAGACCTAAGTATATGGAATGGAGCTTTGCAGATTCTGTATGGCAGACATTGAAACCGCCATGTCTTCTACATGGGCATTAGACCCAGTGATTTCTCTACCCAATCAGCTTTGACTGTCCTTGCAAGGAGCACTCAAGGCAGACCAGGAGATGCGGGGTAGTTTCTTTTGCCTGTCCGTTTTAATTCCTAAGTAACACAGACAGAAAGTGTGACAAGTGGAAGGGAGGAAATGTAGCAGAGGTTGGAAAGGCTTACGGCTCTTGTAGGGGTGTGGCTTCCAGCACCCGTATGTGGCTTATAATTGCCTCATGTAACTCCAGTTCTAGGGGACCAGACATCTTTTTCTGGTCTCTGAAGCACCAGGCACACATGAAGTACACATACGTATATGCAAGCAAAACACTCTCACAAACGAAATAAGACAAAGGAATCTTTAGAAAGGAGATTCTGGAAAAATTAAACAACAGCAAAATGAATGATGCTATAAAGGAAGCAAAACTTTACCTCCTGGAGTTCGGGAGGAGAGGGTTGAACATCGCTTGATGGAAGTCCTGTGAGCATCAGAAAAGGATGGATGCACTGAAGGCAAGCTTTCCGGACACAAGGATACATTAGAACTCACCATTAATTGGGTGGAGAAAGATTAGGAAACACAGGATGATGAGAACAAGGGGCTTGGCTTCACGTGTGGCTTCACACAGTCTCATCCTCAGAATGCTTCTTGCTTTCTGCTAAAGGAAAGCTCTTTCTTGGGGCAACTTAACCTCTTTCCTTTAAGAGAAAGGAGGAACGCTAGAGTGTTTTCCTTTCTTTTGCTACTTATAATTCAAATGCTTTGACCCCAAAATTGTCAGTGTGCCGAAATGGCATACGTAGGAGCTCATCTTATGAATTCCTATGGCTTTTACCGTGTTGTCCTCTGTTATACTAGACTCTAACGGGAACTCCTGAGGTAGAAAAAGAAATAGAAAAGGTAAATATTCCTTGCAGGCTGTGTTTGTGTAGCCAAGGTTGGAAACTGACTAGGTATTAGGGAGAAATCCAAGGCTGTATGCTGATGTTAATAGCGACTTGATCTTTGCCGTGCTCCCCGTCGGGAAGGCCCTTGACTTGGGGTTGCCGAGTGAGGCTGAGATGTGAGGAGGGACAGAGATGACAAGCGACATTATTTGACAGAAAGGGGCAAAAGAAGTGGAAAGACTATGATATCTGGAGCCTGCAGGACCTAAATCTGAACTTGTTTACACAGTATTACCTCAGCCTGTCACGCTAGGCTTTAAATTGACCCCGACTATCTGCATCGACTTTCTGGCATTTGTGAATATAGCCTTGTTTGAAATCAGGATATTGAGAAGATGAAATCGTCTTGTATTAGCCTGAGACCCTTAAATGTTAGCACAGGTATTTCTATATAAAGGGGTTGGGGGGCAGGACACGTGGAAAGGGAAGAGGCAGTGTGACTGTGGAGTCCCCAGAGTATTGTCACCTTACACCATAGACACCATCAGTCACCGGGATCTGGAAACAGCAAGGAAGGACTGTGTCGTGAAGATTCTGGAGGGAGTGGGCCTCTGCCGACCCTTGACATTATGCTTCTGGGCACAGAAGAGCAAAAGAACACATTTCTGTTGCTTTGAGACATCAAGTGTGGTTTGCTTTTACTTTTTTATTTGTTTGTTTTGTTTTTTCTTTGTTTTCTCAAGACAGGGTTTCTCTGTAGCTTTGGTGCCTGTGCTGGTGCTGGAACTCACTCTGTAGACCTGGCTGCCTGGAACTCACAGAGATCCATCTGTCTCTGCCTCCCGAGTGCTGGAATTAAAGGTGTGCACCACCACCGCCCGGCTCAGCTGTGCACCACCACCACCAGGCTCAGCTGTGCTCCACCACCGCCCGGCTCAGCTGTGTTATTATGTCACAGCAGGCACAGGCAGACATCCCCAGAGCCCCTCAATTTCAGCGGCTTAGTCCTCTGTGAAATCAGGTCACAATAATTACTTGTGGCAAGGTTGCTAGTAGTGAATACAAAAGTGTATAGGAATATTCTGCTTGATATTAATGATCAAATGCTTCATCCAAAAGTGATTTTCAGGAGAAAGTTTCCCATTGTTTTAAGTGGGAAAATGAGCATGTATTATGTTCCTGAAAACCTTGTCCACAATAATTTCACGACAGATAAACAAAGCATATAGCATGTCCACAGTCGAGCAATAAACCATTGCTTTGGAATTTAAAATATTTTAAGCCATATTATAGAATAATTCGTTTACTGAAAACACTTGCTCCATAGGTAGTATACTTTCTCACTTCTTTTGAGTTCTTCTCACGATTGCCTTCTACACTTCCTTTGGGGACTCTGCTAATTGGAAAGCTCGATGTGAAAGAACTGCAGAGCTGCACTCAAGCACTTAGGGACAGTGGTTCACATCAACGCTCTGGGTCCTGATAGCTGCGCCTAGAGCCTATTTCCCTGTTGTCGACACTTGATTCTCCAGCACATAACTCCTAAGTACCATGGAGATTTTCCTGTATATTGTTGAAGTTAGATGCTGGTCAGGTTGTGGAGCAATGGGGGTTCTGTTCCTTAGGGCCAAGTCTTATGCCCCAGAAGCTGGAGGTTTGAAATTCTTTTGGCTCGTGTTGCCCAAGAAGCAGTGTGAGCATAGTTCCCAGTTTACTCCTGATTCTAGAAATCCCAAATCCCTACCAGTATCTGAAGAAGAATAGGTCATGAGGTATTCATACAAGCAATTTGGGGGGGGGGGTGGGAAAGCAGCGGGGAATCTGAGGCAATAATACTTAACAGGGATATATCTCAAAAATAGGTTCAGTAGAAATGATTTCAAGGTTATTTACAAGAGAGTTGAATATACTACTGTTGTATACAAATTTGAAATATGCTGAAACTAGCTTTCAACTAGCTAGTGATTATTCACTATCAAGAGCCCATTTATTGCCTAGAATTTAAGGTTGACGAGTCCACCATGGTGGATTTGTATAGAAAAAAAATGCCTCTTAGGAAAAGGAAGCTGGCACAAGACATGGCAAAGACTGGGCCCATCGACACTCTACCATGCATAGGCAGAGAGTCTCATGTGTTTCCGCCCCTCCCAGAGGAGCTGTGGGTGGAGGAGTCATTGTCCTCAGAGGGAAGCCACTGGCAAGTTGCCCTGGTGCAAATAACCCCCACCCATGGCAAAGCAAGCAACTCTAATGGAATTCAGTGGGCAAGAGCTAACCTCTCTTCCAGAACCAACTGCATGCAAGTGGGGGAGAGATTTGTGGGGAGGAGAAGGGCATGGCAGTTTTTGGAATGGAATAGGAGAGGACAATGGGGAGAGACATGAGAAGAGGGCATTACACACACACATGTATATATATGCATTAGCAATAAAAACAGAAAAGGAGCTGTCGTAAGTTTTGTCTTAGTAATCTCGTGCTCTAGAAATCTTTCCCACGAAAAGAGAGATGCAGACAAAATTATAATTATGCATTATAAAACTTGAACATAATTAAACTCTCTAAATGGTCTGTCAGTGAATTGGACAATTATTAAATTATAGTACATAAGGTAGCATTTGAAAATCTTTAAAAATGTATTTAATGACATGAGAAAATACAATATAATTTTTCAACCAAAAATGACTCAAAATATTACTGCTATATGATCTAAATTTGGGTTACACAATCAACAGACAAAAATTAAGGGGCACTTAGCAATGAGATTGAGAGATATCAAAACATTATCACTGTTTGTCTATGAGAGATAGAATAATTTTCACTTAAAAAGATTATTTGCTGCCATTCTCGGTTTGGGTGGACTGAGAATTCGCTGCATTCATAATCCGTACAGACAGCTTCGTTGGTTTCTTTCTAAACCATTCAGGACCTCGGGAGGTGAAGTTTGTTTTCCATAACCAGATACGTTCTCACGCACTGCTTGTTCACTCCTGGGTCGTCCCCTTCTCCGTATGTTTTACACATGAAATCCTTTTCTGGGGCATCAGGAAGTAATAGAAGTAGCCTGGAAATGGCGACAGTTGAGGGAATAAGCCGGCGTCCAGCATAAATGTCTTCCTCGGCTGCTATTAATGCTTTCGTGTTTCGTCGTAAGTAAAAGTTTGCAAATCAGGCCCCTTTTAGGACCAGGATCGGGGACTCCTGTTGCCTGTGTCACAAACTCGGTGAAGATGAAGAGCTAAGCGATGTTTGCGACTGTGTATCTGCGAGAGGCGTTTCGGGAGAGCCAGAGTTAGCAGCTGTTTGTTGTTAAAAAAAAAAAAAAAAAAAAAAAAAAAAAAAAAAAAAAAAAAAGGGCTTGAGCCAGGTGGTAGTGGCGCACGTCTTTAATCATAGCACTCGGGAGGCTGAGGCAGGCGGATCTCTGTGAGTTCGAGGCCATCCTGGGACAAGAGCTAGTTCCAGGACAGGCTCCAAAGCTACAGAGAAACCCTGTCTCGAAAAAACAAAAGGAAAAAATAAAGGAAAAGAAAGAAGAGGGCTTGGGAGCTCTTTATTGCTAGTCGTAGTCCACAGATTGGTCATCCATAGGGCGGTGTGGGTGGCTGTGGACGCCGACAGTGGCTCTTGGAAATCTTCCATGCGCTGAAAACTTTACTTTGCAATCTAGTGTGTGGGAACTGTAGCTGTTCAGTTTCTTAGTCATCTTCCTGTCTTCCCCTTGGTCGAAGGACTCTGTGTACACTACCTACATAAATCAGAAAGAAAAAAAAAACCAAAGACCCTGAGCATCGTTAATTTTTAAAGCATTCTGGAGACCTTACAAGAAAACCTGCTTTCATTTCTCCAGTCTCGTTCAAGGCGGACACTTGCTAATCTTGCACTTGATAGAATGGTGATGTGAATCAGACATTGCCATCCTGCCAGAAGTGGGCTGTTTCTCCTACTTAATTGCCCGGCATATTGCAGTCTCCAAATGGAAAAGAGAATCACATTCCAAAATAGATAAAATGATTTTACACGCCAAAAATGTGTATTGGTAGGGTAGGTGGTAGGCGCCTTTGAAGGGAAATACGGTGAATTTGTATCTGATGCGGGGCTTCTTTGAAAACCTAAGGGGAAAGAAGTGGAACAATTGCTCAAGGCACTTTTACCCCTTTGCTTGGAGACTTATGAGGGTGGTACTTCCTATTTCTCTAGCTCTTGAGTGTGGAGGTTAGAGATAGGAATTTGGGGAAAGGAATAACAAACAAAATTTACTGGTCTTCACAGCTTCTCCATGAATGGCTGTAGGCATTTCCTCATCTTGCCTAACTCGTTCATCACTGCAGCAGCCACGTTAAGTTGTTGGCCAACTCTGTTTTGGTTAAAGTCTGAATTAAGTTTCTTTGCCTTCAGCCCTCGCTCCCCACTGATCATCAGCGACCAAAAGCAACATAATAAAAAAGACTTCTCCTACGCTGGTTTCCTTAGTAACTCTGAGCTTTCCTTCCTGACCCTTTTGAGACTGTGAGCTTCATAAATGAGAAAGATGCCTCTCAGTGGCTCCCCTCTGTATCCTAGCCTGGTGGTGCTGAGTAAAATCATGTTGAGCAGACACACTAAAGGAAGATCAACATGGAGCTTGTCCCATCCATCCACCCACCCACCCACCTGTCCAAGTTACTCTTTCTCTATGAGATGTCTCAACCTTTGTTTTCTTGTTTGAAAAAGTGGTTATTTAAGTTCAATACCACTGGTAAAAATGAAATCAAGGTGAGGTTTTCATCCAATACTCAAAAGGATGCATAAGGCTTAAAAAAAGCTCTTTGCTTTGATCAAATAGATATATGAACCAATGTGGAAATATCTCAGTCACTTAGAGAGCACTTACCATTAGCGGATCTTCATATCTGTTTCTTTTTAAAATTTATATTTATTATTTTGTGTGTTTGTGGGGGGTGGTGCCTGCTCACATCTGCACGTGGTGTGTTCATGTGTAGAGGCCAGCGGTGGAGGCAGCTGTCTTCCTCTGCTGCTTTCCTACCTTGTCTTTGAGACAAGGATTTCTCCAGACCCTGCAGCTCCAGGGTTAGTGCTGCCAGCTGGATGGTGACATCCAAGAATGTCTTTTGAGCCATCCCCCAGTCCTAGTTCTAGTGAGCAAGTGCCATCTCCGCATCCCCTCATATTTGTTTAAGTATATTTCACTTGCGGCTTCTTGGGAGACATTCTCTCTTTTCTGAGGTGATCTTTAAAAGAATGATGTACTAAAGCCATAGCGGTTTAGATTTCTGGCCTTGTAAAGCTTCTAGATAGATATTCTATTTTGGTTTTCAGATAAAAAAAATCAATGACTAAAAAGTTTAAAGAGAAAGACTAATCCTGAGCATTCCTAAATGTACGGTCTCTCCCAATTCCAAGGGTACACTGCTTAATCTTTGCTTCTTCGACATTTCTGGGAGTTCAGCTTGCTGGCAAGTTCACTTTGCTTAAGAATTCACAGTTTAGAATGTATGGGGATAGTTTGTGGTAAATGAGATGTCCTTGGAGGCCAATGTCATTACGAAGTGTGGCAGGTCTCAGTAAGCTCTCCATCAACAGTTTAGACCCTGCAATACAGGAGGTTTGGGATTGCAAAAGTGTATGGGACTGATCCGATGCCAGGGAAAGCCAAGAGTGGATTGGGAGGATGGTACAGGAAGCTGCTGAGTCAGACTGCTGAATCTTCGGGTAATCTCCAGACTTGATACAAAATATTTCCCTGCCCATGCTTCTCAGTGCTTTTGCAAAGAGGAAAATAGGGAAAGCGTATAGTTGTGGGCATATGGGTGCGTGTGTGTGTGCGTGTGTGTGTGTGTGTGTGTGTGTATGTGTGTGTATGTGTGTGTGTGTGTGTGCACATGTGTGTGTGTGTGTGTGTGGTGTTTGTATGTGTGTGTGTGGTGTATATGTGCTTGGTGTGTGGGGGATGTGTGTGTGTATGTGTGTGTGTGTGCACATGTGTGTGTGTGTGTGCGCACATGTGTGTGTGTTCAGGGTAACAGCTCTGAGAACACTTATTTCCCGCTGTGACACTGTATGCTTTTGTCTACAATTTGTCTTTCGTACATTGCACTTCCATTCAGACTTCTTGGAGACAGAGTCTGAAAGGTGAAGAAAAAGCAGTAAAATTTCGATGGAGGACATTGTGAGCATAGCCTAGCTTTACTCTACCACCTCACCATCTAGAACTAGAAAACACTTTCTCTGGTGGCAATAATGGTATGTCCCCAATGTGGGTGGGGTTGGTAGGGACAGCTACCTACTGTCCTACAACTTTAATTCTCCTTAAGTCCTGGCCCACAGTGAGCAGTCAGTACACCTTAGTGGATCCTTGAAAGAGAGCAACGTGTTTATTTTTAATATGACTCTGTATTTGTGGTTACTCTTGTGGGAACAGGACACAGGAAGTTCGGTTTTCCTCTGACTCTCAGCTAGGTTAGTTATTAACTAATAATGAGGCTTCTAGAATCCCTCGAGGCCTTTTATTAATTGGAACAGGATTATAAATTTCTCTGCTTAACCTAACTTTCTCTATCTGATATCCAGAACTCAGAAATACCAGTAGTGACATGGTACTTGCTTTTAAATTAAACAGCTAAGGTTTGATGAGAACATTGGCATCTGGGAGGTTGCATATACTGGTTCTAAATACTGGGGCTCTCTTTTCTTCTGGGACCATTTCTACCAAATGGGAAAACCCATAGCTCATTTCATGTTTTCTGAAGTTCGATTTGGTTTGGTCATATTCTCCAGGGGAGCCCTGTATCTGCCATGTAACCAGTAATGGAAAATCCTCTCTGCAGAACGTGCACAGAGGACCTGATGGGCTTAAGCAATTACCTTACCCTTGGGGACACAGTGGATGGTATTTGTGACCCGGCCACACAGAAAAGAGCAGACTCTGAGAAATAAGGGAGATCATCTCAGTTCTCAAAAAGAAAAAGAAATATCAGATGAGGTTTTCATGCTTTTGAGAAAAGTGCCCTCTTTCCCCGCTTCCTGCCTTGTAACACTGAACAGCGTGTATCCAGACTGAGTTTTCTACTCTGGGAAATGTTGTTTTCTGCTTATCAAAAATGCATTAGCATTGGAAAAATTACACTCGCTCTCACACCATATGCTAAAATTAATTCCAGCTGGATTAAAGCAATAAATAAATGTATAAAAATCAATCATTAGAAACCCAGAATAGAAATGAGTGTTTATCTCAACTAGAGTCAGAGAGTTTTCTTAGCATGGAGGTGAAAAGAAAAGACCATGAAAGAGTAGTAGATTTTATTTCATTAGTAAGTAAACATCCTTTTATTGCCAAAATAAAAACAAATGGAGGGGAATGTGTACATGAGGACCAGTGGCTATGGATCGTAAAGGACCAAGAAAGTTGGCAATAGTCTGTGATCCCACTGGGCCTCAGAAGTTACCTGATCTTAGATTCTGTTGCATCCTCTGCTCGAGGCCCTCTGGCTGGCACATGCAATCTTTATATGGTGTTTCAGTGAGGCATCGGTGAGCTGAGTTATCCCAGTAACGTTATCCTATGTGATTTGTTCCTAGGAATCAGTGCTTCGTACTCTTCCCTTTTGAAGCTGTAGTGGTTTTATTTTGAGAAGAAATGTAACACGTCCTTGACTTCCTACCCTCTCTGAAAAAAATAAGTCCTGGGAGTGTGTTTGTGTGCATGCATGCGAGTGTGCTTGTGTGCTTGTGCTCATGAGTGTGTGTGTGTTTGCGTGTGTGCTCTTGTGTGTGGATGTGATGTATGTGTGTATCATATGTAGTTTGGCATGGTATGCTGTGGTGCATTTAGGGATAAAGGCACAGATAACTGAGCTGGTCGAATAGCCATGTCCCAGGACCACATTGTCTGACCTGATAGAACCAGAAAGCGGATTGCGATGACCAGAGGGAAATGAGAACTGAGCATGTTCCAAATCTAGCAAATCATCTCGAGCAAGGCTATCACCGTTCTTGTGTCCGGGTGAGGGGTGAATGCTCATGGACCATGAAGGCATTCTGTCAGCAACCACTGTCTTCACAGGCAGGTCAGTGAGAAAACATGCATACATATTCACTCATTCATAAGAGCAATGCTGGGAGAACCCAAGCTATTCAAGGCCCTGCAAGCACTCAAGGAGAAATTCTCCTGGCATTTCAAATTTCTGCATTTGCATAAGGTCAAAAATGGTTAAGTGTTATGAGGAAACGTGGACGGAAATACACGGTTAAAACAGAGTAAGTGGGCTAGGTATGGTGGTACATGACGTTAATCCCAGCACTAGAGGCAGAAGCAGGCAGATCTCTGTGAGTTCAAGGCCAATCTAGTCTACACAGTGATTTCTAAGACAGCCAGAGCGGCACAGAGATATTCTGTCTCAAAAATTATATATAAATCTGAGCTTTAGGGATGGGTCAGTGGTTAAGATCACTTCCTGTTTTTGTAGAGGACCCAATTTCAATTCCTAGCATCAACACGGAAGCTCCAAACAGTTCATCTAGTTCCATCAAATTCAACACCTTCCTCTGACGTCCATGGGCACCAGGCATGCATGTGAAGCACAGGCAAACATGGATGCAAAATACTAATACACATTAAAATAAATATCACACATATACATGCAAACTATATAGGTATAGATATATAAATGTAGAAATATTTTACTTTTTCATAAGCCTTATAGTCACTATCTCATTGTGTGTGTGTGTGTGTGTGTGTGTGTGTGTGTGTATTCTTTATGTTCTTTATGGTGGAAAGGAGCATTCTGGACCTGTGCGGATAAAGACTTCCTAGCCTTTGCCACATTTGTGCTTGCATCTTCATTCTTATTCCTCTGTTGTCCCCAGTAGCAACTTCTTGTCTGTAAAAAAATAAATGGAACAGAGTCACTTTCTCCTGCTTCTCTCTGCTGCATATGCAGCTACACAAGCTGATAATGGTCCAAGAGATAAATGCACGTGATCTGTGAATCATCTCTAAAGAAAACCTGAGCTCATTTGAGACCCTGGGTCAGGGAAAAGTCCAGGAGCCTGCAACCCAACAGAAGGTCACCAAGACCAGCTGTTCCCTGGTCCCAAGTTAGCAAAAGGAAGGGAGGCTGGTTATTTCCCTGGTTGTTCAATATCAGACAAGTCCAGGACCAAAGGGAAATATTCTACTTCTTCATGCAGCCTTATAGTCACTAGCTCATAAAGACAGGTGCTCCTGGGAACCGAGATTTACCCGTGGACCCAGAGAAGGCACCCAAAACGTGGCATAGTTTAGAAAGCCCTTTTGTCTCCTCAGGACCAGAATGCTCCTTACCATCAGAGAGACTCCTGAGGCAGCTGGAGGACCCCACCATGCCACGGTCCATACGAGTGACCAGGTGGCCCAGATCTGGACATCCTCTTTCTGGTCACACAGACTGTAAAACAGGAGCAGGGACTAGTGTGACCTGGAGGTCACCAGGCAGAATAGGCAGTCAAGGAAATTAGATGCCCTGAAAACACTGTCCATGAAAATCGCTGTTAATAAGCTCTGTTGCTTCGCTAGAGGAGG
This sequence comes from Arvicola amphibius, assembly GCF_903992535.2. Classification (NCBI taxonomy): domain Eukaryota; kingdom Metazoa; phylum Chordata; class Mammalia; order Rodentia; family Cricetidae; genus Arvicola; species Arvicola amphibius. The sequence continues at coordinate 49,474,744 of NC_052058.2, forward strand.
AATTTAAGGAAGACCCAGGCACTCCTGTCATAATGGACAAAATATTTAGGATTGCAATTTAAAAATTCAATCGTCATCTTGATGAAAAAAAAGAAAAACTAAAAGTTAAAGGAAAAGAGTCAATCCAGTGATGAATCAAAATAAATCCAATGTTGGAGCTACCCTTCAAAGAATTGTAAACATCCGCCATAGAGCTGACTTGCTTCAAATCAAAAATTTTTTTTGAGAAATGTTTTTCCAGGTGCTGGTGGCACAGGTCTTTAATCTCAGCACTTAAGAGGCAGAGGCAGGTAGATCTCTAAGCTTGAGGACAGTCTGGTCTATAGAGTGAGTTCCAGGACAGAGATACACAGAGAACTCTGTTGTCTCAAGAAAACAGAACAAACCCAGAAGGTTTTAGACAAGAAATATAATGCAGAGCTAAGTGGAAATTCTGGGACTGAAAAAAATAACACCTTGCTAGATAGTTTTGAAGGTGGAATAGATATGGGGGTGTAGAATAATTAAAAATAGAATCACAACAATGAAATCTGGCCATTTCAAATAGCAGACAAACAATTTGACACAAAGAGGAGCCCAGCCTTAGGAGTCTAGGAAACTGTGAGAGAAGTTACAACGTCCATGCTGTTGGAGTTCTCAGAGTTGGAGGGAAGAAATGGAAATGGAAGAAATGATGTAATCATATAATCATAAGCATAATAATAAATAGAAATAACTGCTATATATGTCTATAAAAATATTCAGATATGACTGAAAACTCTACAAGTCTAGATAGAGACCACAAACTTCCAGATCTAAGAAGCTGAATGACCTCCGAACAAGATGTCCTTAAAGAAATCCATGCAAGATGCATCCTAATCGAATTTGCTACAGTAAGAATGTCAATGAAAGTCTTAAGATTGGTGAGATTATCTGCTGAAGAGGAACAGGATAGTAAGTGATAGCAGTTGTTTTCACTTACTCAAAGGAGGGCAGGGAAACTGTCAGAAGACTAACAAAAGAACCGTCAACTCAAGAATTCTGTGTGAAGCAAAACAACCTCTCAGAGATACGCTAGAAATTCCTCTTTATTAAGGGTCTAGTTCTTCTAGAAGAGGCCGCAAGGAACCACAGGCATATAAGCACCAAGATTATAAACAGATGTGTGTATACACACTTACAGACATATGTGTACACACACATGTGCTTTTTGAGACAAGGTCTCATGTTGCCCAAGCTAGGTTTGCACTTGCAAGGTAGCTGAAGATAGCCTTGAACTTCTGAGCTTCCTGTCCCTACCTTCCAAGTGCTAGGATTACAAGCATCTAGCACCATGCCCAACAACACTTACATCATTATCTGATACCAGTAGACTTAAGAGCAAAGAAAATATCTATAAACAATGGAGGACATTATTTAAGGTCAGAATGAAATACATGCACATCAAAAAAGGAGGCTCTTGGGGTTTCAGCAAAAGCTGATTGAGCTGAAGGAGAAAGGATGAGAGGAAGAAGCAATCTAGAGAACATTCACCTATTTCAGTGTGTCCTCTTAGGGTCTATATAACAACGATGCAGAAAATTAGCAAGAAAATATTTGTATCAGTCAACCTTTTGGCACAGGCTCACCATCTTAGCTACACAAAAGGTTTAGACAGGAGGATTTTAGGTTCAAGGTTTGCCTGCATTGTATAGTAAGTTAAAGGCCACCTTGAGATCCCTCCTCTCTCTCATACACACACACACACACACACCCACACACACACACACACACACACACAAACATACACACACAAACATACACACACAAACACACATAAAAGGTATGGATATTGTAACTAAGTGATGGAGTGCTTGCTTGGCAGGTACAGGACCCTAGCTAGGTTCAAGCCTCAGTGTATACACGCATACACACTAGAGTCAGCCAGTAGCATATAACATTTATACATAACATAGTCAGGAAGTAGCACATAACATACATACATAACATACAGTCAGGAAGTAGCATATAACATTCATACATAACATACAGTCAGGAAGTAGCATATAACATACATACAGATATACAGCATGCTGCCTTTAACAATGGCAGGCAATAGTCTATTTTAAGCTTCAAAAGTACATTCACACAACTGAGTATATCCTATAACATATGAAGTTGTCAAAGTCAAAGAAATTTAAACCATGGAGGACATGTTGTTAGAATATAATAAAATTGAATCAGAAATTAGTAATAAAAGTACAACAGGAAAATCTCCAAGCATGCAAAAACTAATCAACAACATACTTCTAAATTAACAATAGGTCAAAAACTTAGAATTAAGCGAAATTTTAAAATGTGTAGAACTAAAATAAAAGCCAAAACAACACATCAGAAATTGTAGGATGCAGGTCTAGGGGCAGTGACAGGTAAACCCCAGTAAATCCTACACTTAGAGGTGAAGGAAGGCTGAGGTCCGCAACCCATGCTCCTCTTTTGACAGTTAACCAAAATGAAACAGAAACCAAAAACAAGTAAGGAGACAGGAGAGAAAACACAAAGAGGAAAAGTCAATGAAAGTAAAAATAGAAAAAAAAATGGAGAGTTCTTCAAATAATTATAACATTGATAAACTATTAGCCAGCTTACAGAAACCAAAATTGCCAATGGCAGAAATAAAGTAAAAGATACAACTACAGATTCTGTAGTCATTAAAAATGAGAAGAGGGACCCAGGCTGCATCTCTGTGATAGAGGATTTCCTTCATATATATAAAGTCCTGGGTTACAACCCAAACCCCACAGAAAAAATAGCAATACTAGAGAAATAATACGAAGATTTGACACTTATGTGTCTAACAACCCAGAGGAAATCGACCAGTTACTTGTAATGACCTAAACACAGCCATAATAGGAGGAAGAATCCTGCATGTCCATGACCACCAAGTAAATGGAAGCAATAGGTAAAACTTCCAGGCTGGATGGATGCTGAGTGCCTGTGGTCCACATTACTCCAGAGGCTGAAACAGCAAGATGCCTTGAGCCCAGGGGTTTAGGACAGCCTGGGTAGCATAGCAAAATCCCATGTCTAACAAACAAACAAAAATCCAAACATAATAAACAAACAAAAAAAACCCACCAAATCTCTCCAGGAAGAGATGAGTACCTTGGAGATACACATTGGCGGCTTGAAGAATTGTCAATTTGTCTTTTCTAGAGAATAAAAGGAACAGCCGTGTTTCTCACCTCATTTTTATAATGGCAGTGTTTCTCTAATTCCAAAACCATTCAGAGCACAGAAGTCAGGGGAAAGGGGGGAATGTCAGAAAGTGGACAAGACCAGAAGGGGACAGGAAGAATAAGGAAGGAAAATGGAGGTTGAAGAGCGAGATACTGCCCCTTGTACCTATGACTTTGACACAAATTCTCTTATAAAATATTAATAAAATTGAGGCCAACGCATTATAAAAAGATTACTTACCTTGACCACTGGTGTGTAGGCCAACCACATGAATTTCAGCAATTTAAAATAAAGATAAGTATTAAACCATGTTAACAAGTTAAAGACAAAAAGCTATATAATTCCTTAAAAAGCCTTGGACATATTTCAGTTTTCATTTCCAGTGAGAATCTGAGAAGTAGAAATAGAGGAGTCACCTTGATTTGTTAAAACCTAGAAAAGTATATTCAATCTCACGACATCCATTTGATGCAATACTGAGCATTTTAGTTGCAACAGCAGACAGGGATGGAGAGAGAAGCCTTGCAGATCAGAAGAAAATTAGCAGTATTTGCAGATGACATGGTCATCTACTCAAGAATTCCCCAGTAGTCTCAGACAACCATAATAAAATCTCCTAGAATTAAGAAATGACTCCTGAGAGGATGCAGAAGGTGCACATAATTAATTTTATTTTTATGTGCTAACAACGAGCTTATAGAAATCAACATTGAAAAGATGATATCATTTACCATACTTTTAAAGTAAATAACATACTTGCTGGCACCCTTCACAAACAAATACAGTATTTATAAGAAGATATCACAGAAGAATTAAATGTCGAAATAAGCCTTAGACGTCCCATCTTAAGGAGGCTACCTATTCTTCACACGTTAGTCTTTGACTTTAATTTAATTCCTGATAAAATCTGATCAAACTCAGTCCAAATTATTTGGAAATGCTCAGAAGCTATAACACGGAGAGCAGTCTTGACATGGAGTGAAGTGTGAAGGATTTCTCCACTGTATATCAGTATATGCAGCATGGGTGTAGTAACCAAACAAAACAGAAAACAATCTAGAAATGGACACGTGGACAGATATGGGCAAATTCTTATTATTTCTGCCATCATTATTATTTTGCAAAAGTTCAAAATCAATTCCATGAGTTCAGCTTTTCAACAGATGCTCCTAAAGCCTTAGGCTCCTCAGATGGGAGGGAGTTTGATGTAATCATCTTATCTAATGCCAAAAGTAACTAAAAACCCGAGTCATAGACTTGAATGCTAATGCAAAACTCTAATTTTACATTAAATAAAATTCTAATCCGGAAAAATAAACATATGAGAGAATATCTGGGAAGCAACGCTAGGCAAAGAGTTCTTAGATTAAATTCAACTTCATGTTCATTAAAGGAAAAACCGAGGTAAGGAATTAAGATTCTTACCTGGAAATGGCAGAGTGCAGAGAGTGAGGAGAGCAGGTGCTGACAGGAGGAGCTACAGTCCAAGCACTAAGCTGTGGGTGGAATGTAGAGAGAAGCCTTTTAAAAATTTCATTTAATGTTTTGTATGCATGTGCAAACATGGGTTCTTGCACACCCGAGTGTTCGTGTGTGGAGGGTGGAGGACAGAGCTCAAAGTCTTGTGCTGTCTTCTGTAGCTCTTCACCTTACTTTTTAAAAAGTGTGTGTGTGTGTGTGTGTGTGTGTGTGTCACATGTGGAGGTCAGAGGACAGCTTTGGGTATTAGATTGTCATCTTAGACCTTGTTGAGGCACAGTCTGTCTTCTTGTGCTGTCCCAGCTACCATGTGGCCAGCCTGTGACCTTCCAAGCCATTTTTCAATCTCTCCTGGTGTGTGCAAAAATCACACTACCACATGCATCTTTTCATGAGGGATTTAGGGTCTACTTTCATCATCCGGCTGTGTGGCTACCACTTTTACCCTCTGAGCCACCGCTCTGACTCTTAGACTGCAGAACTCTTAAAACAAGAGTAAAGACACGAAATGGCTTATTTAGAAAATGAGAAAAGATAAGCTTAAGTATAAATATTTGAGAACTCTGAAGGATTTTTAAGGGTAATAACATTTAGAGAGAAGACCTGGACATTAAGCTGCTGTTGAGTTTGCTCAAGTGATAACCTGTTTCATCATCAGAAATAAGAAACAGCAAAATCTACAAAGAAACAGGAGAATATGAGCCATTCAAGAGAAATCATTACAAAGATTGTCCCCAAGAAAGATGCAAGGATGGATCTACTAGACAAAGGCCCCAAAATCATAATTTTAAAGGTGCTCAAAGAACTAAAATAGGTTATATAAAGAAAACCAGAACAAATATATATGAAAAAAGTCTGCAAATAAAGAAATAGAAAACCATAAGAATTCTAGAAGTAAAAAGTTTAATGACTAAAATAAAAAGTTCAATAGAATTACTCAAATTCTGTGGATTTGAACACACAGATGTCATCTGCTGCCATTCTTGGAAGGACAGTTTATTGTCCTCTAGAGACAACACTGAAGAACTTTAATTGATGTTCAGAGTATTCTGTGATTGCCATTACTGACCCCCAACAAATATGACCTTACAAAGCCTCTTCTCCATTTCATAATGCCCTGAACAACTTTGGTTGAGAACCAGTATTTTCTTTCCCACTGGTTATTATAGATTCAAGAACACTGGTGGTCATCAAATGATTTCCTCTTTCCTCACTGCACAGTTGCATGTACATGTTAGAAACAGGATTTCCTTGCTGTCGTGAGGGCTCCAAGTTTCCTCTGCAATTGGTAAGCAGTGAGTGTGTGTAAGCGTGTAGGAGCTGGTTGATTTTTCTGAAGGATGTGCAGGAATGCCTCCTTCAGGAAAACGCATAAGAGACCCTACTGCACAGCTCCCACCAAGCCAGGCTCCTTCCATCTCAATAGAAGAAATATATTTGAAAGGGCGAAGAATTGATAGATTATTTTTGCAAACGTGAAAAGTCTCTCAGAAGCACATTTTTCTTTTGTTAAGTGGCAGAAAAACAAGCATCAATTACATTGCCTTGTAAAATCTGGAAGAATATAGTTAGCATAGGAAACTTTTCTAATTGCCTCACAAGGAAGCATCGCGGGCACTGGAAACCCTGCCATCAGAGGGGTTCTTTGGCCACTGTTCCCTGGGGAGACACAGGTTTGGATGTGTGCTCCAAGGGAAATGAGTTTCCCTGCTCGTGCTGGTGGTGTGTGTAGTACATTGGGAAAAATTTGAGCAGAGAGTTGCAGGTGGAGAAAGGTCGATTTTCAATTTTGCATTTTATGTGCTTTCTGCCTCTTCCACCCCCTCACCCCGCCACCCTTGGAGCCAGGCGAGGGTTCACATGGGGAGTCTGCAGAATTTCCAGAGTTCTTCAGGATGTCTATCTCATCACGTGATATAGGGACCAGGAGAATACACCTTGCCCTAGTAATAGAATTCTTTGGAAAGAACACAAAGTGTAGTTTAGAATAAGAAAATAGAATGATGGCTTGCACTATTTTTTTTTTTTTTTGACACAGTATGTTACTTTGTGATAGCCGTCCTTCCAGGATGGAAACTTTGGGTGAACAGAGAGCCCCAGAAGTACAGACAAATGCCAGTTTGCAAGAAAAAGAGACGAAAAGCAGAGGTTAGAGGTGCCGCTTTTGTACTCTGCTTGAATTTCAGATGAGCTAAAGGCAGCAGCTCTGCTAAGTTGCAGTGCGAAGCTTACATGGCTTCTTGAGAAAAGCAATTTATTTTAGATTACAGCACCGCGGCTATCGTTTAAACTGCTGGGGACTGTAATTGAACTCAGAACCGCCTTCTCTGCGAAGACAAGGTGTAGTAATACATCGGTGCAGGCTGTTCTAAATCACGTGGACGCCAGGGCTGCCAGAAAGATGGGGGTAGGGACGCGAAGATGGAGTCTCCGGTGTCCGACTAAACCTCGGGGCCACTAGCCCATCCGAACCAGCACATCAGGGAATCTGTTCACAGCCGTGCGGTTTTCAATCATGTGCTCGCTCTTGGTTTTGATTTCTTTGGTTTGGTGTGATTTTGGGAGCCACTTGTATGAAATGGTTAGGAGGATGCGATGGGGGGAAATGAGTAAATGTGCCATTAACAAAAAAAAGGGGGAAGTTTTTGATTTTTCTTTTTGGGGTCCTGATGTGGCTTAGGGGCAGGCAATCAGGTAGGAGGGAGAATCTAGGATAAAGATTCCCTCTTGATACTGGTAATCTTTGATTTGATAATGACGGGGATGTATTTACCCTCTTACTTACACTCAACGCGGACTGTCATCCTGTCATTAAGCCCTAATGAAAGCTTAATTGTTCTGTTCAGGAAAGTGATGCCTCTCATTTCCGTATGCTGCACTTGCTCGCTCCTCATTAGGAACAAATCCAGTTAGACTCTATTCCCCACTCCTCCCGCACTGCCCAGAGGCTTCAGGCTCGGTTATTTACTTTGGGTTTTAGTAAAAGAGCTTGTCATGATGTACTTGTGTGTGTGTGTGTGTGTGTGTGTGTGTGTGTGTGTGTGTGTGTGTGTGTATCCTTTCTTAAAAACAAACCAAAACCTAGCAGTAGCAGGTCCTAGTCCCAGCCCTGCTTACACTGTCCACACTTCCTAAAGGAAGTCCCTTTAGAGCTCACGGCTGGTACCTCCCACACAACCACTTAATATTCATTCACTTCTAAACAGAAATATACTGGCTGCTTATTTTCTTTCGAAAACGAGAAGGGTTTACTTTACATCTTCACACATCCTTCATTATAACATTAGCATTCTCTACTTGCCACGGCTGGGACTCTTTCCGACCGGGTGCTCTACTCCGTCTCTTTTCTTAAAGTTGCGCCAGCGTTGCTCCGTCTCCTCTTCCATCCGCTCAGCCATACCACGGTTTTAGCTCTGACAACACAGCAGTTTTCGTTTGCTATTTTATCCAACGGTTAAAATAAGAAAAACATTTGCACGGTTATGACTTAGCCAGATTGTTCAGGGGGCCCTCTGTGGTCTCTGTAGTTAGTGTCGCCACTGCTGTGGTGCCCCTGAGGAGACTGGGTCCAGGGTCCCCGTCCTTCCTTACATCATTTTGTTAGGCTCCTCCTGTCATTTCATTTGTGTGTCAGGTCTTTCTTAGGAAATTATTTCTGTTTGTTTTTGCTTGGATTTCTGGCGTCCTCTTGGTCTTTCTGAGTGCAGATTCTCTCTCTCTCTCTCTCTCTCTCTCTCTCTCTCTCTCTCTCTCTCTCTCTCTCTCTCACACACACACACACACACACACACATTTGCAAACTTGTTTCTGTACTCTGTTCTCTTGGTTCTCTCTCTTTGCTATCCTTTGGTCATTTGCTCCTAGCCTGGATGTTGGAGGCATCCAAGACTCCTCCAGAGCTCTCCAGGGTTAGGGTCACAGTGAGATCCAATGAACTTTGTTTTCTTTTTTTTTTTATTTGGCTTACCTTGTAAATTTCCTTTTTCTCTAAGTAGAGAAAGGTGAGTGGGAGGTTAACTATCTCACTCCTGTATTTGGAGTGTCTTAGTTTGCTCTCAGAACTTGACAGATACTGTGGGTATAAGCTTCTGTGTCTACCGTCGCTAGTTTCTGTGCGTCCATGGGTATTAAATCTGATGTTACTGAAGTCCTTCCTTTTGGGGAGATCACTTCTTTTTGTCTCATTAGGAAGCTGTTAAGAATTTCTCCTCATTCTCTAACACTTCAGAGTCTGTTATTTGCCTTGAGGATTCATGCCTCTGTTTAATTCCAGGAAATAATCTAATACAATATCTTTGATAATTTCCTTTACTTGTTCCTTCCTTCTCGTTCTGAAAATTATGTTAGCCCATTCGTAGACGTCCTGGATTGGTTCTCTTTAGATCCTGTCTCTCCCCACTTATTTCTGTATCTATCTTTGTAGTCCAGGGGATCTCTCACTTGAAGTCACACTTCCTATTGAATTGTTTTTAGTTAAAGAATTATAATTCTCAGGAAACCTTCCTTGACTGATTATTCCCTTTTCATATAATATTGTTTTGTTCACGCAGTTACCAAATCACCTCCGTTCTTTCTTGATAACATTAAATGGGTTTTCTTTTTTAATTTTTTTTCCCCTCTAGATTGTCCGTTTCTGCAGCATGCTGTTTTCTTCTGTTTTATGTGTGCATCCCTTTTTCTTGGCATATTAGGTTTCGGACAGCACACATGTAGTCGGTGTGAAAGGTGGGTTTGCCAGCTCCTTTTAAGCTGCTGGGCCTTATGCATTGTTGTTCCGAAAACTTTCAGGGAAGGTTTGCATGGGAATGGGGGAATCCCAGCATGCTGGAACAAGATTCTAACATCTGTATTTGTCCTAGTTACTGACTACTTTCTTATGTCTTCAAGCTGCTGTTTGCTTCAGGCTGGAAGCGAGGGCAAAATACTACCTGCTGACTGTTATCAATTAACACCCCCCCCACACACACACACAAGCCCCACCAGCTAGCACCGCATGTGCTTCCCTGTTCCTCCTGAGGCCTGCTTCTCAGGTGTGCAGATGGGTCTGCACTTCTAGATGGCAGACCCCTCCCAGATTCTGATGTCTTGGTCTACAGTTCAAGGGCCAGCAGACTTATTGAAATATTTATCTTCTAATGGTATTTTCTCCTTGCCTTCGTACGCCTTCCATAGTATTTACAAAATCCTTGTGCTGGGCAAAGCTGTAAAGAGATTTGCTCATGTTTTGTTAGGAAGTGGAGCATGGTCTCTTGAGCTTACATTTTATTTTGCTTCCCGGTCGTGATGGGGGTGGCGCCTGCTACCTTGTGCTTGCCGGCCATGTGTTAACTGCACCCCAAACCAGGACACTTCCTTTTTGAAAGAGGTAGCTTGCTATTTTTTTTTTTATGCCCTTTACCAAAGAAGTACCTTGTAGCACTTTGTTTACCCACTTCCTAGTTGGTTAGTCTACTATTGGAAGTCAGCTGATAAAGAAGTTCATGAACATACTGTTAATTAGGTGCAGCCATGTTATACTTGACATGTAGGAGCTTTTTTTCTTTAATTCTACCTCCCTTAACTGGATCTTTTTTTTTCCTTAAGCTTTAGTGATTGTAGTAAAGGTTATTAATTTGTTATGAGATTAAATTTTTTTTGCTATTTATTGGGAAGAAGAAGACACAACTACCTGTCTTCTGAGGATGTGACCTCCCCCACCCTCTCATTTTGCATGTGGATAAAGTCTTCAGGAGTAGATTTTTGCCAACAAAATTGTTATGCGATGACCAGGAAGCTGTGAGGCTGTGGTCTCTCATTTAATTTTTTGAGATTTCTCTTTTATCATGTTGCTGTTTTCTGGCTGTTTTATAGTTTTTATGCTTAGACTTAATGGGGGAAAATATAAAGAAAATTCACTTTAAAATCTGTGCTTCTGACATTAATCCTTTTTAAAATGTCACCAAATGACCCATGTGACATACCCCCAAACATTTTACCTTTACCGTTAGCAGAATCGATGTGGACCCTGTGGTAGCTTGTGATGTAATCTCCATTACCTAAACATCTCAGTGCATCAGTAAAACATGCTGTACCTTATGAGGTCTTTATCCCCATGTCTCCTAGCAATGTCAAAAGTGTGATATATGTCAAAAGCACCTAAATAAATAGCCCGATTCGCTAGAAACAGGCACCCTAAATCCCATCTTTGAATGGAATTAGGTGTGTGTTGGTATTTTAGCTAGGGTTTCTGTTGCTGTGAAGAGACACAATGAGCCTGACAATCCTTCTTAAAGAAAGTAGAAAGTCATGGTGCCAGAAAGTAGCTGAGAGGGTCTAATTTAGATTTCAGATCCACAGGCAGCAAACGAGAGAGAGAGAGAGAGAGAGAGAGAGAGAGAGAGAGACAGAGACACAGAGACACAGACAGAGACAGACAGAGAGACCGAGAGAGACAGAGACAGAGAGACAGAGACAGAGACAGAGAGACAGAGAGACAGACAGAGAGACAGACAGAGACAGACAGAGACAGAGAGACTGGGTATAGGATCTAGCTTGAACATATAAAACTTCAAAGCCAACCCCAGTGACACACTTCCTCCACCAAGGCCACAGCTCTTAATAGTGCCACTCCCTGGTGTCCAGGCCTTCAAATCTGTGAGCCTTCGGGAGTCATTTCTATTCAAACCACCACAGTCGGTAAACAATGGGCTGGAACCAGCTTTTCAGTTTTTGACCCAATTTGCTCTTTTGTGGATGCTTTTCCTTGTGAGGAAAAATGAGGGATTGAGAGGGATGTGCACGAAGACCCTTCTTGGTCTCTTAGTCTATTGTCACAAATATCTTTCCTGAGCATGGCCCAGATGAGACTGGACAGGTCTGGCTCAGGGAGAGCTGTGTGTCACTGCTACCTCTGTGCTTAAAAGCAAGAATCCAGGAGCTGGGAAGAGGGCTCCGTTGGTAAAACACTCACCTCGTAAGCACACATACATGAATTTTGGCCTTAGAACCTATGTTTAAAACAAGTTAGTCATGGTGACACATGATCGTAATCCCAGAAGAGGAGAGGTGGCAGTGACTCGCAGAGCCTTGGGCTCTGTCCAGCTGGCCCAGCCTACTTGGAGAGTAAAGACTCTCCAAGTCATTCTTGAACAAAGAGGACAGTGCTTGAGAAAAGATATAATGTCCTGGTCTTTGTGCACATGCATGCACGCACGCACGCACACATGCATGCACATATATGAATGCACACATAGACACACGGGGAAAAGGACCTATCTGAATGATAGTTTTGAGTGTCCATTTGAACTGTGGTAACATACAGGCACCAATAAGTCAAAGGTGGAGAATGGAGTTCCAGAACTTGTAGGCATATTGTAGGTATAGAAAGAATATCCTTTGCTCTCAGAGGAAGAGTTATGGCTATGATTTTATGGCCTACGGGTCACAAAGATAAGCTGGACAAAGATTAATTTTAGCCCACCTGGCTCCTCTCCACAGCAAAATGTGCCAGCATTTTTATAAACATAGCCACGATGTGCTGGGAGCTTGTGCTTTGTGCGGCAGGCGCTGCATGGACTCTGGCTAGCCTCTGCTTTGCGTAAGGCCGTGACTGCCTCCCATCCTCTTGCAGTATTGTTTCAGATTATTAATGAAATCCTTACCTCTTTTAGCAAGCGAAAATGAAAAGTTCAACACAACAGAAGGTTTAGGGAGGCGTCATTAAAATCCCTGCTACAGCAGTGACAGGTTCATTTCCCTGGAGATTCTTTCTTTCTCTGTCCTCTTCACCCCCTCCACAGGCTGTTGAGTGATGAACCCAATAACAGGGTTTCCTACTGTGCTGTGCCATAGCTATAAGATATAAGCCATAATTTTTTTTCACTTCAGTCTGATATTACTTCATATGGATGAAATGAAGTTTGGTGAAATTGTTTTATTTAATGGACTTATAATTTGTTTCTCTCCTGTGTTCTCGGAAAACATTTTGCAACAACAAGCTTCATATATATTTGTACTCTTAAGAAAAATTTTATGGAAATGGAATTTTCACATCAAAAATGTTTTTATATATACACACACAAATATGTTTGCGCAGTCATATTTAATAGTAAGTTGTCTTTCACAAGAATTTCACCAATTATTCTCAAGCTGTTCTTACAACTTTCCTCTTCTATGAGCCCCTTTATCACTAAGTAAACCCTTCAGTGGCTCTCACCAAAGAGAAATGAAGGATACTGCCCCTGAGAAGGGAGGGTCTGGGTTAATGTGGCTTGACCTCATCCAGGAAGGCCCGTTTGGGTGAGCTCTAAGTGGGCCTTGAAGTCGTCTCCTGCTTTAGCATTTGATGTCTTTCTGTAGCATCAGCTAATCCTCTCTGAACAAGAAATTCGCCGGAGTCCTTCACTTTACTTGTTCTGAGACATCCCCATACAACAGGTGTCTGGGTGTGGCGTGCCTTTTGGCCTCGGCGGCTCCGGTCTGATTGACCTTGCATGTAGCTGGGGTCCTGAACATCATGCAATAGTCTCTATTGGTTTGCTTTGTTTTAGGCTTTTCTATTTCCTACACATTCCACCCCAACACCTCTAGATTTCTTACCTGGCTCACTAGTCAGTGTGATAACATCGTGTGCATGGCAGTTCCCTACACGAACCTGGCTCACTAGCCAGAGTGATAAAATAGCATGCACATTGTTCTCCAGTCCAGAAAATAGATTTTTGCTGAATTGAAGCTGGCATGATAAGTTGTTAACCCTGTTAGAAAACTACAAGTTGGATTTATGATTCCCTCACTCGGGTAATTGGGCTCTAATTTTGAATTCTGAGCCAATTGATTTATACAATATCGCATTATAGCATCACAAAAGTGCAATTGTGTCTGGATGGTGCATGAATTTGAGCTTCCAATTATGCAATCAATTATTTCAGATGTTTAATAAGTGATACCTGGGTCAACATCGGCCTGTCCTGTTCTCCCTGTCCTGTCCCCACACCCACGCTCTCATCTCATCTGCTCCATTCTCTCTTCATTTTCCTTTCCCCTTTCTTTTCCACACTTCAATGCTTTGGGACAACTTGCTTTAGAAGTCCAAGCCCTGCATATTGCAGCATCATGGAGGACACCTTCTATCATTGCTTTCAGCTCTTGCTACCATTCCCTCTCAGTCCATGACTTATTTCTGTAGGTCATTGGCATTTGCCTGGGTGTAACATATGCTGTGGAGCCGTCATAGATAGGACATACTTTCTTGGCATGTGACAGTTGATCCAAGAGACTCCTTTAGTTTGTTGAGACCTTGCTATGTGCAACCTTTTGCACGCTACATTTTCCTCCTTTTTTTCTTCTTTGCAATGATCGCCCTCATTCAATTTATTTTAGCTGCTCTTATTCTTTGTATTTCTGTAAGGCATAGCAAATTATTTTGGGAACAGGGGTTGGATGGAAATTTTAAAAAATAAATAACAGGAACAAAGACTGCTCTGGGAGCCTTGGAGAATTTTCCAGAAACCAGAGACAAGTAATTGGAATTCATATTTCAAATTCCTTTTCTTTTATTGGAAATCCCATGTTCTTCTGAGCAAGGGATTCTCTTAAGTGAGGCTTGGGGCATTTGTCAGGAAGATCAATGGGCTAGAGAAGAGGAGAAATGTGGGCAAGGGAAGAGCATGCCAGAGTCTGGTTTCTGCCCTCGCATGTTCCTGGCAGCCCTAGGAGGCTCACGTCATACTTTTAAAACCTTATTTTTCTCTTGTCTGCGGTTCTTCCCAACTTAAGACATTCATATTTAAAGGTTCTGATATTGAAAACAATTCCTAGCCTCTGATCTTGTCAATCTATCCTTGTGTTGCCTTCACTATGTATCCTTCAAAAAAAATTAAATTCTCAGCTGCAGGTTTTTAAAAGCAAGAAGGCCTTGGGATAGGTACCTGAAAGAAATGTTACTGCCTGGTTGTAAAGAAAGTGAAGAGAGTGGACGCTCTTCCCACCTTTTCATAAGTGAGTCTTCCTGGCACTCACCGCTGAAGGGGTCTTTCTGTGAAGGGGGTTGTAGGTTATGAATGAAAGATATGAGGTTGCAGAGGGAAGTGGGTGAGAAAAATGTGTCCTCTGTTAAAGGAAGAGTGCTTGCCATACGTGGGGCTACAGCTTGAGCACATGCAATTCTGAGCTGCTTTAAAAATAAACCAGAGCCTCGTCATTGCAGAAGGATAACGATGCAGTGGACGCCATACGTCTTTTGCATGGCTTAAAGAACTCATGTTTTCTCTTTTCTGTTCCCAGTAAATTGAAGTACTATGGAGGGATACACTTTCTGATTTGAACTGAGACCTCTGAGAGAGGGAAGTGATGCCTGACACTGTACAGTCTGGGTTCTTTTAAAGCCCCCCCCCAAAAAAAAACTGTAATGACAGTGGGTGCTGCCATTTCTTGGCTGCCTTTCAACAACAATGATAAGGTGCTTTTTCATTAAAAATATTTCTGGTTTCATTTGGCCAACTCTCTTTATGCTAAAAAAAAAAAAACAAAAAACAAAAACAGTTCCCCAAAGGGAAATCTGAACTCTTATTTTTTGTGACGTGCCATTTACGAGAGATTTCCCAATTGTCTTCTTGGGTGATCAGTGTCACCGTGCATCCTTCAGCGTACCAAAGAGAAGATCTGGCACAGAATTGAGCGTGAAAGTGCCTTCATTCTATTGTGAATAGATCTAAAATGTTTTATTTTTGACATTCTTCAATAAAGGGTAATGATTGGACATCTGACTTAACTATTACAGATCTTTTTCCTGGAATCCAGGTAATTTCTCTGACTTCTTTCTCGGATGGACACGTGGAAAGGCAACCGGGGTCAATGCCATTCTCCTGTGCCATGCTGTGCTCTTATGAGATGCGTTTGCATAGCATGTGTGTGCTTTAGGTTATTTCTTTGGCGTTCATAGGCACATAGTGCTACTCATTTCAGATTATACGCTTTGGGGAACAATGGGCTTATTCCGGTAATTATCTGTTCTTTTAGTTGTAAATACAGGCAAGTAGCTTTCTATAAATGCAACTCTGCACCTAGTGTTAAAGGAATACTTAAAATCATTCCATTAAAAAAACAAAAGACAAAAAAACAAGTATCCAAATTCATTAAAGTTCTTTTTGACCATCTGGGTTCATGAAAAAAGTTGAAAACTCTAGGGCACTATCTGCGCATCATCAATAGCTTGTAATTTGGGACTGATTTAACGTGAGAGGGGTATGTTGGAAGACTATTTTAAGCCCACACATTTCAAGTAGGTTTTATTTACTCTAATCGGGGAGCATATGGGTTGGAACCCTCTCGGGGTAAGCTTTTGATTATAGATTCATTTAGAACAATCATTACCACTAGGATCAGTAGTCGTCAGTAAGATCTAGGGGTTGTTTTTGAGGTTGGGAGTTCTGTGGCTCTCGTGTTCCTCTTATGATGGAGGAGAGTTATCTGTCTATGTTTCTTTCATTGGTTAATTAATAAAGAAAACTGCCTTGGCCCTTTAAGAGACAGAAAATTAGGTAGGTGGAGTAGACAGAACAGAATTGTGGGAACAAGGAAGTAGAGTGGGGGAGATACTTCAGGCAGTCGCGATAGTGAGTCTCCATGCTGCTCCTCTCCGAGATGGACACAGGTTAAGATCTCTCCTGGTAAGCCACACCTCGTGGTGCTACCCAGATTACTAAATATGGGTTAAAGAAAGATGTGAGAATTAACCAATAAGAGGCTGAAACTATGGGCCAGGCAGTGTTTTAAAAGAATACAGTTTCCGTGTAATTATTTCGGGTGTAAAGCTAGCCGGCGGCCGGGTGGCGGGACACAGCCCCGCCGCTTCCCACTACACTCTTACATTGTGCTTGAAATTGCGACAGAAACTGCATAACAGCATTCCATGTACACATATGTACACCAAGGGGTAGAGCTAATAGGATGTTAGGATGGTTATTTTCTTCTTTTAGTTTGTACTGAGACACCTATCATATTGCTCCCAAGAGACAGCTATCCTGTCTGTTATAGCCCTGATCCCTGGCATTTGGATATGTAAATATTAAGAGGAGTTTAGAGACGACAAACCCTTGAAGAGAGATTTGGCCACTAAATAAGATGCTCTCTCCCTTTTGGCAGAAAAAGTGCTGTTACCTAGACCTTCATTTCTCTAAAAAAAATACCAAAGAGAAGCAAGATGGAAGATTTATTTCTGCTCATGGTTTCAGAGGGTTCACTTGGTGACAGCTCTGCCCAGTGCACTTGTGGAAAACATCATGGCAGCAGTGATAAGAGGTGAAGGAGAGATGTTCATACCATCATGCACAGGAAGCAGAAGCTTATACCATTAAGGTTTTCTTTCTTCTCTTCTGTTCCTTCTGGTCCACGAGCTCAGGGATGGTGAGACCCTTCTTCACAATGTGTCTTCCTCACTTAATTAATCCACTTGAGAAATATCCTCGGACACATACAGAGGAGTACCTCTCCAGTCTCTGGGGATATTCTGAGTCTAGTCAGGTCGACAGTGAGAATTAACCTTCCTGAATGCAGCACTCTGGTTTGTAACCTAAGCTCTGGCAGAGGTTATCAAGTGGACCAATCAAGGAAATATCTATTGTGTTTCTTGCGTTGGAAGTACCATGAATTTTGTGCCCAAATCAAGCCCTAGGAATTTAAAGTGGTCCACATACTGTGGTCCAGATCATCTTAGAAGATTTGGAAGATAAGATACAGAGGACCTGGCTACTGGCCAACGTGCCAGGGGAAACATGCTGAAACTTGTATTTCCCAGCCTTTCTCAAGGTGTGGAACCTGTGTTTTCTGGAGACCAGATCTGAAAGGTCTAGAGGACAGCTAACATGGAGTGCTTTTGGGTGCTGTTCAGTATGGTAGCTGAGAGTGTCCATGCATTTTTGCATGTGCGGTCCAAGTCTCTTTGTCACATGAGAGGCGCTAGAGTCCTGGTTAGAAGTTACACACAGCCAGTTAGGAAAGGGGTCCAGTGAACTGTCATGACTACTTGCAAAATCTGTGGCAGCTTTTGTGAAAGCTACCCAGGTCCTGTATATCTACCAGACTCAGAGACAGCAAAGCTAAAGCTAGCGAGCGCGCGCGCGCACACACACACACACACACACACAGACACACACACACACAGACACATACACCACCACCACCACCACCACCACTACCAGGAAGAAACTCTCCTATTCTCTAACGTCTTCAACCCCAGCCTTCTAAGAACCTTCACTATGGGAAGGGGTAGAGGAAGAAAAACTAGCCCTGCCTGTCCTCCCATGTAGATTTCCAGTCTAAAGCTGGGTGAGGTGTGAGGGGGAATTGCTGGACAGAGGTGGAATTCATTTCGCTTTCTCGTTAGAACCGCTTTTGCAATTAGAAGTTGCAGAACTCTACACTCACTGAATAACAGACTTAAGGCTTGCAAGATCTTTGTCCAGGGCAGAGAAGGTTACAGCCACTTAGTCAAGCTTTGAGGGACAGTAGGAAAGAAGGCTTCTTTTATGTATGACATGCAAAGTGTGTTAGACATACTTTCAGATAGACACATGGCTACAAGAGTTCTTGAAACACCTGTGTAGTCATCACATATTGTTAACTGTGGCATCTTTTTAGAGTCATAAGGCTGTTTTCTGAGAATTCCCTTAATAAATAATCATAATGAATTCATTTTAAGATTTCAGTGTTTCAAATGCATTATTCAACATACATTTTTTTTTCTAGTACCATTTTCTCACATTCTACAATTTAAGGTGATCAGAAAACAGAACCATTATGTGAACAAATACCAGTGTAAAAAGAGGGATATAGACAGTGGAAAGGCAAACAGGCTTTATTTTCCCTTTTCAATCTCGTAGTGCTTCTCTGTTCTAGAACATTGTTCCATTGTAGCAAAAAAAAAAGTCTTTATGGTAGTTGTGTTAGAGAAATTGTTTGAAATAAAATAGTTCCCTGTTTAAATATATATATTAAGTGTAGTTTTTTATTTCCTAAGCTCTGTTTGCCTTGGGATTTCCCAAGCTCTTTATGTGTTATGAAGTATCTTGGAAATTTTCACATGGGTGTGCTGCAGGTGACATTATCTAGATGTGTCTGACACAGAACACAAGATGCTTAGAAAATTGCCTCTCAGATGAAGCCCTGGTGACTCTAAGTCTATTGTCTTCAAAAGTTCAGCAGCAGAAACATAGAATTTAGATCCTGTGATGTCCTATGATTTTAACATCTATTCCTAGAGGCAAGGAAATATATTCTAGCAGTAAGTTCATTTTCTTCTGGTTTGGAAGTAACAATGAGTTGCTGATGTTGTCACCACCGGGGTATAGAATAAGGATGATGGGGGACTGAAGTCATCACGATTCACTTTGCAGATACAAAATAAAAGAGCAAATCTGAAACTCAGCCTGAGAAACTACAGTGTGCCCAGAATGACCATAAACATGGAATATCAAACTGTGTGATCTTATCAAGCCCCCCTTTTATGCCTGAGATGCTAGATGCAAGTTCTAGTTTAGTGCAGCTATGATGGAATTGCCAAGTATCCTCATAGCTTCTGGTGTCTTTGCTCTTTGACAACTTGTAGCCATCGTTTTGTGTATTTTTCTTACATGAGAATGGGCCAAGAATGATAAGAGTTTGGGGAGGTTATTAAACATTTTGATGCTAAATTAATTATTATTTATTAAAAATCATCATTCTAGAAACATTTCCTTTTCACCCTTGTGTTGGACAAAGGAGCCAGACTAATCAATCTGTATGCTGTCTCACCTAATTAGATAATTAATCTTGATACTTTTACTCAGGTTCTCAATCTACAGCTTCATTCCCCAAATTTAGCGGCAGAATGTGCTAGAAGTGCTTATGAGGTATCAGATGAGAATTTCAGTTTCTCAACCCCTCCTAAGTGAGAGCAGTTCTAGGTCTCTCTGTCTTATGCTGGGGTTCTACAAAACACTCATTTATAGTGAAGTTTGAAAATATCCCCTTAAGCATGATCCTCATGCTTTGTTGGATTGTCTTGAGTGATATAAATCAGGAAGAGGAAAGTAGAAAGGACTATTCCAAGCTCAGGAATTAAGGCTAGTTCTGATCATGCAACAAATTTCTTTGCCTCTCAAGAGTATAGACATAATAGTTCAGCTCCTTACACTGTTAGGAGGACCTGTGAGACCAATGTGCTCATCACATGGTAACGTTGTACCTGTCTTGTAGAAACTCTTAACTAAACATGGACCACTGCAGTGGATACTGGTAAGACTTTTTGTAAAGTAGCAACATAAAAAAAATGTTAACAAATGTTAGCTTTCTTTTCCATGATCTAGTTGGTTACTCACCAAACCTTTCCTCCATGTGCCAGCCACTTTCCTAGAGTTTGAGGAAATTTAGAGATAAATAAGTATTATTCCCAGATCCCAGAATCCCCCTAAAACCAACATGGGGACCAGGTCCCGTATGTAAAAGCAAAGAGCCTTTATTCAAGTTCAAACCTGGACTCTGTGTGTCCAACGCACTGGCAAAAATCAAAGATTCTTGAGCTCGGTTGGGGTGGGGGTTTTTCATAGCAGAGGTTGGGGTGAGGGTTTTCTGTGGTTCAGGACCCCTGATTGGTTGACATTCGTCTAGAGGTGTCTTGGTGAAAGGGAATGGGTGTGTGCTGGGCTAAGGGACGTGGGGTGAATCCTATCTACTATGGTTGGAATGTCAGGAATTTCCTTTGGAATATTAGGTACTTTCCCCTTGGATGGTCTGTTCCTGGGTGGTGCCTGGATAGTAATCTCAGTTTGTGGACTTTCTTGGAACTGGGTATTGCCTTATGGTAATCTGAAACTCAGGCCTCAATTGAACTTGTCATGGCTGGGCCCTACAATAAGAATCCAGATAGAACACATGTATATGAAACTCCTAGAGTGTGTACAAAATGCACTTTTATTTCAATGTAAAATAAAGTAGAAATCTGAATTTCATGAAGCCGTGAAATAATTTGCTAAGAGCCATACTTGGCAGTACATATCTGTGACCCTGGCAACTGGTCAAGGCAGGACGATCAAGCGTTTAAGACCAGTCTCATCTACAGAAGGCCTTCTAAGCCAGCCCAGGCTACAGGAATTCCTGTTTCAAAGCAGTGGAACAAAGACCAGGCATGGGGGCACAGACTTTCAATTACAGCACTTATGAGACAGAGAAGGCAGACCTCTGTGAATCTGAGGCTAGCCTGGTCTATACAGTGAGTTCCAGGTCTATACAGTGAGGCCCTGTCTCAAAAGCCAACCAACCAAAAATCCTAAAAAAATTAAAATAAGTAAATAAATAATTATAACTACAGGAATCAAGTATTCAAAAGAGATAGTCATCAAAGAATTTGTTGCTCACTATTGAAATAAAAGATTACTAATTGATTTTCTGTACATAAGTTCCAATGACAACTAAGTTAATTCAAATACCATAAGTCATGGGATTTCTGAAATTATAGACAACAATTTCTGTTAAAAAAACAAAAAAAAACCCTAAGGAATCACTACTGTGTTTTCCTGTGTTTTTGCCTAGAGGACCAATGAGTAGGTCCTTAAGCTTACAGCTATTCGGACTGGGATGTGAGGTCACTGAAGTTGTAGTATATGAATTATATGGAGATTACAGTAACTTTTGAAGAGACCTTTCATTAAAGATCAGAATTCGAGAAAAAAGTATGGTGAGCTAACAGATTGTTGAAGGTAGGAAATTAAGAAAGAACTGGAGGGAAGGAGAAAGGAAAGGAAGGAGGGGAGGGGAAGGAAGAAGGAAGAAAGAAGGAAGAGAGAATATGTGTGAAATGCAAAATATCTTCTTTTCCCTTTCCCTCCCCCACCTCTTCCTTCCTCTCTTCTCTTCCCCTCCACTCCTCCCTCCCCTCCCCCTTCTCCTTTCCCTTCCTCCTCTTTCTTCCTTTCTTCTTCCCTCCCCCATTCTCTTCTGGACCCTCTCTTCTCACTCAGTCAAGGTTTGGTTACTAATGCCAAATCAGGTAATGTAGGAGGCCCCAGCAGTGTTGTGTAAAGCAGTAACTGAACAACTGTAGTGAAGAGGTGCGGGCGGCTTCCCGCCACCCGGCTCCCAGCCACTGGCTAGCTTAGGCCCCGAAATAACAACACACAAATTGTATTCTTTTAAATACTGCCTGGCCCATTATTTTCAGCCTCTTATTCACATCTTTACTAACCCATATCTAATAATATATGTAACACCATGAGCGGTGTCTTACCGGGAAGTTTCTAGCTTACGTCCACCTTGGGCTGGAGCTTCATCTCGTCTGGCTTCTCTCTCAGGAGAGGCACAGTGGTCTGACTAACTTAGGAGAGGCGTGGCATCTGACTGAGCCTTCTACCTCATTTCCTCTTCCTGTTCTGTCTACTCCACCCACCTAAGGGGCGGTCTATCAAATGGGCCAGGCAGTTTCTTTATTAGCCAATGAAATCAACTCAAACAGAAGACTCTCCCACAAACAACCAAGGAGTTATACCAAAATATGTGAAAGCCATTCCCTGAGGGAAATTTCTAGTTGCTTTGCAAGTGTGTCTAAGGAGATCTGACTACATTGAGACAGTTGGAAAAGCTTCCCTCTGTAATGATTTCAGCCATATAAGGCTGAAACTTCCCGGTCCTAGGGGTCATGCAGGTGCAGACAAGCCCTCAGGCAAAAGTGCCAAATGGCCCCCGGGGATGTTAAAGGGCCCCCTCGTGATCCACATAGACTCAGTTTAAGCCCTTGGGCACATGAGTGGATTCATCATCCATGTATGAGACAGCTAAGCCTTTGCATACATGTGTGGTTGCATCATCCACGTATGACTCAGCTAAGCCCTTGCACGCATGTGTGAGCCCATCATCTGTATATGATATAGCCACGTCAACCCCCTGTGCACTAGTCAGCTTTTAAAAGCTGGACATGCCATCTTCCTCTCTCTCTCCACACTGACTTCCCAGGCCTGCACACGTCCCCTCTAATAAACTTCTAAACTGGTTTGTTGCATGTTCTGTTTCCTTCTCACTCGTGCCAAGTAATTTCACCCTCAGAAAGGGACAACTGAACAGAGCTGAATATAAGAGTTAGCCAGCCCTGAACATGTTAAGGGCCAGGAAAGATCAGATACCAAGGCCAAGGCTACCGGGTAAGGAGATGAGAGGCATTTGGAAGGAAGGAACTAGCCAGTTCCCACTGCTGAGGATTCCAGGGTCCCTCACCTAGTGATGCTCCTTCCGCTGGCCTTGACTTTCAAGTTGATCTTCTACCCTGCTCTCTGCAGTCCTTCTCTTAACAGAGCGATGAGGAAAGCCCCATGGCCACACGGCACCACCCTCTGCTTTCCCATTCCATCTAGTTTCTAAGACTTTAATGCAGAAACAGTTTTCTCTTTTTGGTTTTACAAGCTTGAGTCTGCATGGCTACTTATCCCTCAGCGCCATGAATATTTGGATTGTGAGGACGAGCCTTTCCCACTCACTCAGCTCTTCTATGAAAAGTTTAACTGGAGTCCCATTTTTAATAAGGGCCTGAAACAATGGAACTGATTATATATGTGATTTTACAGCTTGGCCATCAGTTAATTAGACACGACTTTACAGGGTATATGTATTCCAGTATGAGACAGATGCTCCTTTGGGAATGTGTGCTGGATAGTTTCTCTCCCACACACTCTGTCTTATCAATGGTCTTTAAGTCCTGCTTGTTGACCCAGGTGTCGGCTCTCTTAGTTAGGGTTTCTGTTGCTGTGAGGAGACCCTATGACCATGACAACTCTTACAAAGGAACACATTTAACTGAAGTTGCGGCTTACAGTTTCAGAGGTTTAGTCCCTTGTCTCCAGGGAAGCATGTAGGTAGACATGGTGCTGGAGCTGGAACTGAGAGTCCTCCATCTTGCACAGGCCACAGGAAGTAGTCTGTCTTACTGGGAGTGGCTTGAGCATATATGAGATGTCAAAGCTAGCCTCCAAAATGACACACTTCCTCCAAAAAGACCACGCCTACTCCTAATAGTGGCATCCCATTTTCTTTCACACCACCACAGTTGCCTACAGACTTGGGTTCCCAAGATCAAGGCTTCCAGTCTTGATTGTTTCATGGTGAGACCCTAGACTAAGATCATGCAGTGAGTAGAAAGAGAGGGGTGTTGGTATATACTTCAAGGTTGTCTGTCTTTCTCATCATGTTTCCTCCAGGACTCCTTAATGTCTTTGACCTCTGGAGACCATTCACTTCATCTTACCAGACATTGGTAGCATGTCTTTTCCCCTTTACTATTTGAGACCCAGGCTACCAAAAGCATCCTGCTGCAGAGTCTTCAGCATCCTTTATGGGTACCAAAGGCATCCTGCTGCAGAGTCTTCAGTATCTTTTATGGGTATCAAAAGTATCCTGCTGCAGAGTCTTGAGCATCCTTTACGTGGCCTGTTTGTAGCTCTGAAAATTATTCCTTCACTCGATTCTGCTCAGATGTGGAGGTGATTGTGACTTCTCCTTCCTGCTAGGATCCTGAATGATGGTTTCAGAATGTGTTTTCTACTAAACATTTTATCCTGTGAAGGACTGAGATAACCAAAGACTAGAAGAATAATTTTGAAATTCCCTGGATTATACAAGGTTGGGTTCCTCACTCTGAGCTCAAAATAAATCAGTCACTGGAGAAAATAAGGGCACTGTTTTTTATGATATACCTGCCAGGCTGTCATTCCGGACCTAATTGGACTCTCTTAAATTTTATTCTACTCTTGTCAAGCTTCTGGACCCCTGAGGAATTTCTTCAGTGTGTGTTTTGAAGCAGGACGTTTTGACTCAGTCATTTTGGTGCTGTGGGTATACTGATTTTCAGAATAAATGGTTCTGGCCTGGAGACATATGTATTACAGAAGTCTTTAAAGGCTTCTGGACACTCTGCTTAATTCTAAACTCCATCTTTACTTAGAGATTGTAATTTTTACTTTAAAAATGCTTTTTTCAGTAGTCAAGGGATAAGTCAATCTACTGGACTACCAGGAGCCCACCATTGGCTTCAATGATGGCCATCTCATCTCCTAGCATACACAGACTACCAGGAGCCCATCATTGACTTCCATGAAGGCCATCCCATCTCCCAGCATACACAGACTAGCAGGAGCCATCATTGGCTTCCATGATGGCCATCCCATCTCCTAGCATACATGGACTACCCTGAGCCCACCATTGGCATCAATGATGGCCATCCCATCTCCTGGCATGCATGGATTACCCTGAGCCCACCATTGGCTTCCAT
Organism: Arvicola amphibius; assembly: GCF_903992535.2. NCBI lineage: Eukaryota > Metazoa > Chordata > Mammalia > Rodentia > Cricetidae > Arvicola > Arvicola amphibius. The sequence continues at coordinate 49,499,684 of NC_052058.2, forward strand.
GATGGCCATCCCATCTCCCAACATACATGTATTTCTTGCCTTTTGCTAAAATAATTAACCTAGTTCTCTAATTACACCAATGCATACTTCAACACCTTTCTCTTATAGGTAAAAACTTTCAAAGCAACAAAATAACATATGTGGTCCCATAAGCAATGATTCTTTCCTGTCTAATACCTGGTCTATGTCTGATTTTCCTCCAGTCCCTTAAAAGTCTTCTAGCTGGGCTCTTCAAACCATGAGCTGCCCACCACCCACATGTTTCTATTGGTTGCTGTATCTCTTTCTTTCCTTTTGGTTCATAACAACTCTCTACCTTGAGATGTTTTTAGTGAAGAATAGTAAAAATACAGCAAAAGTTTTCATGTCCTAATTGTATGGTTTGACGGTCATCTAAAATAGAGCTGCTCAGTCTGAAGAGATGGCTCAGTGCGTAAGGGCATTGATTGCTCTTGCAGAGGACCCAGGCTCAGATCCCAGCACCCACACTGAGTGGCTCACAACTGTTTATAACTGCAGCTACAGGAGATCCAACATCTCTCACTTCTGTGGGCACCTACACTCAAGTGTGCATGCTTACATGGAGACACACACACATACATGTAATTCAAAATAATAAAAATATTGTCTTAAATAGAAAAGTCCATAGAAACATTCCTCAGATAAATATAAAATAGCTTTGGTAGGATGTGTTTCTTGATTACATCATGAAATACTTACAAATGGTTTTGGACTATATTTTTAGCCTTATTTAAAGATGCTTCTTAACCTGTGATAGAATATTGTGGTACTTTGAAGAGGTATGGCTTAAACAGACTTTTTTGTTTGGTTGTATGACCTATAGAGAATAGCACTGGTATGAGGTATGGCTTTGGTGGAATAAGTGTGGCCTGGGTGAAGAAAGAGTGTCACTGTGGAGGCATTGAGGTCTCTTATGCTCAAGCAGCACCCAGTATACAGTTCACTTCCTGCTGACTGCAGATTAAGATGTAGAACTCTCTCAAAAACAAACAAACAAACAAACAAAGAACACAAGAGTGAAGAGTCTACACAATCAAAATGTCTCATTTTCCAGAGACTTTTATGTTAATGGTTTGCCATTGATTATGGCAGACAGCCATTTGGAATTTATATAAAAAAGTGACATTGTATTAGAATCAATCTTTCATAATTTAGCCAATCATAAAAATTTCCTGAACAACAGTTTACCTGCTGCACTAATACTTGACTATTGTTGTTCATGGATTAATTGCTTTATAATTTTTCTATTCTCACTTCTTTACTTAAATATAACTAATATAGTTTTAATAAACTACATAATTTAGGAGCATGTTAAAGATATGTTTTACTTCAAACTGCAGTTACCATAAAATCTCCTTCTAGTTGTGATAAGTTGATATTTAAAACTATCAATCCCATTTCCTAAACCGAACCATGAATAAATAGAAATGAACAGACATCATCCTTGTAATGTACCGTATCTTTTGATGGAAAGCCAATGGTTTTCTTAAACTGTGACTAATGAAGTATAATCTGTATGCACTGAACTATGCCAATAGCAAAAGTATGCTATGTGGGTTCACTAATATCAGAACAAAGACAGAAGATTTCTAGCACCCTAAAAATGGTCCTTTGCCAAAGTGGTGTCCCCTCTTCCCCAACTCAAGCCATGATTCATTTTCTTTACTGTCACTATCAATTACTTTTTATTTTATAGAAGTTTTTAATAAGTTTAGTTATATAGCATGTGTTCTGTGTAAACATAATGACTTGAAGAGTCATCTATATCTTTGTTGTTGCATGTAGTAGTCTGCTCATTCTTTATAGAAGAATACTATACAATTGTGTAGGCTGTATTTTGTCTAGATAGTCTATATTTTGTTGGTTTATAACTGGCTTTCACTGAGATATTTACAGGTCTAAATAATAGTGAATAATAGCAATAATATGAATAGAGCTATCTGTATACATACCTTTATAAGCCATGGTTTCATTCCCCTTGACTGGTACTTTAGCATGAAGAGTCTGAGTTAGAGAATATGTGCATTCATGCATCCAGGAACACAGTGGTTCTCCAAAGTAGTTAGACCTTTCTATATTCACATAGCCAACCTGAATGACATCATCCCAGGCCAACCTGAATGACATCATCCCAGTTGTTCTGCGAAGTATGTATGTACTGTTATCTCCCCATGGTTTTAATGGGTACTTCCTGATGAGAATCGATGTTGAACACTGTCTTGTGTACCTCTTTGGAATCCGTATTACCTTTTCTGTGATCTCTTCATATCTTCAGCTCTTGTTTTGTTCCTTTCTGTAGCTCTCTGTGCATTCTGAACACAAGTACTTTGTCCAAAATGCACAGGGCAAACATTTTCTGTTTGTTTGTTTGTTGACTGTGGCATCGAAGGAGCATAAATTATGAATTTTGGTTTATAGTTTTTGTGCCTTTTTGAGAAAACCTTGTCTATTCAAAGATTTCAACTTGACTCCGTATGATTTCATCTAGAAGCAATATGGATTTAAGTTTTGCTTGTTTAGGTCTATGGTTTGTCAGGTACTGTTTGTGGGTTGTTTAAATAAGGACAATTACTACTTATTTTTTATGGTCTGGGTATCTAGGGATTCTGACACCATTTATTTAAAAGAGTTCTGCCCCCTGTTGCCCTTCCTTAAAATCTTCATTAAAAGATTGATTAGTAAAAGTCAGATTCTGTTAGTCAGCTTTTGTTTTCTTCCTTTAACTCCCCTGTCTGTACTTTCACTGTTAACACATGATCTTGGCTAGTGTGGCTTTATAATGAGTCTTGAAATCACAAAATATGTCTCTTGTTTTTTTTATTAAAATTGCCTTGGCTGTATTTTAGATAATTTGCATTCTATGCATATTTTAAAATCAGTTTGTCAATTGCTACAAGAAGTCCTGCTGGGTTACTGATTGGACGACTTCGAATTAGTGGGTTGATTTTGAGACAGAAATGCCATTTTAACAATTGTAAGTCTTCCAACCCTTGAGTGTTCTGTCTATTTAGTTAGTTATCTTTAATTTATTTCTACTGTTTCACAGTTTATAGTACAAAAGTCTTACATATATTTCACAATTGGACAGGACGGTAAACGGAGTTGTGTCTTTAGTTTTACTTCTCAGTGTTATTTCTTGAAATCAGTGCTGATTTTATTATTACCCCAACCTTTAACTCTGATAAATTAATTTATTAGTTCTCCTTGTAACTTTTAAAGGTTTCCTACATACATGATCATATCATTATATCATATATATCATGATTATATCAGCTATAAACAAAGGCAGTTTTATTTCTTTCTGGCCTTTATTGAATGTGTAACTCTAGCTGTCTTTAAGTATTCCAGTCTGACATTGTCTGATGAAGAATGCAAAATAAATCCACATACAGTCATTTCTCCATTCCCTCTGTGTATTGTACAAAGTCCAACCTTTCACTCACCATAGATTTTTCTTAGTTTAAATAGCTTAAATTTGTATTGGATTAGGTTTTTTATGTCTATGTTTCTTGGTAATTTTTATTCTAATGTGTTTCTTCTTCCGACATAACCCTGTTAATTCTTTTTAAGTACTCCCTTTAACATGGATTTGGAATCTTTTTCTACAGAGATTAGAATATTCTGGAAAACATAACAGCATGAACAAAATGAAGGTATTGGAAGCATGCTCATTCTTTTTTGCATCCTGTCCTAGCAACTCAAGTCCTCTGGGTTCTCAGCTAATACTCTGATGTGGATCTCAGAGTCCTTCTGTCTCACCTAATCTTAAATGCTTCTCTTGGTCTCCCAAACCCTATCTATAAAACAGCCTTAGGGGGGCTGGAGAGATGGCTCAGTGGTTAAGCAGTTGTTGCCTGCTCTTCCAAAGGTCCTGAGTTCAATTCCCAGAAACCACATGGTAGCTCACAACCATCTATAATAAGGTCTGGTGCCCTCTTCTGGCCTGCAGACGTACACACAGACAGAATATTGTATGCAAAATAAATAAATATTTTTTTAAAAAACAGCCTTAGTCTCTAAGTCACTTTGTATTGTAGCATAAAAAATTCTACAAGTTCTCAAAAGAACAGCTTGTTAAGCTGTTCAGCTTTATTTATTTATTTATTTATTTATTTATTTATTTATTTATTTATTTTTCGTTTCCCCCTCCCAGAAATCTCAGTCTCTGGAGTCCCACCTACCTCTGGTGTAGCCTTAACTTCAAGATTTCTCTCTCCAACACCCAAACATTTCAAGTTTCTGCTATCACTTTCTGCCTCCTAATATTAAGTCTACTCTGACAATGAAAATTAGTGAATGCCTTTAACATTAAACAGTTGCTTAAAATACTTGCCTGCCGGTGGTCTCTACATACCATGATTGTGAAAGTGGCTCTCCCAAGGCAGGGCTCATCTATCACATTCTTGATATGCTGACCCTTGCAATGTCTCCAAATGTGGCAAACTCAATGACATTTTGTAGTTGAGGGAGGGGGCAAACAAAATAACAAGGAAAGTGTGGTGTTGCACTATTATGGAAAGTTATCTTATATTCTGAGAGAATGGGTTTTTGTTGGATCTCACAACCAGAGTTAGTAATACACCCTGAGGTCACTTGAGACTGAAGATTGCTAGCCTACTGTGTTCTCAAACTCTTTGTTTAACCTGCCTTTAAGAGAACAATGTAACAATCAACCTTCCTGGCCTTGGGTTTCCCATGTAATCAACTTTTACAACCTAAGCTAAAGCATAGCTATAATCTTCTGTACTCCTCCATGCCCCTGACCCAGATAATACATGTGTATCATTTGCTGAAAGCAGTAAATACTGAAGTTGATAGCGACTTTCTAAAATCTACCATAAAGATTGAAATCAACCATTAGTGGATATTGGTTGATAAACAATGTTTGTTGAGTAGGCTCATTGGAAGCCAGTGATTTAACCCTTGTAAAACTCTGGTAAAGATGTCTATAAAGTAGCTCCCATTCCTTCCCTTTTGACACTCTCTATGCTGTTTAATAAAGACCAAGTGTCTTTGTCAGAGACACCAGCCTCTCTCTCTCTCTCTCTCTCTCTCTCTCTCTCTCTCTCTCTCTCTCTCTCTCTCTCTCTCTCTCCTTCTCTCTCTCCTCATACCCACCCACCCCCCACCCCACCCACACACACATGCGCAGACACATGGACAGATTCACAAGACAACTTTCTTTAGCTAGGTAGAGATTCAGACTCATACATAACAGACAGACAGACAGGAAGACACAGAAAGCATGAAGTAGAGAATTCAAGTAGTGACTCCTCCTTGGTAAAATGGATCCCAGGGGAAGTGCTCTTATTTCTTTTCTTAATAGGACCTAATGCATTTTCGGTAACTCAAAGCAATCACTAACACATATAATCCACGCGAAGAAAAGGTACTTTCTCTGTCTAACTCACCGTAACAGTTCCCATTCATTGTCAAACCTGGGAGATGCAATTCCTGCTTGCCTTCGTCATCTGCAGTGCTTTTTATTTTTCAGATTCACTTATTTTTATTTTATATGTGTAAATGTTTTTACCTGAAGGTATGCATGGGTACTGCATGCATGCATATGACAGAGGAGGGAACCGGATCTCCTGGAATTGGAGTTAGGAATCGTTGTGAATTTCCATATAGGTGCTGGGACAGCTAGGTCCTCTGAAAGAGCAGCCAGTGCTCCTATCTACCTAACCATCTCTCTAGCCCCATTTAAATTAAGTAATCAATTTTGATTATTATTTATTATTCAAAATAGTATGTTTCATTTTATTTTACTTTGTGAATCTATAGGCATTTTGATCATATTTATCTGCATTGCTTCTATATAGCTCATATCTTAGCTCAATAGGTTTATCTTATTTTGTGTAGATATTATGTTTTCTATGTAACTATTAGATACAATTTACTCTCTCATAACAAGGAACATAATCCTTCCAGCTTATTTGTTTAAATTCCATTTATTTACTAAAAAAGGGGCACTCATCCCTTTGTGTCTTTCCATTGATTTCTGATTGTTGTCTTGAAGTTTTATTCTATAACATATTGCTGTATTTGCCAGTATTCCATAAACACTCAGATCTGGGATTTTTAGTTAATATCATAGTAATAGTTAATATCATAGCAGCACTGTCCCTCCCTCACGGTACAGCATGACATCATGAGTCACCAACAGAAAGAGCTGCTGAACTTTGCTTTACACTGGAGTCACCCGGAAAACCTCCAAAAGGGAAGAAATCAATTCCTGGTACATGACTTCTACCTCAGACATGGCAACTGAATGGCCTGGGGACTTGACCTTAATGCTGGGAGTTTTAAAAGCTCCCCAGGTGTTTCTGATATGCAGCCAAACCTGGGAACCTCTGATGTAATGTCTGCTTTCCCCACATTTAGTCGGGTCACAATCGATTTGTAGATTCAGGTGTTGTCAAGATGATGACTTCAGTATTAAGTTTCTCATCAATCTTCCAGCCGAAATTTTCACAGCCATGAAGGGTAGAGTCTACACACATTATTTCGTGAATAGTTATGAAATGACCACTTGTAATTTTGTTGATCTTCTTGCAAGGATTCCTCTGTAAGGGAGCAATTTCTCTCAGATACCGGTTTGCTTATCTCGAGATGTTGTAGGGGCAGGAAAGGTAGACGAAATGCTTATTTTCCATAATCTTTATTTCATATGAACAACAAGTTGGTGTCCTAGTGAGTTCTGAAGGTAAAACAAGGATGCTTTAGAAGTGACATGAAGAAATCCCGGGTCTGTGTGTTGGTTCAACATCACTCCATCTTGTCTGCTGGTCTTTTTGATGTTGAAGCTGAGTGGTCTTTGGACACAGAGGGCCCCTTTCAAGTTGGTGCCAGGCTCTTTTGACATGACTCTAAGTTTTGACAGCTTTCAATGGCAAACTGTGGCGGTTCGTGGTGTCATTAACTGACACAGCTCTAAAAATGGCCATTGCATCCAGGATTCTCAAATCCTCTCACTAAAACAAAATGCAACAGGTGAAGGGAGGGGAGAAAAGAAACAAAACAAGTAAGACACCAAGTTACAACCAGGTTCTCAGCTCTCAGCCTATTCTTCCTTCACCCAAGAGTAAAAACACCATTTTCTCCTCTTAGCACATATTCTTTGTTCATCTCTGTGCCTAGAGTTCTATGTACAGATAGAATGATGTCTCAGATAACCAGGCAAATGTCAGCCTGCCTTGGGCTTGAATACAGAATCAATGGGGGGGAGGGTGTGTGTGCAACGTGTCCATGGTTGGGAGCCCTCGTGAAACAGTAGCAGTATCCATGAGGTAGCAGCCCATTTTGTGGACAAACATTACGTTCCTACTATGTGTAAATCCTGGGCATATGTGGTGGAAGTGATGCTTGAACACCGCTCAAGTTATTTGTGTACTTAGCAAATAATCAGGACGTGCCTTCCCCTGTGAAAGGCTCCACAATTGGCATCAGGGAGACCAGGCTGAACAAGATGGACGCTGTTCTCTTTTTCCATCAGAAAGACAGACTTATGGATCATCTACACAGGGTCTCTCTGAGTGCTGTGAAAATCCCAAGGAACTTATACCACCATCGAAATGACTGCCTCGTAAAAGTGTTGTCAAAACAATTGCTTGACTGCCTTAGGAGTGTCTCATTCACGTGGTAAGTCACCATACTAGCTTCCTATGCAACCTTCCATTCAAAGAGAATGAACTGTAATGATGGAGGACTCTCATTGGTTAATAAAGAAACTGCCTTGGCTTTTTGATAGGGCAGGATTTAGATAGGTGGAGTAGACAGAACAGAATGCTGGGAAGAAGGGAAGTTAGTCAGATGCCATGCCTCTCCTCAGTGAGACAGACGCCATGGAGCCAGCCACCAGGTCAGACATGCTGAATCTTTCCTGGTAAGACACCACCTTGTGGTGCTACACACATTACTAAATATGGGTTAAAGCAAGATGTGAGAATTAGCTAATAAAAGGCTGAAACTAATGGGCCAAGCAGTGTTTAAATGAATACAATTTGTGTGTTGTTATTTCGGGTGTAAAGCTAACCTTACGGGAGTCAGGTGGGACGAAAAGCAGGCCTGCCCACAGCTCCTCACTACAGAATGGCGCCCATGTGGATAACTGAAACCACAGAAAGCTTGAGAAAGCTTGGGAAAGAATAGAGTAAAGCATGGCTTCTTGGTGGCAGCAATTTCTTGGGTCTGCTCCTCACTACACTGTAATAATGAGAATCCTTGTCAGCAGCTCCAGAGGTGGGTGGGACTAGAGTTTCCCCTCCCTCTGGACCCTCTCATATGCAGACAGGTGCCTTCAAAGAGGAGTTTCTGCAGAACCCAGAGTCAGGGAGCCTGCAGAATGAAATCTAGATCTTGAGATAGCCCTTTCTGAGAAGGTCTGGAAAGGGGCCAGGAGAAAAACCTCTTTCCCACCTTACAACTTAATGGCGTCTCGTGATGTGAAAGAACTCATTGTTCTAGCTCACTGTCCAAAAGGCAGGCTCAGCAGGGCAGTGGAGCAAGGGCATAAAAGCCACTCTGCCCTCTCCCTCTGGGGAAGCTCAGCTCCTGTGGCGGGACCCAGATGGCATAGGCTTCTCTATCTGTGGCCACCACCCTGTTCTGTGCTCTGCTCACTGAGTAAGACCTCTTCAAGACTCTGCCCTCCACTGGACCTTGCCCATTGCCACAGACATGCTCCAACCCCTCCAATGGAAAGTAAGTTCCATTGGCAGAAGGTGGCATCAGCTGGTCTTTGCTTGGGAACGCCTACCTTGCCGTCTAGCAAACTGAGGTGAAATGCATTTTTTCCCACAATGTTGTGATATAAAGTTGATAATTGCCCCCTCCACGAATGAATCATCGGTGTCCTCTTGGGCAGATATATACAACTATTGTGGCCAGTTTCTCTATGACCTGTTTATATGACCCTTTGAGCAAAACATAATTGTCTGTATTTAAAATATTCCTTTTCAAAGTTTTACTTATCATCAGCAATGTATGTTGATGTCTGTGTTAATGTATGTATGTATGTATGTATGTATGTATGTATGTATATGTGTTTATGTATGACAGGTGTGTGGGTATATGCATATGGAGGTCAGAGGATAATTGTGTGCCCTCGTTCTCGCGTACCTTTACCTTTATAATGGGTTCTGTGACTCAAACTCAGGTTGCCAGGCTCCTCGGCAGGCTCTTTACCCACTGAATCATCTCACCTGTCCATAAAGATATTGTTTTGAAATATGACATGAATATTTGACTGATGGATGACAGACATGCATCAGACTGTCCAGGGAAGAAAGCAGGACTAGTTGCACAGCTTCTGTGCCACAGTAAGGTAAGGGACAGTGGCAAAGAAAGGTAGGAAGCTCTGGAAAGCAGAGAAGAAGGTGAAAGAGAGCACTGAGTCCATTCCAGGGGGCTCATCCCTCCTTGGGAGCACTCCCAAAGTGGAGTGAGAGCAGCCGCAGAGAGTTGGGACGTGGGTTTAAATAAAGGGGAGAGCCTTAACAATCTATTCCCTACTCTCCATAGCAGAAAATATACAGGGGGAGGGGAAGAAAGAGAGAAGAAGAGAGGAGGGAGAATATGTACTCCAGAAGGAGGTATAGAGACCAAAGGAAAAACAAAACAGCATCAAAAAGCATATTCTATACTGGACCCATTAATGATGAGAATTCTATTCACTCAGACAGGAATTTGGGCTCTGCATACCCCATAGATGCTGAGAAAAAGTTTATCTTCTCATTGAATTGTAATAGCTCCAAGAAGCCACTTTAGGAAGACACCCCTACTGAGTCAGTGACTCTTGTATCTCTGGAGACAGAGGTCCCCCTGCAGATACCACACTGGAAACCCAGTGCCAACACTAGGGGACTATTTTCCAGAGTTCTATTGAGCATCATACCGTTAAGTAGGAGGGAACCTGACAGTCAGAACCATCAGTGGTCCATGTAGGGGAGACTGGACTGAGCCGTAGCCAGGAGCGAGGTGAACTACACCATCAGAAGGATGGCAGATGCCTACAGATGCAAAGGTCCAACACATGCCAATAGAAAGCCACCAAGAGCCCTTTACCATGCTTAAAGACCAAAAGAGCCTTCTCTCTGCTGTACTCACTGGTCACATGAACCATGAGCCACACCTTTAGCTATAGAGCAAATAACACAAAGAGTAACACAGGGAAGTTTAACGCTAGAAAGGTCCTGCTCTCATCAGAAGCTGTCAACCCAAAAACCAGAAGAAAAAAACAAGACTCCCAGGCAGGCAATGGAAGGTGCTCCTGCAGCGGCTCTGTCTATCAGCTGTGGCTGCTTTTGAAGTTAATATTCTGTAACCAGAATGATGCTAAAAAATATGTCTGGAGCCCTGAGCACAGGGCTTAGAGTTTGCCACGGACAGAGCACTCCCGATATAATGGAGGTATACAATGCCTCAACCCAACTACATCCCAGTCCCCAGGAAATATTACAGATAATTTAAAAAATAAGCTTACCCTCTGGTGTCTAAGTCAACCCAGCCACAAAAGAAACATAAAAAATAAAGTCAGCATGATTCCTCAAATAGTTCCCAATCCTATAGAATGGATTCCAGTGAGCCAAACTTGTATGTACTCTTATACAGAGAATTCAAAGAATATTTATTAAAATGTTCCACCAAGTCAAAGAGAATGCAAATCAACTCCTGAACAAAGTCAAACAGGACATAGACAAATCAATAAAAAGATACGCTGAAAAAAAAATCAATCAAATGGAAGTTGCAGAGATTAAAACCTCTATAGGTCAAATACAATCTGAGTAGAAAGCCTCACCAATAGAGGGGATCACAGGAAGACAGGAAGGCAAATGAAATGAAATGTTCAGATGAGTTATAAAATAATTAGAAAGCCCAAATGGAACATGAAATATCTAAGGGACATGAATCTATGATCATGAGTACAGTTCTTCATACATACATAAAGCCTTCTGTGAATATATATATATATATTATGACAGAGAGCAGAAGGGCAATGAGGAAGGAAGTAGTGTATTAGCAGGAGAGAGGGGGAGGGGAAGCAAAAGGATGGGATGGGGGTAAATGTGGTCAATGCACATGTTACCCTTGAAATAACATCTTCATGAAACCTCACACCATGTGAGGTGATGTGTGCTAACGCTTAGAACTGCATGTGGTTGTATGTTGCTCCCAAAGCTTCTCCACGGAAAGCTGACTGTTCAGGCTCAGCATTGGGTGGCTTAGGTTTCTAACCCCAGATGATCCATGTTTCCCTTGGGCAAGCGGTTTCTCTCGTCTGAATTTTTCTCCTTATCTGTTCAAAGACAATACTAAGTCAAGCAGCAACCAGTTTCATATGGCACCAGAAGCTTCCAGGCTTGTGGGGGACAGGTCAGGCAATAGACATATGCAAAAAGTCAAGATGGCTTTGAGTCCCCATCAAGTCACCAAAAAGATGAATGGAGCATTGTTACAGGACATGGGAGTGAGGCTGAAAGCAGCTTAAGAAGGCAGAGTCAGCTGCTCTGGCGTTCTGTGCTTAAGTAAAGGGAGAGGAGGCAGAAGTGGTACCGCGGTTTTCACAAGCTTACAAACCAACTTTTACGGGGATTTGCTGTAAGTTAGCCTCGGCCACTGTATGTTTCTAGTTAGTGAAGCAGGAAAATGTTTAAAAACATAAAGCTTTTAAAACATAAAGCGATCTTGTTTTTTTTAAAAATGAATTCCAATTATTGGGCAGAATTAAAAAAAAAATAACCAGCATGTACCTAATTTTACGTCTGACTCCAATAATTAGTCCCACCTGCTGCCTGTTGGTTTGCATTTCTGAGCTCTGCCAGAGTATCTCCACATTGAGGCATGCTTGGGGGTGTTTCCTAGAAACAGTATTCCGATAAAGCCCTTCCCATGGAAGAACCCCTAAGTCACCAAGTTAAAGTGAGTCCCACTGACTTTCCAATGCATGTCAGGCCAGTGTTTCTGGATAGCGTTTAGACTAATCAGAACAGAACACTTCTAGAGCGTTGGTTGCCAAGAAGTGTTCTGAATTCCCTGAGCTCCTTTTCTGTTTGTCACAGAGAAGCTTCCTTGATCTGCTCGTCTGCAGCTGGCCTCATAAGGCTACGTCACCTGGGACAAAAAGACAGCACCGTTACCCCAGCTTGAGTGGGAGAAGAGTCAACTCCTATTGATTCCATTCCTCAGGCAGGGGACGCTTTGACACTTTGTAATGAGTGTTTGTCTGTGTGCGAGGGATGGCCAGCATCCGCTGCGAGCGTCCTTTGATGTGCCCCAGAATCAGAAGTTATTAGAGAATAAATTGCAGGAGGCCGCCCGCGGCGCCCTAGCAGCCTCCTGCTTTGCCCCTGGCCTGTTTATAAAGGGGTGAGGTTTTTTTTCTATTCCTAGTTAGTTATGGTAATTCTTTTTTTTAAAAAAAAAATATAGTATTAATGCGTGGATAATGCGGGAACACATAGGTTCTGGAGAGCAAGTAAGTTGATCCTTTAAAAGAATTAAATCATCGAGGGGGCCAGTGAAGTTGACGTCTATCCATTTTACAGATAAAGACCTCTCGGACGTCAAGGGGGTCAAGGTTATGTGCCAACTGAGTGCCGAGGTTGGAACAGGCAACTGGTCCCTATTATTCAAAGCCCACTGGTTTCCATTCTGTGTCGCCACTTTGCCACCCTCAGAGAGAGAAGGTTAAAATTGTTTAAAACCTGGAAACTGATGAAATATGAAGAAATCATATGCTGTGAGCCCGTGTGCTACCCAGCTCTCCACTGAACCGGAAATTGTCGGGGCACCCCTGTGGGTCTGAAACCTTCCCTGGCAGCTGGGCTTGGTGTCTGCAAAGGCGAGCTGCGAGCCCCGGTTAAATCACGCAGATGGAAAGCAGGCACCGCCGGGCTGTGGACTCATGCCTTCTCCGCGCTTGCCCAAATTAAGCTGCCTAATGCTTTTCCTGGGGAGGCTGGAGGTTTGTCCAGGGTCAGCAAGCATTTCCTAACAGCTCTCTCAAGCAGAGCAAGCATACCTTTCCTTTTCTCCAGTGACACTGTCACTGCAGAACAGCCTAAACGAGCTTTCTAAATTTGGATTACTTTGCTTGCTGCTTAAATTAATCCAAAGGACAGCACACACACAATGCCATTGTTTGCAAAACTCCGTTTTGACCTTTTATTTTATAGATGCTAAGGAAAGTACAAGCCCAAATGTATGAAGATTACATTTCATATTAAATAAAATTATCCCCATTTGGTTTGTCGTTATTGTTTTGTTTCTTTTAAGGACAATGTCTCACTCTGTAGCCCTGGGTGGCCTGGAACTCACCTTCTTCTGCCTTGACCTGCTAGGATTAAAGGTTCCAAGTCACCACTACCATGCCTGGCCGCCTTGTAGTCTTAACATAACTGTTTTCGTGTGCCGGTTGAGGGTGAAGGACTGCACGCGTGCTAACAGGTGTACATGCCTGAGCATTAACTGGCTATGAGAGTCTTTTATGGTGATTCGTAGGCAAGGGAGAAAGTCAAATCTCGGAAAGCTAAAAGGATTCTCTGAAGTTTACACAGCTAGGCCATGGTGCAGGATGTGAAAGGAGGTGCCCGGCTTGTCCCTTGTCCCTTGACCTTCCTCTCCACCGCACCACACTGCTTTCTGGTTCAGGCTTATAAGTTCCCAAGGATAACCTCATCCTTCTTCCTGTGGATTCAGTTGTTTTGGAGGTCTCCTTTTTCTCTTAATTAGAGGCTGACCTCCTTCAGGCTTGTCTTAATCGACACTTGCATTTCCCATGGCAGGAAACCAACATGGGAAGAAATACACTGTGAAGACTGTTGTGTCTTCCTGGGTCTGCCTCTCACCTTTCCCTCCCCACCCCTTTCCTGTAAGGTCCATCTTTCATGGGCACACTGTCAGCTTTCAGTAACTCACCTCCTGCCCAGGTGCTAAGGATCCCGTGCTCCCATGCCATCTCTAGTTCTAGAGAGGACCTGTGTTCTACCCATGAGAATGTGGTGAGGGAAGCAAACCCATGCTCAGAAGAATGAGTACTTTTGTTCTTACATGGAGCTGTAGTAGAAAATTCATCGATATTGATATTCATTCCATCCAGCTAAAGATGGCCTGGTGGTAAAGAACACTTGTTGCTCTTGCAGAGGACCCAGGTTTGTAGTCAGAGGCTGCTCATTTGTTTCCTGGCTGCCCAGACATGAAATAATCACACAGAAACTGTATTAATTATGATACTATTACTTATGTATATTTCTAGCTAGCTCTTATATCTTAAATCAACTGATCTCTATTAATCTGTGCATCAGCATGAGGTAGCGCCCTACCGGCAAGGTTCCAGCAGGTTCCCATGGCGTCTTTCTCCCATGGTGGCTACATGGCATCTCCCTGACTCTGCCTTCTTTCCTCCTCTATCTGCTTGCCACTTGCTCTATTCTGCTAAGCCACTGGCTGAATAGCATTTTTCATTAACCAATAAAAGCAGCACATAGACAGAAGGACTTCCCACACCACAGGTTCAGTTTCCAGCGTCCACGTGGTGGCTCACCATCTTCCATAACTCCATTTCCAGCAAATCTGATGTCCTCTTCTCACCTCTTGGCATTAGGCCTGAGTGTGCTGCACATACAACATGTAGGCAGAACACTCATACACACAAACTAAATAAATCTAAAAGAATTTTTTAATGATTTATTTACTAGTTGAGTAAAAAGGTAAAGAACCTGCGTGTCCTATTGATGATTTTAGGATTAAGGGCAAGACATGGCTGGTACCTTGTTCTTGAAAATATTGTAATTTAAGAAGTTCTTTGGAGCAGTTGGAGAGTTTTGAGCTCATTTGTGTAAAATTTGCTGTCTTGGTCGCTGTTCTATTGCTATGAAAATACAAAAGCATTTAATTAGGGGCTGTCTTTCCGTTTCAGAGGTGTAGTCCAGTATCATCATGGCAGGGAGCATGCTGAAATGCAGGCCCGCACTGGAGCAGTAGTTGAGAGCTACATTCTAATCTGTAGGTAGAGAAGGCTGCACCCGCCATAAGGTTGGGAATCTGCAAAGTCTACCCCAGTGACACACTCCCTTCAACAAGGCCACACCTCTGATCCTTCTAATCCCTTCAAACAGTGCCACTCCCTGGTGACTAAGCATTCAAACGTATGGGCCTATGGGGCCATTCTCATTCAAACCACCACATTTGCTTATTTCTGAAGCAGTCCCAGAAGGGCCTAAACTGTCCTCTGTGACTTTGTGACTTCTCTGTGGTTCTGTGCAAACCACGTCTTCTACCTGAAGCACCTTCATCATAGTCAGGCCTTTTGGATCACCTGTGACTATAGAAACAAGGAATGGTGACTTCGGTCATTGGCCCAGGTGAACAGGAACTTCGAGGTAGTTGTTTAGTTAATGGCCCTGAGAAGTGCAGTTGTGAAGAACAGAATGTGCTCCGAGTGTTTGCCATGGAAACTGGCATTTTCCTCTTCTTGTCATAACTGTGAGGCAAGATGTCATGGCAGAAATTAGAAAGATCATTTTTGCACACAGTTGCTTTTTGCCCAGAAACCACTTGTAAGGGACTTCCTGTGGCTACAGAGTTGTCTCAGCCGTTAAGAGCACTGGCTGCTCTTGTAGAGGATCCAGTCAGGCTCCCAGAACACAAATGGCAGCTCACAATCTGTAACACTAGTTCCAGGAGACCTGAAGCCGTCTTTGGGTCTCTGGAGGCACTGGGAACACATGTAGTACACATATGTACACACAGGCAAACACTCATACACATCAAAAGATAAATCTTTGAAAGGAACTGGTCATTTAAAAAATAACCAACCCTGAAGTTGTGTGCAGCCAACTTCATGATTCTGTCCTACTGTTGAAAGTTAATGACGCTCTGATGTTGGGAGACAGCCTTGCTTTCTCAAACTCTCCCCAGACAAGAACAACACATTCCATTTAAAGAGACTGTCACCAAAATAATTTTTATTTTAAGATTTCAGCCCATGGTGTCCCATTTATCCATCTCCAAGTCCCCCTGGAAGACGCTGGTAATCTGCCCAGCTCTGGGTAGCTGTTCAGCACAAATGATTACAAGCGCTAGCTAATTCGTCCCTATGCTTTGTCTCCGGAGAAATTGTGTTTTTCAGTACCCAAAAAATGATTTATTGTTTGCTATACACATGAGGAGAGTCAAGCTTTAAAACAGCTTAGGACTGTTCCAGAAGAAAGGTACATTCTCTTCTCAAGTCATTATCCTCCCTCGTTACCTGGGGTGTACCGTGAGACACATGTACGTGGTAGCATATGGTGGTGGTGGTGGGTGAGTGGGGCCCTGTGTAACTGCAGACAGTTTGATGGATTTCTCGGAGACTCTGAATTCAACAGTGCCCCCAGGGGATGAAAGCCAAGTATTTTTCACGAACCACGCTGTGCCCCTTCATACACTCAAGTTCTTGCTTTTCTAAGGGTTAATTAATTTTTTTTTCTTTCTTCATCGAGGGAATGGGCTAGATCAGGTTGGTGACAGGCTGAAGGATGGACGAGTCCGGCAGACAGTGGCAGTTTCTGGTTAGACCCCCACAAGTGTAAGTCAGAGTGACAGTCAGCGTAGCGTGGACAAGCTTTGGGGAGGCAGTCCCTCGTTTCTAGGCTCTCTGGGAAGTGTTCTCTTTATTTGATTCTGGTAGTTTCGGGCGTTATCTTCTAATGCAGTTTCATACCAATGTAATATGGCTGCCCAGCCTCGTGCAACCCAAATCAAAACGATATTCTATCTTTCACAGCTGTAAACCCCTCCTCAAATTAAAACCCAGATAGCTAATCTTCTTTAAGAGAAGAAGGCTGCCTCCATTGCCCCTCCAAGAACAGCAGTAAGCATCTAAAGACATGACACAGACTTTCGTCCTTTTTCTCCTGAGAAATAAAATCTTCCAAGTTACCTACCTTTTCTTTGAAACTTAGCACAGGCTATACTTGGCCAGGTGTCTCAAAGCTGATGCCAAAAGGCCAAAAACAAACAAACGAGCACAAAAAAAACCTTTCTCTTTCTTCTTCTTTTTAGTATATGACCCAGGGAAGAAGTAAAGGTAACTGTGACAGTCACAGAATCCCAACAAAGGCCCAGCAGGAGAGTTCTGAGTCAAATGGGCTGGGCATGTAAGCCCTGAGTTATTTCCTCTGGGTAGGGTGGAGATTCTGAGGATGAAGTGGGTCAGTCTCCGGTGATGAGCTGGGGTTTCCAGGCAAAGCTGGACAGCAAGTGTGGGTGATGTGGGGAGGGCAAGGGGCAGAGTCTGCAGACAGGGTTGGCTTGCAGCTGGCTAAGAAGACAGACATTTCTCCTGGGATCCTGGTTAAGAGAATTGCTGGGACAAGTGTCTCTTATGTCCAATTCCCAGTCCCCAGAAATGCTTGCTGTAATGGTCTAGGACTATGTTTCAGTTATCCTGGGGAATCTAGTCATGGATGAAATACAAATTAAAACAAACTGAGAGTCTAGCTGACTCTAGACAGTGTAGTCGCCACCGGGAAAACAATGACAGCAAATGCTGATAAGGATCTGTGGGAAAAAGGAAAACTTAACCACTGTTAAGTTGGCTGGAATATAATTTAGTGTGGTCACTTTAGAAATCAATGTGTAAGTTTCTCAGAAAAACTGAAAATGGAACTATTATATGACCTGCGTATACCACTCCTGGGGATATGCCCGAAGGACTCTTCATTCTACCACAGGGAAATGTGCACTTCCGTTGCTTCTCTTTTCACAGCTGCCAGGAAATCTAATTCGCATAGCTCTCCATCAACAGGGGACTAGATAAGGAAAGTGTGGGGCAGGTATACCCTGGGATTGTATTCAGTTGCAAAGAAAAATGAAATTATAAAATTTGCACAGCAATGGATGGAACTAGGAATCGTGTTACAGAGATTTTAGGTCCTGTGTATTTACATGAGTGTGAATGTGGGTAACAGTCAGGAAACAAGAAACAGACTCATAAGCCTGGAAAGGAGAGCGATAAGGAAGACAATAGAACAACAGAACAAAATGGCAGGAGGTGCACCAGGGGCCAAATGGTTCAGCAGGAATGGAGAGAAGGCAGGAAGGTAAGGGTGGGAGAGAATCAGCCAAATGAAGTATGTATGAAAACCCCCCAGATAAGAATCTTTTACTTGATAAGCTAATTTAAAAAACAAAAATACATTTTAAAGATTTTTTTCAATTTGATCATAAATTATATTCACCCTAACTCTTTTCCCTAACCTCCCCTATGCACTCTGCCTCCCTATCCCCCAACTTCATGTCCTGTTTATTATTTCAATGACTTCTCCACTCCAAATTGCGCTGTTCTACACTGCTTGAGTGTGGGGCCATCACTGGAGGATAGTCAGATACCGGGAGCCACCCCCTCACAGAAAACTGACTCTCCATCCCCAGGAGCCATCTATAGTCCATAGCTCCTCAGTCAGGAGTGTGGGCTCATGACCCCATTCCTAATCCATGCTAACATGTTGACAGGCTTGATTTTTGTGGGGTTGTCTGGTGTGGGCAACCACAGCTGCTACCTGTTCACGAGCGTGCCCTGTCGTGTCTGGAAGACACTGTTTCGCTCTGGTTCTTCTCCCTGACTGCCACGGACCGGCTCAGGAGAGCCACTCGGACTGTGGGAGAAGTAGGGTCTTGGTAACAAGAAGGCACAAGTTTGGCGAATGACAGACAGACACAACACACAAGAGAGTGGTTGGAATCTGCTGCAATTTTACTAAATTCATGTTTTCATTATATAGTATTCAAACAAAGAACAAATCAGAAGGTCATCAGTTGGCACAGTATGAAAGCTTCTTTTAGTCACATTATCAGGAACAGGTTTTAGGCATAAAACATAAATCTTGTCCTTGGGAACATAAACCTCAGTCAAGTGGTTTCATCTTAAGAATAGAAAGTTTCTGTCTCATTATCGCTATCATGGCCTTTCCTCTTTCTAACCCTTTCTTCATATCATCTAGTGACCAAATATGCCTAATCAGTTCTCTGCACCTGTGGATATATACTTTTTAGTACCTTCTTATGCAGGAGACACCATGGGGGTTGGGATCTAGCAAGCCTATTCATAAAGTTCAAAGTATACTATAACAGTCTTTGTCCAATCAACATTAACCCAGCTATTCCCTTGCTCATCATACTCCCCATGTAAGACAAAGGTTCTGCTGTAGTCTTATACATTCCCATACTGTGCTTCCCTATCTCAAAGCTGTTCCTGAAGAGAATGATCCTTGTCTTGTATATATAAAGACTATCATTATTATGAAAGAAATTGTGCAAAGCTCATATCCCGTATAGTCAACTAATTGAGAAACCTGTCTATGCCCCAAGGGCAGCCAATACCGAGCTGTCTGCCATTGACCTCCAGGAAGCCTAGTCCCATGGGACATGTCACTCCCGTCCAGCATAATGACATATGTCATGTCACACAAATGACACTGGAGTTGGTGTGGCACCTGACATCTAGCTCTGACGATTCTTCCTTCTCCCTTTCCAAAACCAACTCCTGAGCATCAGGGAGAGGTGGTGATACAGAGGTCCCATTCCTGGCTGCGCACTCCGTTGACACTAAGAAGAAAATATCTTAAATAATAATATTATTTTCTTTGAATTTATTTTAGTTCTGCTATGCTACTAGATATGGCTTTAGTGATGCTAAATTGAACTCCACTGCAATGATAATAAGCCACCTTTAAGCCTCAGAGGTTTAAAGACTTTACTGGGGCTAGAGATGTTGAACATTTAAAAATGTTGGTTATTTTTATTTTTTTCTTTTGAGCTCCATCTATTTAGATCTCAGGCACCTAGAGTGATGGGAAGGTGGGGAAATTGTTGCATATGTTGAGTATTTGCAAATACTTATATGTTGTAGATATGGATCTCTCATCTATAGTATACCTGGTAATGATTTTTCTCTGATTGTGTAAGTTGTCTGTCATCCTGTTTGTAGTGTCTGCTGCTGGGAAGATAAACCATATTCAACATTATAAAAGCTGAAATCATTTCTTCTAAATATAACACTAGACAGGGTACTCATTCCCTTCATGATTCTTTAATACAGTGCTTAGAGTCTTTGCAAGAACAACAAAACAAGAGAAAGATATAAAAGTAAAAAAAAAAAAAAAATAGAAAGGAAGACATTCAACTATTCCTATTTGGAGAAGACATTCTATACCTAATGAATTCCATAGATACCACCACAAAAACTTCTGAATCTATAAACACTTCTGTTAAAGTAGCAAGATAAAAAAAATCAACATAAAAAACCCAATAACTTTTATACATGCCGTCAACCAACTTGTGGGAAAGAAATTAGGAAAAATATTCCACTTTCTTAAAAAGTCTGTACACTGATTTCTACATTCCAACCAACCAGGGATAAAGAAAAATGCTTGGAAAACAATTGTATCTTTAATGACCGTCTCATAAATCCCTAAACACTACTGTATAAATGTCTATTTGCACAGCACTTACAGTGTATTCGGTATCAAAAGAATAAGAATATTCTTTTAAGCGTATGATGAGATATGTGTAAGTCACAGAAAATCCGACGTGCCTTTGTGTAAGTGGATTGAGAAGCTGCAGAATTTAGTGCCCAGAAGGGGTCCTGAGAACGACTCCCCATGGCTACTGAGGGAGCAAAGATTGACAGTAAATGGTAATTATAGATCTAATTTTTAATTTTTATTTGTTTTTATTTTATCTTTGCTGTGGGACAATGGCCTCTTATTCTTATATATATATTATTCTTATTATATTGTATTATTTTTAATAAAATGCTGATTGGCCTGTACCCATGCAGGAAGTAGAGGTGGGCCACCAGGCAGGAAGTAGAGGCAGGGCAATGAGAAGAAGAGAATTCTGGGAAGAGGAAAGGTCAGTCTGCAGTCATCACGCAGACACAGAGGAAGCCAGATGTGACCACCTTACCAAAAAATGGTACCAAGCCACGTGGCTAACACAGACAAGAATTATGGGCTAATAGAAGTTATAAGAGTTAATAAGAAGCCTGAGCTAATAGGCTTATCAGTTTATAATTAATGGCCCCTGTGTATTTCTTTGGGACTGAACGACTGTGGGACTGGGAGGGACGGAAATCTCAGTCAACATCTTATTTTTTGGTTTTATTGAGACAGGGTTTCTCTGTGTAGCTTTGGTGCCTGTCCTGGAACTCACTCTGTAGAGCAGGCTGGCCTCATCTACAACTCATAGAGATCCATCCGCCTCTACCTCCCGAGTGCTGGGGTTAAAGGTCACCACTGCTTGTGAAACAAAGTGAAAAAACAATCGGGAAAAGAAGAACCAATGATGAACTAAAATGAAACAAGTCATAGAGGACACATGGAATGCATAATAAATGCAGTATTTACTTCCAAAGAACATCTCAATCCAGTCTATCCAGTCATCTTAAGAAACTACAAAGATAAGTAAATAAGCAAATAAATAAATGAAATAAGCCTAAAGGAAAAGGAGAAAGTCACAAACATTAGTGCAGAAAATAATGAAAAATACACTTGAAAAAGCTAAGGAGAGGATGATCATATCAAGAGACTCAGTGCCCCTCTGAAGAGATTGGCAGCACTGGTAGAACATTGGTAAGACCGACAGGCCTGAAAACTGGAGGACCGAAATTAGTGAAGGCAGAGGTGAGAAAATGGCTGTTAATTTAATGCTTTTACTATGCTAACTACGGTTGACACTCTTTCAAAATAGCAGGTAGAAAGAAATTGAATGTTCCTAACACTCACTCACCCCCACACACACACACAAGCACACGCATGTAAAAATTTGAGGTGAATGACATACCAATAAACCAATAACACTCACTTAATTACACATCATATACAACTGCTAAAACATATTACTTCACCCCATAAAATGTATAATCTTAGAAAATTTAAAATCAACTACTAAATACAACAACCAAATAAACATCCACATTTTCAGGAAGAAAAAGTATTTCTATTTATTTACAAATGACATAATCATTTCTATGGGTGCGAGTCTCTGTACTTACATATATGTGCACATGTAGTTGGCTATCCCTGTAATTAATAATTCAAAATGAAATTAGGAAAATCATTCCATTTCAGAGACCATCAAAGAAAATAAAGAGCTTAGAAATAAATTTGATAAAAGGAATGAAAAAAATTAAACTCTGTATTTCATAAAAGTTCTGAAACTAATTACAAAATGACAAGATGTTTCTGTCCGTGGATTGTCAAGAGTTAACCTCGCTGTTGATGCTGTAGAGTGACATGCAGATACAATGTAGTTCCGTCATAATCTTCTTCTTACTGACCACAGCTGTCAATCTATGACAGTTCAAGTGATCCCCAAAATAGCCAAGTCTATCTTGAAAATAGAACACAAAGTGGGAGGACTACCTGTTTTCAAACGGAATACATCTCCACAGCAATCGAGAGTGTGGTACTCACGTAAGATAAACAAAACACGTAGATCTACGAAAGCAGAGGTTCTGGAAAAAATTCTCCCATTTTCTGTCACCCAATTTCGTCCAATGCCGTCAAAGTAGACCAGTAGGAAAGAATGATCTTTCGAACAAATGATTGAACTGGATATCCACTTGGGAAAAAGATGAAGTTGGGTCTCTTTTTGACTCCTACCAAAAAAAAAAAAAAAAGTGTTCCCAAATAGATAAAGGACCTAAACTCTAAACCGTAAAATTCATGGATAAAAACATAACCATAATTAGTGATCTTAGATGAGCTACTGGTATGTTAGACATAGTGCCAGATGTAAAATCAAGGAGTGGGAAAAGATGAAAACATGTTTATGCTTCACTGGATACAACCCAGCTGTTGAGTATGACATAAATGATATAAGAAAAAAACATATTTGCAAGTCCTTTGTCTCATAAGAGACCTGTATATAAAATGTACGTGGAATTTTATAATTCAATAATTTTAATTCAACTGATACAATTGAGATGGGCAGAGGACCTTACTAGACATTTATGTAGAGAAGCATGAAATGAGCAAGAAGCCTATGAAAAGATGCCTAGCGTCAGTCACCTTCAGAGAAATGCAAATCGAAACGGCAATGAAATGCCTATCACAAGGGCATTTGAAATGACAAGGAAGCCGTTGAGACATTTGCACACTCATGCACTGCTGCTGGGGACACGAAATGCTGCAGCCACTTTGCAAAAACAACCTAGTGCTTTTTCCAAAGAGTGCGTATATAGTCACCATATGGTTCAACATATAGATGCATCCTCAAGAGAAACGAAAACACATATCCAAACAGAAACATTTACTTGAATACTCCCTGTGAAACTATTCATTCTTCCTAAACGAAACACAAGGCAAATGTCCATCAAGCAATGGATGGGTAAATAAAACGGGCCCTCTTCTCCTAATCATTATCAGGCAGTAAAGACAGTACTGATACAGGCTACTGTGCTGCAGAGCCTGAAAACACTAGGCTAATTGGGGTAGCCAGTCACAGGAATGCTCGGATGATGGAGAAGTTAATAATGTCTACCTAGAATGATTGACATGATTAACATTGCTAGAGAATGCTCTTCATGATCTGCCCTGTGTTCTTATTGTTTCGTTTGTTCCAGCTTCTTTCTCCCCTTGGAAGGCACTGTTCTCATTCTCCCCAAATGTCTTTGCTTTGTGCACCACTGACCAATAATTCCCTTGCCTCCTTCCTATCATCACGCCTGCTGCTGTTCAGATTTCTTTGCTGGGATTTCAGGGTAGCTCCAGAGCCTGGACCACTGCCCAGTTTCCTTCGTGGTCACAGCAGCTGTGGGGATTTTTCTCTACTTTACATCCAGCCTGTGCATCCTCAGCAACAGTTCTCCAGATATATATCCATCACTGTCTAGACTAGTGGTTCACAACCTTCCTAATGCAGTGACCTTTATTGTACTTTCTCATTTTGTTGCTACTTCATACCTGTAATTTCGCTACTGTTATGAATTATAATGTGATATCTGATATGCCGGATATCTGATATTTGACCCCTGTGAAAGGGTCATTTGACTCCCAAAGGGGTTGTGACCCACACACTTGTGTTTCTCAGATGGGATTAAATTTGACAAGCAGACATTATGGGATTGTATCACAAAATTAAAAGTTATTTGTTGGTCATGTAATCAAGTTGTGAATGTTGCTGTATATCTATGTGTGCCCTGGGCTGTGTGGTAGTCACTGGCAAGGAGAGCTTGGAGAACCCGGTAGTCTCATGGTGCTGCAATAAAGACGGGCATTATGGGAGCAAAGGTACCTTTGTATCTGCTGTAGGCTGGATATGTGACTCTCCTCGGTGTCTCTGAGCTAAGAGTGGGGCCATTCTGAATCATCTGAATCCTGCATCCTTGCCTAGCTGGGCAGAGGCCTGGAGAGGGTGCTGGGGACAGAGCGGAGCATGCTTCTCTGGAAACAAAGGAGTTCAGAATGTGGCAAAGGCCAGAACTGCTTCTACAGCCGGGAGGTCTTAAAATAACATCATTTTCAACCCTTGATTCACACAGACTTCTTTTCTTCATGAACAATCTCCATGTACAGCACACAAGCCTCCCCTAGGACCAAAACAAACAACAAAAGAATGGAAATTGGAGCTGGGGAGCCAAAAGTTCTCAGCAAGTGTGCTTTTCACTGTGTGTCTCCAGCAGGCCTAATGCAAACCAATTTGATTTGCATTGCTTACTAACTTATTCCACAACCCACTCAAAGGTCCCTTTTTTGGGCCCTTTGTTTTCTGATGATTTTGTTGTATCCCTTATAGATGAAATTCATGCAGACACTGGGTTTGCTGCACATTCTGCCTCTTTCTCTCATTTCATCCTGTGTCTCCTTCCCACCCAAAGCTGATGTTCCCTAAGTAGTTAAATACCATATTAAATCAAAATCTTCTTTACATCTCTTTAAAAAATATTTATTTATTTATTTATTATGTATACAGTATTCTCTCTGTGTGTATGCCTGAAGGCCAGAAGAGGGCACCAGACCCCATTACAGATGGTTGTGAGCCACCATGTGGTTGCTGGGAATTGAACTCAGAACCTTTGGAAGAGCAGGCAATGTTCTTAACCTCTGAGCCATCTCTCCAGCCCTTCTTTACATTTCTTTAAAAAGAAAACAAAACAAAACAAAAAGCTCCATGGGGGGGGGGATGTGATGTGCTGTAGGACAGGGATGGGTGGAGACGTGATCAAGAGGCTTACAGGTATAACTCTGTTCTTTGTGGTCCCAGGTGACCATTTCAGCCAGATTAGGGCTATGAGGGAAGGGGTGGGTAGGCACCCATTCTCAGTCAGGGCAACATGATGCCACACTGTGTGACAAGTGCTTGGCAGTGTGTACTTGAGATTACAGAACCACAGAGGATAGTTCCACGCTCCCCCATCCACCTTCCGGCCTAACTTCAGTGGCTTCATTCAACCAATTGTCTGAAGGATCTCCACTGAGGGAGTGACTCAATCAGATTGCGAGCCAGTTTCTGGATTACTAAAGGAAGTAGAATAGCCTAGGCCACTGTGGGAGGTGTTTTCCCCAGTCGGGGGGGTCCACTGTGGGAGGTACCAGTACAAGACACTCCAAGACCCAAGTTCTCAGCACAAAGGAGATTTTTTTGCCCCAGAGGAAGGGCAGGGAATAAGAGTCAAAGACAGGAAATAGAGGATGAGGAAGAAGGGGAGGGAACAAGGTAGAGGGGGAAAGGATATTTGCACTGGTGGGGCAAAGGACTGCCTCTGGCTAGAGAGGAGACTGAGGTGGCCCACAGCTAAATGACAGTTTATAAAGGTCAAAGGGGAAGCCTTGTGTTAGGATGAGGTGTTTAGTTTTGATTGAACAGAATAATTAGGGTAGCTAAAGGGGGGGTTGATTGCTGGACTTCAGTCCTTTCATAGCTGGACCTTGATGGTCAGCCTCAAGGGGAGGAAATAGCCAAACAAGGGAATAGACTTTGGTGGCTAGCTTTTAGAATGTACTCTAGACTCTACAGGGTTTTTGTTTCTCTGTTTTGTTTTTGTTTATTAGCAAGGAACAGGGAATAGGGGAAAGGCAAGGCCTGCCAGAGCCATGTTGGCCATGCCCTTGACCTACTAGAAACCCTTCACCTGGAGGTTCTGGCATGAAAAAGAAAGCTGGTTCAGCAGAGGTTTGAAGCAGCGATTCCTCCACAGTCACTGCCCAGCTCCCACCCAAGAGTCTTCCCTGACTATCCTCAATGATGCCCTGCTTGTTGGAAGTGTACAGTAAACCCCTTCCCTCCCCAAGCTGCTGTTGGTCTTGTTGCTTGTCACAGCAACAGAAAGCAAAGAAGAACATTGCCTGTGTTCCAGATGGTCACCCCTCCTCTCCACCACTGCCCTTGAGAAGCAACTCTCTGTGCATTGTCTCCACTCTTCTGCCCTCTCCAGTATGTGATGTGCTTGAAGTCAAGCACTACATAGCTTTGTAAGGTTGTCTCCAGACACTTAGCAATATGCTTATAAAGTTCTTCCCTGCTGCCGGGATGGCATGGCTCATTACCTGCTAGCACAGCTGCGTGATCCATTGACTGCATCTACCACAAGGCATTTACCCATGTGTGTACTCAAAGACACCATAGTGCTTTTAGGTTGGTAGAGTCTCGTGTAAATGATAGGAGCTGCCCACCTTATGCCCCAAAATAACAACACACAAATTGTATTCTTTTAAACACTGCTTGGCCCATTAGCTCTAGCCTCTTACTGGCTAACTCTCACATCTTTAACCCATATTTAGTAATCTGTGTAGCACCACGAGGTGGTGGCTTACCAGGAAGATTCTAGCCTGCATCCATCTTGGAGAGGAGAGTCATGGTGACTGCCTCAGGGCAGTTGCCTCACTTCCCTTCTTCCCAGCATTCTGTTCTGTCTACTCCACCCACCTATGTTCTGACCTATCAGGCCAAGCAGTTTCTTTGTTAATTAACCAATGAAACAACAGATAAATAGAAACACTCCTACATAAGTCTTGGAAGAAATTCTCCTTAAGCATCATGTGGCAGTTTCTGTACAGACATGTTTTCAGCTCTTTAACAGAAATGCTTTGGCTCATGATTACAAGATTGAGTGCATTTAGTCTGGTAAGAAGCCACTAGTTCAAGCTGATCCATGGACGGTATTTGAAATTCTTCCATATCTGGGTCCATATTCAGTATTGGCATTGTTTTGGATTTGTACAGAGTAGCATGTCACTGGTGTTTTAACATACAATTCCCCAGGAACATACATTGCTGAGTATAATTTTGTATGCTTGTTTGTTAATTGTATATTTTCTTTGGTGAGGAAGTTTTGCTCATGTCTTTTGCTAATATTTAGTTGAGCTGCATGCTGTTCTCTTTTTCTATTGATGACTTTTCAAACTGTTTATACACTTCGGTAGCAGTTCCTTGTTGGATATATCTTTTGTGAGTATGTTTTCCTAGCCCTGAGCCTTGTCTGAAGGCTCTGTTGACAGTGTTGCCCACAACAGACACTTTTTGTTTTATGAAGCAAACTTATAGATTCTTTCTTTCATGACTTGTGGCTTTGATGTGGTTTTTGACATTGTTCCATGTCTATGGTCAACCTAGACTTCCTCTTCTGTTATCAGTTAGGATTTCATAATCCCGTCTTATATCTAGGTCTCTGAAGCATCTGGAAGTAATTTTTCTGAAGATGTAAAATACATCTCAAGATATATACATGTATGTATATATGTATGTATATGTGTATGTATGTGTATATGTATATAAATGTATGTGTGTATATATATTCCAAGCTTTTCTTTTTTCTGATGGAATAGTAATTTTTTAATTTATAATATTGAGCTATACATTTTTCTCTGCTCCTCTCCCTTCCTCTCCCATCCCCTTCAACTCTCTCCCAAGGTCCCCATGCTCCCAATTTAATTAGAAGATCTTGTCATTTTCTACTTCCCATGTAGATTAGGTCTATGTATGTCTCTCTTAGAGTCCTCATTGTTGTCTAGGTTCTCTAGGATTATAATTTGTAGGCTGGTTTTCTTTGCTTTATGTTTAAAAACCACTTATGAGTGACTACATATGACATTTGTCTTTCTGGGTCTGAGTTACCTCACTCAATATGATGTTTTCTAGTTCCATCCATTTGCCTGCAAATTTCAAGATGTCATTTTTTTCTGCTGTGTGATACTCCATTGTGTAAATGTACCACATTTTCCTTATCCATTCTTGGGTCGAGGGACATTTAGGTTGTTTCCAGGTTCTGGTTATAAAAAATAGTGCTGTTCTGAACATAGTTGAGCACACGTCCTTGTGGTACGATAGAGCGTCCTTTGTGTATATACCCTAAAGTGGTATTTTGAGTCTTGAGGAAGGTTGTTTCCTGATTTTCTGAGAAATCACCATATGGACATTCAAAGGGGCTGTACCAGCTTACACTCCCACCAGCAATGCAGAAGTGTTCCCTTTACCCCACAATCTCTCCAGCATAAGCTGCCATCAGTATTTTTTATCTTGGCCATTCTTACAGATGTAAGATGGAATCTCAGAGTTGTTTTGATTTGCACTTCTCTGATGACTAGGGATATTGAACATTTCCTTAAGTGTCTTTCAGCCATTTTAGATTCCTCTATTGAGAATTCTCTGTGGTCTGTACTCCATTTTTTAATGGATAATTTTTTCTTTTGATTGCCAATTTCTTGAGTTTTTTGTATATTTTGGAGATCAGACCTCTGTCTGATGTAGGGTTGGTGAAGCTCTTTTCCCATTCTGTAGGCTGCCATTTTGTCTTGTTGACCATGTTCTTTGCTTTACAGAAGCTTTTCAGTTTCAGGAGGTCTCATTTATTAATTGTTTTTCTCAGTGTCTGTGCTGCTGGGGTTATACTTAGGAAGTGGTCTCCTGTGCCAATGCATTCAAGTATACTTCCCACTTTCTCTTCTATAAGATTCAGTGTGACTGGCTTTATGTTAAGGTCTTTGATCCATTTGGACTTGAGTTTTGTGCATGGTGATATATATGGGTCTATTTTCATTCTTCTAAATATTGATGTCCAGTTATGCCAGCATCACAATTCATTTGCCTTTGCTCCTTTGTCAAAGATTGTTTGAATATATATATATGAATTAAATATATATAAAATACACACACACACACACACACACACACACACACACACACACACACAAGTTTTCTCTGTAGCTTTGGTTTTTGTCCTGGAACTAGCTCTTGTAGACCAGGCTGCCTCACAGAGATCCACCTGCCTCTGCCTCCTGAGTGCTGGGATTAAAAGCGTGTGCCACCACTGACTGGCTTTGATGGTATTTTTATAGTTTTATTTCTGTCCTCTGTATTCTGTTTCTCTGTCTCTATGTCAGCAGCACACCGTCTTGATTACTGCAGTTTTGGTGGCTGCCAAAGTGAGTGAGTCAGCTCTTGCCACTGTGTTGTTCTCATTTGGCGTCACATCAGACATTGTGAGTCTTTTGAATGAGTTTGTTAATAGCCACAAAATAGTTTTCTCAAGTCCTTTTTATTGGAATTGTATTGAGTTCATAGATCAAATTATCAAGATGAATAAAAAATAATTAAGTAGTCAACAATTTTAATGTTACTGTAGATAGCATTTTATTCTTAGTTTCAAATTTGAATTGTTCATTTTAGCATATAACCAACCTACTTGCCTATAATAACCTTGTGTATCACAATCTTTTTATAATTTCTTATTAGTTACAGAAATGTGTTACTTGTATAATTAAAATGTTAGAAAATGATCAAAACAGATGGAAAGGATGGAGGATAAAATGAGCCCAGCACCACTGAACACATCAAAGTCACTGGGAGAGAAGAAGTACTGTGGCACCAGGCATGGCTTTCGTGGTTTGTGCCATGATTTGTTATCCCCTTTGATTGTGTTTGGTGATGTGCAGTCCAGTAATAAACATGACCAGCAACTACACATCTGGGATGAGTCAGTAAGTACTTGTTGTCAGATGATCCTAAGACATCCAATCAAATGATACTATATGGTGTGTGCAAACACTGATCCCAGTTACTACACAAAGAAGCAAACCATGAGAAATAGAACTTAGTGGCAAGGGCATTAGTAATCCATAGACATACCAATTTCAATGCAGACAACAGAGCCATACTGAGCATCTAACTCCCAATGACTCAGTAGGCAACGGTCAAGAACTCTGGAACGATATCTCTCCATCTCCTCTCCCTCTCCGTCGTTTTCTTTTCCTCTCCATGGCAGTCTTTCCTCTGGAACATGTGCCCTAGAAGACCAGGCTGGGGAATACGGCTGTCCTTGTTGCCTTTCAAGGCAAAGAGCTTACGAGTCTCTTATAATTGTGTCTTATTTGTATGAGAGTTCTTCAAGAACTCTTCCCCCCTGAAAGTCTCTAGAAGGTAGAAATTATTATTTTTTTCATATTGGAATGTGTCTTACATTATCTAGCAGAGTATCAGATGTGTAGTGGGTAATTAAAAATGGAAATATTTGTTTAATGAGTTCATGAATTATACAACTTAGAGTAGTACAGTTATAATCATTGTAAATTGCTAAGCAGGTGAAGTAGACCATCACTTTTCTCTGCTCTGACTAATGACAACAACCAAAATGAACATTCCACTTAAATATCTGATTTATTTCAGCTTCTAACTGCTGTTCTTTTCTAGAGTAGCCTGGTGGTTGGTACCAGCCATTAACTTTCTGTCTAGAGTAATGAAGCAGCCTGCAAGCTTGGTCCATTCAACCCTGGGAGGCCATTTGCTACATGATCCTACCTGAAGTGGCTGAACGGCCCCTCTAGTGATTTGAAAATACCACAGTGAATGACAAATGACTTCTGTCTAATAATGTGTGATTCATGAATGACTGTTCTGTGCCTTCCTTCCACCCTTCCAGGAAGGGTAGATTATTCCCACATAGCCATATGAAAATATCAATGTTTACTCTCTGCTGATCCAAGGTTACACTTCAGGAAGAGCCATTTGATATAAAACACGTATTCTTTTTTGATAAATCGATAACTAGTTAGGAAGAATGACTCCCAAAGGCATCGTGTTACGGGACTACCCATCAGGTCCAATAGAGCAGGTTGAACACAGAATTTCTGGGCTGTCAGTTCTCACTATTGCATGACTGGGACAGATTCCTTGATGCGCTGGGTCTCCTGAATTGACATAGGTCATCTTTAAGTCTCAGAACAATAATTCTATGTTTTCAGAATGGTAGTAAGGAAGAAGTTTAATCAAAGTCAAATCCTGCCTGCTAACATGGCTCTTGCTTTGTCAGGAGTTACGAAGGAAGGCATATGTCAAGGTCTTCATTTCTGTCTTCTGCTCCCTAACACCTGCTCTCCAGGTCTGATACCTGTTATGGAGGCTCTCCTTTTTATGAATGTTGCTGCTTAGCTTGCTGGCTTCACACCTTTGCTTCCCTGGCCCCCACCCCACCCCCACCTCTCTCTTTAAAAGCAGGAGCACTTCCTGCCTTCCATTGTTTCTGCAGTGTTTACTTTGGCGCTGTTCCTGGTCCTGCTGATCCTGTCTTCAGAACCGTCCATGTTGTTCTCGCCCTGATTGCAGGTTCTCTGTCTCCTTAGCTCAAGGCCTTGGTTGTGGAATATTATTTAACCAGGCAAAGATCGTTACACTAGTTCATGCTGCAGAATGTGACTTTAACTGTGTAAAAGGGGTGTTGCATTTGTTTGGCTGAAATTGTTTAATGATGTAAGGATGTGTTACACCTGTTTGTGTTGTATTTGTTTATTTCTAAAAAGATGTGTTGCGTTTGTTTCACCTGGCCTGCCTAAGGCACCTGATTGGTCTAATAAAGAGCTGAACAGCCAATAGCTAGGCAGGAGAAATGATAGGCAGGGCTGGTAGGCAGAAAGAATAAATAGGAAGGAGAAATCTAGGCTCAAAAGAAGAGAAGAAAGAACAAGAGAAAAAGGAGGAGGAAAGAGAGGGAGATGCTAGGGGACAGAAGCCAGGCAGCTGTCAGCCAGTCAGACATAGAGACAGCAAGAAAGTAAGAAAAGGTAAAAAGCCCCAAGACTAAAGATGGATAAAGAGAAACAGGTTAATTTAAGTTAAACAAGCTAGCCAGGAATATGCCTAAACTAGGCCAAACATTTAAAACTAATAAAATAATCTCTGTGTCATGATTTTGGAACTAGTTGGTGACACAAAAGAGAAAACCTGCTACATTTTGAACAAATGCAGTACATCTTTCATAATTAAACAAATGCCACACACACAATTGTAAGTGTAACACGTCCTTACATTGTCAAACAAATGCAGCATAAACAAATGTAACACAACTTTGCCTAGTTACATATTATTCCACAAGGGCCTGTTCTCCTCTTTGCTGTAAAGCATCACCACTAGCCCTTTGTCCCTTTCAGTCCTCTGTGACATGCTTCATGGCAAGGAGGGTACAAGCCACTTAACCCTGGAGGTTGCCAGGGTGTTCCTTTGAGGCCAGTTATCTGGTAAGAAGAGGTGTTTCCAGCTTGGGGAAGGAGAATAAGAGCCAATGGGAACAGTTAATTATAAGAGAATTAAAGACAGAAATGAAAGTACAAGGGGAGAGAGAGAGAGAGAGAGAGAGAGAGAGAGAGAGAGAGAGAGAGAAGAGAGAAAGAAAGTAGAGAGAGAGAAGAGAGAGAAAGAGAGAGAGAGGAGAGGAGAGATGGGGAAGGAGAGGAAGAGAGAGAACAAGATAAATGCAGAAATGAAGAGATCATACAGGAAGGAGGGACCAGTTGAAGGAAAAAGAAAGAAAATGAGGGACTGTACTCGGAAGATGCTCAGTGCCCGTTTGCATTGCAAAGCTACAATTTTCTCAACCGTTTGCTAAACATATGACTTCCTGCTGCTCCCCACCAAGGGCTCCATCAGCAATAGTGCCACTCTGGGGATCAAGCTTTGAACATAAGGCTTTTGAGTAATACTTACTCAAGCCACAGTAAGCACTCACCTCTTGCTGCATGACCTCCCCTCTCTGTAGTGGGGAGCTGTGGGCAGGCCTGCTTCTCGTCCTGCCCGGCTCTCGGCCACTGGCTAGCTTTATCCGAAATAATTACACGGAAACTGTATTCTTTTAAATACTGCCTGGCCCATTATTTTCAGCCTCTTATTCACATCTTGACTAACCCATATCTAATAATATATGTAACACCATGAGCGGTGTCTTACCGGGAAGTTTCTAGCTTACGTCCATCTTGGGCTGGAGCTTCATTGCATCTGGTCTCTCTCTCAGGAGAGGCACAGTGGTCTGTCTCACTTAGGAGAGGTGTGGCATCTTACTGATCCTTCTACCTCACTTCCTCTTCCTGTTCTGTCTACTCCACCCACCTAAGGGGCGGTCTATCAAATGGGCCAGGCAGTTTCTTTATTAGCCAATGAAATCAACTCAAACAGAAGACTCTCCCACATCACCTCTCTTAACTGCTTTTTACCAAACTATCTTCCTGTCTTTTGTGATGTGGCTCTCCTATGGTCAGTCCCAGTTTGCTTTCCTGGACAGCCCTGCCAATTGCCCTCATCAGGTACCATATGAAACTATCAGATGCTACAGATGTTGGCCAAAACTCAACCTGAAGATCTGGTAATCACCATTTTATGCTCTGTATGAGAGGAGGGAAGAGACCTTCCTAACAGTAAAAGTCTCATTCCTACATAGGGGATCTCAATGCTGCTGTGAGACACTTGGCTCCTTACTGTACAAAGAACTGCAAGAACTGCACAGCTAGCTACATCAAGCCAGGCCTTCTACATGGTTTTCATCATTCAAACTAAGTATGGGAGGTTGCCAGCAGCTACACAGGGTTATGTGTTGAGAGGCCTTTGAAGAGGGTTGACACAGTAGGATTTTGTGATGGAATTAGTCACACCTCATATAATGAGGAGATAGTGGTTGGCCTTGTGCTAAATATTTGTATTTTCACTCTGAAAATTCTTCCGAGGCTCTTTTGATTGGACTTCGTAGGTTATATAAAATGAAAGAAAATATGAAGGTCGTGTGAGGGGTGGGGGATAGCAGAGTGGGGATTCGGAAGTAGTTGGGGGAGGGATGGAGGTAAATTAGACCAAAATATGCAGGTGTGAAATTCTCAGAAGTAAAAATGTTATTGAAATGTGTTTGTATTTTGTATCTGCGATATGTAGCTACTTTGTTAATTTAATTTGTACAAGAGAGAAATAGTACCCTATTATTTAGAAATTTTTGAAATTGAATGATTTCCTCTGCTGCTCAAATCTAGTTTCTGCAGTCTTGGGGAAAAAAAATGACCTGACTGAGAAAAAAAGACATCAGGCATGTTTATAAGCAGAGATATGCCTTCATCCTCTTTAAAATCCATCCACTAACCAAGATTGTCTACTGCTCTCACAGAGTGCCCAGCTGTCGGCTTCATCAAGATAGGGCATCTTGGGTAGAATAATCCCATGGGCACTGTAGGAAATGGTAAAAAAAAAAAAAAAAAAAAAACCCTTGGATTTTCTAGCAGATATATTTTTTCTGTGATAGTACGCGTTGCATCTCCACGTGGTCTTAGAGCTGGTAGGTTTTAGACAGCTCTGCTGTCACGTGATCCACAAAACAACAAATATAGAACATGTGATCTCATCAGAGTTCCACTGTTAGTTCATGACTTACCTTTCCTTTGCGTGAAACATTGATCTTTTCCTTGTGCCAAAGGGAGCCCAGTCCGCTGCCAGAAAGAGAGGTCTCCCTGAGTGTGGGCAAGAAGCCAGAACAGATAGAACAGTTTAAAGTCATTTCTGTGAGAGAGAATCTCTTGGCCCAGTAATTGGGGGTCAGGTGAATGATGGGGTATCCCAGCAATGAGCTCTAAAATACAGAGAATATCACAATAAAAAAATTAACTACGTAGGAGTAAAATCAGGGGGTGTTTATACAATTGCCAAAGACAGAGTCAAAAATATTCCCCCTTCGACCACTGTTCAGCCATGTTAGCTTTTCCTGACTACCACCACTGTCGTGTGAGCACAGAATCAGTTCAAGTGTTGAGGACAATGAAACCACAGGACTAGACAGTGCATTCCATTGAGACATCTTTAGCTGGCCTTCTCTCTGTGAGAGGAGCAATGATGTTTGATGGGCGGATTTTTATATTTTTATATATTTTATATATATAGGTATAGGCCTGGAAGTTAGGGCATCTTTATCTGTATATTGCAGTTATTCACAAATGGAAAAAACTCTATGTAATACAGATAACAGTTTGTTACATTCAAACTAAGGCTTCTTTCCTCACATTATCCTGAGGGGTTCATTTCTCCTTAATGTCCTGCCATGTATTTTTCTGTTGTTTTGTTTGATTTATCAATTGAAGGGGAGGAGAGAAGAAGGGAGGAAAGCATAGAGAAATGTAGAGCTCAATGAAAAATCAATAAAAAATACCTATTTGGACAGGTTTTGTTAAAAGGGAAATTTAGTTCTTTTGTTTTTCATTAGAAAATTCCTGGATTTTGTGTTTCAAATTATACCTTCAGTTTTATTTTTCAGGTGCTTAGCCCTTGGTTTTCCATATTTGTGTGTGTATATATGTGTGTGTGTGTATGTGTGTATATATGTATACATATGTGTATGTACATACATACACACACATGTAGAATGAGATGAGCAGGCCTACTTAGCCCAAGAAACAACAACACACAAACTATATTCATTTTAACACTGCTTGGCCCATTAGTTTCAGCCTTTTATTAGCTAATTCTCACATCTTGCTTTAACCCATATTTAGTAATGTGTGTAGCACCACAAGGTGGTTGCTTACCGGGAAAGATTCAGCATGTATGACCTGGAAGCTGGCTCCATGGCGTTTGTCTCAGAGAGGAGAGGCATGGCGTATTTCTAACATCCCTTCTTCCCAGCATTCTGTTCTGTTTACTCCACCTATCTAAATCCTGCCCTATCAAAAAGCCAAGGCAGTTTCTTTATTAACCTTTCCCCCTTTTTCTGTTTAAACAAAAAAGAAAGGCTTTAACTTTAACATAGTAAAATTTCATATAACAAAACAGTTATCAAGCAAGAATTACAGTTACAATATTTAGATCTATTTTATCTTTTAATGTAACAAAGGAAAACTATAACTATAACTAACCATTCTTCAACTCCATCAAAGACTCCAGAAGGATATAATATTACCTAAGTAAACAAGAAGTAAGCAACTTCCAAACTCTAGAAATGACAGAGACATCTCGCTGCCTGGACAGTCACCCAAAGTTCTTTTTTACTGTTGGGGCATCCATCTTCAGCCTTCAGGCCCACAGTATCCAGCAGACTTTTCCATGAAGCAGGAAATTTCAAAGACAGTTCAGTCATTTTCTGCTGTGTCCTGCAGAATGTCTCGCAGACTCTTTTATAAATCAGTAACCCTGAAAGACCATCTCACCTTTAGGCAAGTTCAGCAGTCCTCTCTCTGAGGGTTCTCTGTGTCCAGTTTATACAACAGTCCAGGTAAGAGCAGTTTCTTACCCAAATGGCTATCAAACTCCATAAGGAGCCTCTTCGATGCCCATCTTCCTCTTGAAGTAGCTTGTGCTGCCAGGAGCAGATGTGTCTCATTGTCATGAAAAGCCCTAAATTATTAAAACATTAAATGCCATATTCTGTAGTCTTTGAAAGATATGAAGAATGCCTATTTAACTGGAATATATCTCCATATATCTAGAAAATCTAACTAACATGACTACAAGCTTGACTATTATCGATGATTATCCATTAACCTATATTTCCTAATTATACATTACATTTTTAAATGAACTACACAATCACAATACTTTAATCAAGATCAGAAATACATATACATATAACAAATTGACCTTAAAATCCATACCAATGCAAATTATTTACATCTATATCATATCCCCCTTTAAATGTAAAAGAACATTTGTAAACAATATTTGGGAATATGGGCACAGTTATTTCTCTCCAAACTGCTTCCTGCTGAATGGGGGCGCTGTTAATCAAATCTTTCATGGTGTAACCTGTGTGCCAGGTTCACCTCAATCATCAGTTGGCTGAAGTAATTTTCTGAAGGTGTTCACAGCAACCTTTCAGGAGGGCGTTATCTATCATACCATATTGAGATAGAAGCAATCCACAGAGTCTCATCATCTGTGAAAACAAAAGAAGGACTTTTCTAAAGCATCATAAACTTAGATCCAAATTTTGAAGTCAGGGTATTTTCAAAATATCTATCTTGGATTAGTTCAGCAGCATTTATAAACAAATATCTTTTAGCAGCTGTTGCTCCTTCCTCAGCATTCGAACAATTCAAAGAGAGCATAATAGCATACAGTATCAAGATTCTCTGTGTATTTTCCATCTTTGTGCAGCTTTGTTTTAACCTCTATTTCTTTTATTTTTACTTTTACTTTTTGAGAGAGCTTCTCTGTATATCTTTGTCCTGGAATAACTCTGTAGACCAGGTTGTCCTTGAACTCAGAGATCCTCCTGTCTCTGCCTCCCAGGCATTGGGATTAAAGGTGTGTGCTACCACAACTTCAAGTCACAGAGGTCAATCTACCTCTACCTCCCAAGTGTCGGGATTAAAGGTGTGTACTACCACACCCAACTACTTCCTTTTTTTTTCTTTTTTACTTTTAAGAACTTTAACCTTTAGCCTGCATATATTTTTTTAACACATAGTAAACCATTTAGAGGTTTTTGTCATCTTTGAATCTATCTTTACTGTATATTTCTCTCTTTTTCTAATCACATGAGTCTTTAATTTACCAAGCAATATTGGTAGGACTAAAGCTGTGGCTTTGGCAGCTGGATACAACCCATTTCTTAGCTTTCTGCAATTCCAGTCTCATGGAGGGGGTACTGGCTGTAGCCACGTTTATTGCCACAACTCTATAGTATTTCAAGGTTCTTGCCAGCAAGCAAGCTGCAACAATGTTAAACAACACTTAAAAGCTCCGTAGTCAGGACCGCCTGCTTAAAAGAGTCAGAGTTTGCCCTGGCAGGACGGCCCAGAAAGCCGGCATTTTAAAAAGGCACAGTTTTTTTCCTGCTACAGCTAAAAACTGAAAAGCATGCGTTCAACTTTTCATCAAGACTGTTTGAGTGTTTTGCGGCAGGACCTCTTATAAGAGCTGCAGGGTTTTGCAGCTAAAGCTGAGTCAGGAAGCCTCTCTTAGATGAGAGCACTTGTTTGCCTCTAGCAAGCAGAGCAGACCCGAGAAATTGCTGCTACCAAGAAAACATACTTTACTCTATTCTTTCCCAAGCTTTCTCAGGCTTTCTGTGGATTCAGTTATCCACATGGGCACCATTCTGTAGAATGAGACAAGTAGGCCTACTTAGCCCCAGAAATAACAACACACAAACTGTATTCATTTAAAACACTGCTTGGCCCATTAGTTTCAGCCTCTTATTAGCTAATCCTCACATCTAGCTTTAGCCCATATTTAGTAATGTGTGTAGCACCACAAGGTGGTGTCTTATCGGGAAAGATTCAGCATGTATGACCTGGAGGCTGGCTCCATGTCATTTGTCTCAGAGAGGAGAGGCATGGAGTATTTCTAACATCCCTTCTTCCCAGTATTCTGTTCTGTTTACTCCACCTATCTAAATCCTGCCCTATCAAAAAGCCAAGGCAGTTTCTTTATTAACCAATGAGAGTCCTACATCACACACACACACACACACACACACACACACACATAGATACACATATATATGGTTGGGTAATGAGTCATCAAGATAAGAA
Organism: Arvicola amphibius; assembly: GCF_903992535.2. Lineage (NCBI taxonomy): Eukaryota > Metazoa > Chordata > Mammalia > Rodentia > Cricetidae > Arvicola > Arvicola amphibius. The sequence goes on from NC_052058.2 coordinate 49,538,452, forward strand.
GACTGTACAGTACTAAATGAGATGCAGATCCCAGCAACCAAAGAAGCATCAAGATGCCCATGGCAGCATTTCACTTAATCTTTACACAGCAGAAGAGAGGCTGCCTGAACTGTTTCTCAGAGGAGGAAATGAGGCCATGCAGCACATATACAAAAGCCGGGACAAGAGCCACGGTCTCTCTGTGGTGAATGCACTTTTCCTCCTTTTTCCCAGGCTTCCTCCTGAGGGAGGAAGAAACTCTCTCGAGCAGCTCCGGTAAGGTTCGCATTGTTTCTGCACAGCCAAAATGACAGAAAAGAGAGTCCCTAAGAGGGTTCCCAGGAATGGATCTCTCACAAACATAGCTGCTAGCTATCTAGAAGAGTGGAGCCGAGGTGCTTTCATCTTATTAGTGAGTTTAAAGCCTGCTGTGGGTTTCGGAGACTATCCTGGCAGGCACTGTGTAGACCCACAATTTTCCTTGTTGACTCTGCCATTATCCATAGTTGCTCTCTCACAAAAGTTAACACAAGACTTTGGAACCTGGTAAACACGTGATCCAATCTCTTGAAATACCAAGCTTCATTAATCCTGGTATGCCTCGCGTGTGACAGCTGTGTGGAAACTCCGTGGTGGACTTGTCTTTCCAGAGAACAAGTCAGATCCCCAGTTTATGCTTGGGTGTGCTCAGTTGTCCCTATTTGTGTATGTATTCCTTAGAATTAAACACCCAAATCGTTAGTTAATAGAAACACCATCAGTCATTGACACACTATGTAACTGTTTAAATGAGTCGTGGGATTATTTGGCATATGAAAGTGAATCTAAAAACGTATGGCATAACTTACACTTGGCAATAAATAGAGATCCCTCCCTGTTGCCGCCACTCCATCGTGCAATAATGGTTCGACACAAACAGAGCCACTAGTCATGTGGAAGTGGCTAGAGTCTTGGCCCAAATCAACTATGATCACATGATCAACACGACACAAGCTCATGGGCATGAATAGAATGAAACAATGATATGTGTTATTTACTCAGATGGTGTCTCGCTACAGCTGTATTCTGGCTGTTTTGTGATAAAATTACAGAAACCGATTAAATTCCAATTATCTGGTTAGATACAGATCAGATTATGACAACAATTAAAATCAGTGCAGAACAATGCATTCAATCAAACTACTTTCCCTTCTGAAAACAGCATCTTATTAGAATAAAGTTTTTTTTTTTTTTATTTTGCACATGTGCACTGAGTGTGCAGTGTTACAGTAGCAAGACCACCGGGCTTGATTCAAGGAGGACAGGAGGGGCTCTACTCTGCTTGACATCTAGGAAACAAGACCTTTAATGAAGATATCAGGGATGGGGACGTCATAAAGAAAAATAAACAGGTAGAAATAAATGGCTGTACTGCAAGCGTGGGAAAGCGGGTCTTTTTGTAGTCATGAAAACTATTTCTCTATATGAAAGCAAATGTTTGAAATGCATTCAAAAGAGAATATGGGAAGGTATGAGTCACATTCCTTCGTACTGTGACAAGATACCTGACACTAAGCAGCCCTAGACTTGAAGGGTTTGTTTTGGCTAACACTGAAAGGGAATCCAACTCACTGTGGAGCATAAGCTTGCTGGTCACGTCGCATCCACAGTCTGGAAGCAGAAAGTTATGATGGCGCTGCTCAGCAACCTGTCCCTGTTTTACTCAGTCCTGAACCACATCCCAGGGTAGAGTGCTGCCTAAATTTAGGGAATTTCTACCACAATTTATCAAGTGCAAAAAATCTCCCACAAATAAGCCCACAGGTTTGTTTCCATGGTGATTGTAAATCCTATCAAATTGACAACTGAGATTGCAGAAGTCACAGTTAGCACTAGGATTAACCAATACTAAGAGACAATGTGGATGACTAGATGCAATGCTATCTCTGCTTGAGGAGGTTTGGAAGGAACATAATTTAACATTTCATTGTTTACCATAATAGCATGAAAATCATCTGTTTTCTTCTGGCATGGTTTGGCCAGACCTAGTGATGACTAGGGGCATTTGTCAGCTTTACATTTCTATAATGAAATACCTAAAATAATTCACTTCTGAAAAGACAAAAGATTATTTTGGCTCATTTTTTCTAGGGGTAACAGTATAATATGGGATAGCCCCATTGATTTGGGACTTTTGGTGAGGCTCATATAGACATGGCCAAACATTGATCAAACTGTTCATTATGTGAGCCAGAAAACAAGAGGGGGGGGGGACCAGAGGCTGGCTTCAAGGCGTACCCTCAGTGCCCTAATGACAAGGCCCTATGAGTCCCCCTCCAAAAATATCCCCTTGTCAGAAGTTTCAGCTTTTAGTACACAGGCCTGTTGTGGAACATAGACAGTCATAGGAAAAAATAAATAGCTTAAAATAATAAAGTCTTTAAAAAGAGAGTAAAGTAATATGAAAAAATAAGCTCTATAAAGATGGAAGATACCCAGGGTGTCTTGATCCTGTATTGTGCTTTGTTAACTTTGAACTTTCTAAATGCTAATGTATAAGAAACAATAGATACTGAGAGACATTAAGTTATGGAAACTGCTAAATTAAACCAACCTACATATTTTAAGAATGCTTTTACTTTTAAATGTAAGTCAGAAATTATGTTGTGTTTGGAAAGAGGTTAAGCCTTTATTTTCACTAGAAACAAAAAGATATGGATCTCTTCAAAATTAATAAAAATAAGATTTTATAAAGGGAGATCTCCTGAGGATCTTGTTTGTAGATGTGAGGGAAAAATCCAAGAAGGGCTATAAGGACAGGTGATGGATATATTGATCCCACAACATGGGAGCAGCTCTGAGACTGGATAAGACATGATAAATCTTGTTGGCTATAGATTCCTCATGATATATTATTACATGTTATATTTTCATATGACATGGATAAAGGTTTGCTAATACAGTCCCAATAAATTATAAAGTTAAAATATGCTTTTTGCCTGATCAAACATAGGACAAAAAAACTCATCTTTTGCTGACTTGGGCACACTGCACATTCCATACTTATGTTAATGCGGATACATACATGTTAAACTTAAAAGTTTATGTGTTTTCAGAAGAAAGTACAAGACACCAATAATAACAAGTATTCGGGTGACCCAGCCTTCAAAATTCCTCTCTTAGTTTCCTCAAAATATATATCCAGAACAACCTCAAAGCTGCTAGCTAAGATTGCATAGCTTTACAGACTATCCAGCCAAGACTTTAGAAAAACTCTACATGTTCATATCACATAGAGACTAAACAGAGAATAATACAACTAGCTCTCCCAGGGCTTGACCATCCCAAGTTTCTCAGGATCCCCTAAAGATTCTGTCACCCCCAGACAACAAGAAGCCATCTAGAGAACATGATACCCACATTCTCAAGAGGTGAGGTGGGTGGTTTTGGTCATTTGGTGGGTAATGAATGTTTGTCATTGTTTAGGGGGGCAAAGTTGCTATTGGTCATGGTCAGGAAAAAAGCTGAACAAAGGAGATTAGATTTAAGGATCTCTTTCTGAAGAAAAAAGTGGAGATATAGCATAGAAATGATGAGAGAAAAGGGTAGATTGTTGAATCTACTATTGAACAAACACTAGTTGTAAATATTTTACACTGATATGAATTTTCTTATACAGACACAATTTAAGGTTATTTTGTTCTACTGTTTACATGTTTCTATTCTTGTTAAGGTATTATACCTATGCAGCACTTAAAAATGCAATGTAAAGCTCTAGTCCTTGAATGTTACTAAGTATTATAAAGAAAGACAGGCTAATAGTCATCTCTAACAATCAAACTTTGGTCTTGCTAGGTATGTTTTCAAGGTCAAATATAAATATATTTTAAATAGATTGATGATTTTCAAAAACTTAAAGAATTCTATAAAATGTGACATTTAAAATGTTTTAACACCATAAGGTTTTTCATGACAATAAGACATGTCTGCCCCTGGAAGAAATAATTTACTTCAAAAAAGAATTATGAGCATTGAAGAACCTCCATATGGAGATTGCTTTCAGTGTGGCAAAGCTAGCTAACTGGACAAGAAACTGCCCATGCCTTGACTGCTTACAACAAGCAAGACACAGAAGAAAGCTACTGCCAAACTTTGTCAAGACAAAGTAAAACAGTTCTTCAAATTCCTGCTTCACAGAAAAGTTTGTCAGATATTCTAGGCTTGTAGGCTGAAGATGGATGCCCCAATGTTGCAGACAAACCTTGGGTGATTGTGTAGGCAGCTAGCTGTTTCTGTCATTTTTAGAGTTTTGAAAATTTTCCTGCTTTGCACTTCCTGTTTACTCAGCTAATATTACATCCTACTTGGATCTTTGGTGGAGTTGAAGACCAAATAGTCATAGTTAAGGTTTTCCTTGTGACCAAAGTCAGAAAAGAAACTTAAGAGATGTAAAGTTTATAAGGTTGAAAAACATAACAGCTTAAGTTGTTTATTTAAGAAGATGTTTTAGAAGGCCTGAAAAGATATTTTTTGGATGGTAATAGAAGTTATGATAGAAAAATGGTTTAGGTAGGAAACTATGGACTCACTAAGAAAAGATAGAAAATACAGTATTTTCTCCAAATTTGCCAAATATACATGAACTGAACATTGTGAATGTAATTCTTACTAGATAATTCTTCTTATTGTGTATAGTCTTACTATCTATGTTAAAGCTAAAATCTTTACTTTTCATTTAGACAAAAGGGGGGAATGTGGGATATTTGTACACTTGTGGAATAATTGTACACTTCACACATTTGTGTGAGGGTGTATTGTTGTGATTGGTATAATAAAGAGCTGAATGACTACTAACTAGACAGGAAGTGGTTAGGCAGGACTTCCAGGAACAAAGAGGAAACTGGGAAGAAGAAAGCCAGAGTTTCCATGCAAACACACAGAGGAGATGGGAGGTATATGTTGGAAGAGAGGTAAGGTCACATGGCAGAACATAGGTTTAAAAATATGGGTTAATTTAAATTATAAGAGCTAGTGAGACAAGCCTAAGCTAAAGGCCAAGCTCTCATAATTAATAATAAGTCTCCATGTCATTATTTGAGAGCTGGCTGGTGGCGTAGAGAAAGACTCATTACCCAGGCCTCTGGGTGAACACTTAACATCCAGACCAAGGTGGCTGTAGTGGTCACATCTGTATTCCCAGCATTTGAGAGACTGAGGTAGAACGACCTCACGTTTAAGGCCAACCTGTGCTACATAGCAAGAACCTGACTCAAGGAAGAGAGAAAGGATCATCAAAAATGAAACCCATTTATTCTACCTCTATTTTAAGTGAGAAGACATGTCACTTACCACGAAGAGAAGGGAAACAAACCAAGAATATTACATGAAAATATTCTGTGAAAAGATACCAAAAAAATAATTCAAAGTACGTAGGTATCTCCTGACCATAGACGTGAACATCCATAGATGTGACAGCAGCATCCTTGTGGTGGAAAACCACAGGGAAGTTCACAGTGTTGTCTGACTAAGTCACATGGCATCACATCTGAACCTTCCCTCTGGTCTAATAAAAGGCACTAAATCAAAATTTAAATAGAATTAACTTCTTGCCACCCAGCTCAGTATTACTCAGTGCTCTGTGTAGTATTCGTAATCCTTAGGATGTTAGGTCCTATCTACTGGTTCATTTACTTGGCAAGATTAGTTCTAGGACTGTGGAAGGAGTGGTCAGATCATAGAAATATGAGAAAGAAAATAAGATGTGTCTGTTCAGACCAGAATTACAGTGTAGAGAAGTCCCTTTAATCCGGAGGGTCATCATTGGAGAGACTGGTCCCTGACCCTAGTTCTTGTCCTGTGCCTCGTGGCCTACTTGCAGGGATATATTTCTGACCTCTCAATCCCAAGGGGAGCCCATAATTTTTTAAGATTTATTTGTATTTTTCTGTGTCCATGTGGGCAGGTGTAAATGAATGCAGGGACCCACAGGGACCAGAGGCATTGGGTCCCCTGGAGCTGGAGTTACTAATTGTGACCTACTGAACGTGGGTGCTAAAATTCAAACTCTGGTCCCCTGGAAGAGCAGCATGTGCACTCTTAACTACTGCACCCTCTCGTCAGTCCTTGAACTCATCATTTTTGAAGAAGAGGGTAACACGCAGAAGACCACAGACTGACTGTTCTATTACTGCTGTGGTCATTTAGGTCACTCTCTTCCTCATAGAAAACAAAGTAAAAAGCTGTGGAAACTGTTTCAAGCCCATGCAATGTTCCCAAGGTAGATTTATGCCTCTTTGGTATGTGATCCAAAGGTCACAGGATTGAATTTACCAAATTTCATTAGTTTCAAGATAACATGAACTATAAAATATACTAATAATTTAATGAGTTATTAGGAAAAAATTAAAACCTCTACATTAAGTATGCACATCACTGGAAAAGTACCCTCATTTATAGAACATTTAATGTGAAGAGAAATGGTAATTCCGTAATTTAAAATTTCACTTACTTTCATTACTTGAGAATTATCCTGTTTCTCCAGTTTTACCTCTTCAGATATCTTGATATTACCCATTGGTTTCTCAGTTCATGTGACTCTGACATTGCTAAATGAATTAAGGACATACACCATTTTTGATTTTATTTTCTTTTTATATTCGTTAACTGAAAGAAAGGGAGGGGGAAGGAAGGAAGGAAGGAAGGAAGGAAGGAAGGAAGGAAGGAAGGAAGGAAGGAGAGAAAAAGAGAGAGACAGAGAGAGAGAAAGGCAGGCAAGCTAAAGTTGATTCTGGCACTGGCGTAGACAATGACCTTATGGTGAGTTTATGAAGATATGATTATCCAATTCCTATTTGGCCCTGTTGTCTTCTGGGGATGGTGGTAAGGAAAAGATAACACACACACACACACACACATATACAAGCCCCACACAGGCAGCTCAACTTAAGCTGCGTTTCTCCTCGGTTTCAGCTGTGTTTTTGTGCATCCCTACTGCCCAGAAGAGAAATGAGTTTACCACACCTATGATGAACACAGGCAGTGGTTACAATTGCCTGCACGAAAGTACCTTTTGAAGCCTGGGTCCACAACAGGCAATTACCTTCCCTTCATCCCAATTTAGGTGTCACCTCCAAACTGAGCTGTAGGAGAGGCCAATGCAAGGCACACCTAACACATGCCCTCATGGAACACGTGAGAAAATGGAACCAGAACTGGAGAAGGTTCACCTCTGAGTCCAGGCCACTTGGCCCAGGCCTGCTTGGTTTGCTGTGCCTATAAAGCTGAGGCCAGTGGAAACACAGGGGAGAGGTTGAGAGGGGAAGGTGAGGAGAGTCAAGGAGACAGGATGAGAGGGGAAAGAGAGAGAATGGAACTGAGATTGAGGGGAAAGAGAGAAGATGAGTGAGAAAGACAGCAGTAGGAGGAGGGGAGGAGGGAAGAAGAGGATACAGGAGTGATCCACTCTGAAGAATAGAAGAGATGGACGTCCTCTCTGAGCCTCCTTGGCAGAGAGGTAGAGGGCTCTGGGTGGCGCCCCCTCCCTTGTATTTAGTGAGGAGTGCAAGAGGGAACTATCTACGCTGTACCCTGTTGCCCACTCTGGTTGTCATAGAAAACTTGTTTTCTGTTGCCCACTCTGGTTGTCATAGAAAACTTGTTTTCTGGCCTTCTGCTCCTGGTCTCTCTCTCTCTCTCTCTCTCTCTGTGTGTGTGTGTGTGTGTGTCAGCATGTGTCCATTTGTATCTGTGTATATCTATAAGCGATTTTCTATAGTAATAAAATGAGTACAGAATCATAAACATAGGGTTTGACTATGAGACTGGAAAATGGAATTGATGAAGTTATGGAAGTAAATGATTATTTGACAAAGCTAAAAATCCCATTTATCAGACACATGGACCAGGAAATTGTGATTCTGACCATATTTACTCATTGCCCAATGAATATTTACTACTTCTGCTTCGTCAGCCAAACATAATAAATCTCCATCATTTTGATGAATTTCTCTGAAAGTAAACACCCATTATCCCAACTCAAGATGAGTGAACGCTAAGACTTCACATTGATGGTAGGTGTGGGGGAATTTGTAAATCCATAATAGGTGTATTATTGGGATAGTCTCTTCCATAAGGATAGTTTCTTATGTCCAGAATATCTTGTAGACAGTGGACATGAGCGATTTGCTCTTCTGTAGAGACTGGGAAGTGGCTCCTCTTCCGTTTAGGACCACACAAAGATGAATACTCATGACACATGCTCCCATTTCTGTGATTTGGAATATTAACATCATCATAAAGAATAGAGAAATGTTAGTTTCCAAATTAGGGAAGGGTTCTTTACAATGTGCTATAAGGACTCTTTCTTCCTACTGCATTGATTGTCACATGAAAGAAAAGCTGAAATGTATTCACTGGGGTTATGATACCTAATACTACTTCAGCACACAACTTTGAAGCAAGTACCAATGTGACAGGTCACAAAATAGTGATGTGTGTGTGTGTGTGTGTGTGTGTGTGTGTGTGTGTGTATGATGTGCATGCATGCTGTGGCACACTGTTCTATGTGCAAGATATGATTGCTAGCTTCTTGAACTGTTAGCAGCTTTGGTTGCTCACGAGAGCTGCAGAAGTTTGGACGCATTAACTTTCCACCATGGAGGGGGAGGTACTCATAGGACCACACCCCTCTCCGAGGATATATAGACAGTTGATGATTTCATAATTGTTTCTTTTTCCTTCGGTAGTGTGGCTACCCATAAGTTGCCTGTTCTCCTGCACGTAACCTCAATCGAAAGCATCAGTTCACCGAAGTTCACTTGCAAAGAATTTCTCCTTTGTTCTTGGTGGCCTCTCTGGGGTGAGTGGATAGCTTCTCACAGTGAAGGAAGGGGATGGTCCGATGGGAGCATTAAGACTTGATGAGCAGAAGCCATGCAAAGTTGAGCTTTGTTTTCTCCTACTGGCCTTCCCAAATATGTTCTAGTTTGTACGCACAGGGCCCTTAGACATGTGAATAGCTATTTCCTGGTGTCTGTCAGGTACAGTTTTGCTCAGGGAAGTTTAAAGTGTTTTAGTCTTTTTATTTCTCACCAAAGCTGAACCATGTGTGATACATAGAGATTTGTTTCTATAATCACTGTCAGCAGTATGATTCCAAATTACTTTTATCGCAATGGTTTCAAGGGATCACACCTTTAATTTGCAAAGCCAGATCCTTAGAGCTGAATGAAATGGAACCATTGTATGTTAGAGCAGAACTATTAATCCTTGGGCCTCAGCAGCAGGGAAAATGATCTTCTGTCTCTTCCGCTACCCCAGTCTCTCATCTGTCTGGAAAGTGTTGCTGCAACCGTACAGAATCTTGATTTAGCATTAGCAAAAGTGCCTAAATTAGCATGAAGATCCTACAAAACAACTAGTGAAAGACCCCCGAAGAGGACCTTTCCTCAGGAGGAGACCCCGGGACCCAAGGATCAAGCCGAGACCACGGATGCAAACTGCAAGAGGTTTATTAGGTAGTCACAGGTACCTGCGGGCGGCAAAGTCTTTTGGAGGACTTGCACACCGCTAGGCAAGGTGACCCCCCTTTTTATAGGGTAGGGGAAGCAAAAGCGCGCGAACAGAAGCAGATGCCTGGTTACAGGGTTGTCATTGGTGGATTCAAATAGGGTGGTGGGTTCACCTTGGAGACATGCAGGGGACTCAGGTAATAGCTGACTTGGCCCTATCTAGGGTGTGGAACGGGTCCCAGGGACTTTCTATTCCCCGTTTGGGGCCAGATGGCTGACCACAGATATCTTTTTGGCGCCTAAGGGCCCTAACCTTTCATCTGCCCTGTTTGTGCAAGCCCTGCGAAACGGCGTTACTGCTGCTAGCTTATTGCCTTTGGGTAGAGGTTTCAGGGGTCTTTCACTAGAATATTTTGGATATGGAAGAAATAACAAGCAGAGAGAGAAGTCTGAATAGACGCACAAAGATCCTATCTCAAGTAAACCTTGAGCAGATTGTCATTTACCTCAGGACTTATGGCCTGCCTCTGTCGAGAGCTGTTTGACAGTGTGAACTGCTCTTAGCTTTCCAGAGGAAGGCTCTGTTTCACAGATAGCAAACCTACACACCGAAGTGGTCTAATCAGGAAACTCTGAGAGGGCACCAAGAGGAGGCAACCGTGAGAAGTGCCTCGTCATTATTTCTTCATTTATGCTTTGATTCATCCCTGTGGTCCCTTTCAGTTTATTCCCCAATGCCAGCTGAGATGGGGTGGGGGGGGGGGCATGAGGCTAGCATATTGCATTGCCCAAGGCTGTTTTGAAGGGCTACATGCCTTTGTTGACTGTTCCATATAGGACAAGAATGTCAACCTTCTGTGTCCTACTCCATGCTGCTCCCACAGGAGAAAGAAGCCTCTGAGCTCTCTGAGGCTCTGTGAGCTCACTGGCCTGTTCACAGCGAAAGCAGAAGCAATAATCAGAATAGCAATTCTCTTGAATGTACCTTCCAGTCAGACTCATTCATGGTTTATTTGTTCAGGATGAATGCATCTCAGGCTCCTCCCATGTCACTTCCCAAGACAGAGTTGGGCTCCATGTGAGGTTTCGGCTCTAACTCCTGCTTTCTTTATTAGTGTATGATTTGATTCCATTACAAGGGTTGGAATGCTGCTCCCTGGACAAGAACTGAACCTAAGCCTTTGATTCTGCTTGAGCAGAGATTTAGTGTAACTTTCCTTCCATTTCACTCCATTTTTCTCCCAGATCTCTCTCTTCCCAAGGTCAGGCTCACCTATGCAGTTTCTCTACATATTCGAATACAGATTCATACACTTCTGAGAAAAAAAAAAAACAAGATGGTTTTTCCTTACACCTCACAAAGGACTCCCAGTACTGTAAATATTTCCCACCAAAGAATATTATTTTAAAGAAATTATAGCAGGCATTCCCCAAATCTAAGTTATCAATATTGCTGTTATCATTTTATTATGAAGTTGAAGCCAGTGTCATTGGGTGTGTCCAGCCTCTGGCCTGGGATAGGTATGAAGGTGGGGACTTAAAAGCACTAAATTTCTTGAAATATTATAAGATTATTTTTTTGTAATATTGTTGCACAATTCTTGAGTTAAAATTCTTAGTTTAATGTGGCCAAAAGAAGTCAATATGTTGGACCTCCTTAGCTGGAACATAGCAAGTACTCAGTTAGCTAGGTAGTGATAATGAGAGGAACTAGTATCTATTTAGGAAAATGAAATACATGGTGGGGGTTATTACCTTGGAAACATTGTTACTCTCAGTGCTGGGTATGCTTCAGCATGTGGGTGGGTTTGGAGGGCATCCAGTGATGCTTCAGAGTGTTTGTTTATTTAAAGAATCTCAGTAACACAGAATCATATTTTATGCCATCATTTTAGAGTTAGCATTACATATTTTTATGAGTGACTTCTTTTAAAATGTAAGCAGTGCAGAAAATGATAGAGCAGGGCATCTCTCAAAAATCTTAAGACTCAGAACACACATTATAGCTACTTGCAGAGTAGCTTTTTAAAGAATTTATGCTTCTCTCATACATTGCATCTAGACTACAGCCTCCCCTCCTTCCACTTCTTCTAGTTCCCACCCCAACTCCCCATATTTGTTCTTCTTCTGTTTCTTCTCAGAAAAGAAAAGGCCTCCCAGTGATATCAACTGAATATGCCACAGGAAGTTACAATATATCAAGACTGGGTGAGGCAGCCAGTAGGAGGGAAAGCATCCCAAGAGAGGGCAAAAAAGTCAGAGACACCCCTGGTGTGGGAGAATTCTCTATATTCTATCAATTCTATTTTAAATAAACGCTGATTGGCTGGTAGCCAGGCGGGAAGTGTAGGCGGGAAAACCAGACAGGAAGTAGAGGTGGGGAAATGAGAACAGGAGTATTCTGGGAAGAAGGAAGCTCTTCCCAGAGTCCTGCCTAGATCACAGAAGAAGCAAGATGTGACCTGCCCCACTGAAAAAGGTACCGAGCCATATGGCTAACATATACTAGAGTAATGAATAATGGGCTAATATAAGTTATAAGAGCTAATATGAAGCCTGAGCTAATGGGCCAATCAGTTTATATCTTATGGAGACCTCTGTGTGATTTTCCCTGAGACTAAATGGGTGGGGAACCAGGCAGACAGAAACCTCATGTTACACATCCCCAATTCCACTGTTAGGGATATCACAGAAACATCAAGCTACACAACTGTAATACACATGCAGGGGACCTAGCACAGACCCATGCAGGATGGGTCGATGTTGCTTCAGTCTCTGTGAGCCACCATGAGCCCTGCTTAGTTAATGTCTGTGGGCCATCTTCTCCTGGTGTCCTTTACCTGTCTGGCTCCTACATGTACCCCATGGGCAGGTCAGCTATTCAGGGTCCTCTGAAGAGGCCACTACCTGAAAGAACATGGGCTGGAGAGAGAAAGGAGACCAAGCAAGATTCTATTTGTCAAGGTCTCATTTATTAGGGTGAAGGTTACAGCTTATATAGCCCTCAAATGGAGTGGAGGTAGGGGTAGGAAGGAACTTTGCCGGGGTAGCGAAGGTCATCAGTCAGCACCCCGGGTGTAAGCTGAAACATGTGATTCCATTAACATTTTCAAGATAGTTGGAATATGGGGCGGGTTCCATCAACAAATAGTTCTCAAGATAGTTGGGATGTGGGGCAGGTTCTTAGCAAACATCCTTAGGGCAATGACCCCTGCTATCTTTTTTAGGACAATGGCCCCTGACACCTACAATCCTTCCTTCCCTTCTTCTGTGGGGTTCCCAAGGGCAGAGGATCTTCTGTTGTTGTTGATGATGATGTTGTTGTTGTTTTGAGACAGGGCTCTACCATGTAGCCTTGGCTGGCTTAAAACTCACTTATGTAAAGTGGGCTGGTTTCATACTCTTGAATGCCTCTGTCTCCTGAATGGTGGATTAAAAGTATATGCCACCACAACTGGTCCAGAGTGTCATTTTAAACATCTATTGAAGCACATACAGATGGGAAAGAGTAAAATAGATAAACAAAATAAGAAAATTAGTATTTTCACTACAGAAGTAGCATGGAGACAACAATATACTTGTGACATAAATAGATGTGTCTAATTTAATTTTATTTATATACAACAGAAAAAATGAAGTGTAACTCCAGGAATATATTGTTCATATATATGTTTTTCATCATAAAGCCTATTTTTTTCCATAAAGGGCCTTTCTGAATGCTAAGAAATATAACAATTTGAAGTCCTTCTAAAATTCCAACTAAATTAAATTGATAAGTTTGATGTTTCAAGGAAAAATAATGAATGACTAGCTTCATTTCTTCCAAAAAAATATTTCTCATTGCCCTCTGACTTCTCTTGCTCACACTGATTTTTCTCTGATGTTTTATCTCTATTTTCTTGGGCTCCTGTAATCAAAACCACATGAGCTGGGTGGCTAGGATGCGGAAATATATTTCTCGTAGTCCTGAGAAGTCTAAGACATCATCAGAGCTGATTCCAGTGCAGGTTTGTATTTCTTCCATAGATGATGCCTCTGTGATGGTTTTCATGCAGCAGGAGGCATCAGCCAACTCTTTGGGGTCTTTTATATAGACATTAATCACAGTCAAGGATGCTGGCTTATCTGTTTGGAAAATGCAATTCTCCTATTGTTAATAGCAGGGCTACTTTGCTTTGTGTCTAGCGTTAGTATTTTTTCCATGGTTCCCACATTCCAGGGTTACTTATTTCAACTTATCTCTTAGTTGGATACTTTTCATCATTAAGCATTTTTTCCCCATGAAAGGGTCATGAAGGTCTCTTCTAGAAATATTGTTTTGAAAGTGTATGTGCCTATTGCCTTCATACTAGAATAACCACCTTGAGTGATAAGACTTTTTTTTCCCTAGAGACTTTGCTGTTTGATACAGGTGGTACAGGGAACATGGGACCAGCATGATTAGCTCTCATTCTTCTTGAATGCTGTAATAACCAGTTTTATCTCTAACGTCTGTATTAGTTGCTTTTTCCTTGCTGGGATAAAATATCAGAACCAGAAGCAAATTAAAGCAAAAGTTTATTTTGGCATATGCTTCTAGAGGGTCAGGCCAGAGTCCATCAGTGCTGACACAGTGTTAGTGGAGCAGGAAGTCAGTTGATCACATCTTTATCCACAAACAGGAAACAGAGATAGCAAACAGGAAGTGGGGAGAAGCTATAAATCCTTAAGCAAGGCTCTACCTCCTGAAAGATTACATAACCTGCCTAGACAATGCCACCCATAGGGGGTCAATTATTTAAATACAAGAGGTTATCAGGCCATTTATCATTCAAACCACCACAATGATTAATAAGGTTATTAGTGTAAAGGCTAGCCATGATAATCTAAGTCTTTACTTCCTTTAACCATTATCACCCGGGATTCTGGCCATAGATGAATTTCAATGAAGGCTGGAGTCTCAACTGTTTACCCTGAGATGATGCCTCAGGAGGAACCACAAGCTGAGATCACCCGACTCCCACCCACGAACAGACCATTCAAAGGGAATTCCTGGCATTCCAAGCACTGTAAATAGAAACACCTGCAGCTCACAGTCACCAGGAAACCCTAGATGAATGTCAGCCAATCTGGGGTCTTAAAATCTCAGAAACCCCTCACCCCCATCTTTACTGCTATAAAACCCTTTTCTAATTGAGCTCAGGGCTCTCCGGTTATTCCAATAAGTTGGACGTGCAGGGAGACCGAGTTTTAAAACTTGATTAAAATAAAGGCTCTTTGCTTTTACATGTGGGATTCTTGGTTTCCTTGTCGGCTTGTGGGGGGGGGGGGATGCAGATTTGGGCATAACAGTTAGTAAGGTATGCTGTGACTTTCCCCACCACAATACCTTATTTCTATCAAAGGAATTGATTCTTTCTTCACCTAAGGGAGGCATTATATGTGCAAACTCAACACTCTAATTTTTATGGTCCAATATTTTAGGGAAATTGATTATTTGGTTACTTTATCTTTGAAATTTATGCTCTATTTTCCATTTGTTCTAACAAATTCTTTGCATTTTTCCTACAACTTAATTGCACATATTGGGCATCTCCAGTCCAAAAATATGAAATCCAGATTGCTTCGGATTCTGAAAGGTTTGGAATGGCCAGTGGGATTTCCAAAAAAAAAAAAAAAAAAAAAAAAAAATTCCACCTGATTCACATAACTGCTTGCAATAAAAATGAAGGCACTCTATTGTCTAAAATTTTTATCAGACAATAAAATAGTACATAAATCCAGCTGAATCTAATGCTTCAACCCGGGTCCCATTCATAAGGTATCTCTGTTATGGTTTTGCAGCAGGCCTGGCAGCTTGCTGCGGGGTCCCGGTGGCGGCAGGTCCACAAACCAAGGTCCCCAGCCATGTGTCAGAGGGCTTGTCCCCAGTGAGACCCGGCAACCTGTATGAGCAGGCGGTGGGTGGGAGGCACACAGACAAGCACATTGTACAAAATAGAATTAAATATTTATTAGGTGGGTTATGGAGGGGAAGGGAGAAAGGGGAGAAGGGGGTGAGAAAGAGAGAAAGAGGGAGAGAAAGGAGAGAGACAGAGACAGAGAGGGGGAAGAAAAGGAAACAGTGAGAGAGCCAAGATGGCAAGGGAGGGAGAGAGGCTGCAGGGAGTGGGCGTGGCTTGTTTCTTAGAGAGAACATTACAATCTCACTATTGCATTCAGAAATTCCAAGGTGTGAATCAAACAGTCTGACATTCAAGGCACATCTGGTTGCAAATATTTTGAGTCAGGATGCTTCACTTGTAATTAAGTTGTGTTTCTTCAGCATGCTGTTAATTCATTTTACAGTTTTGCCCTTCCTATTTCTTTTTTAATTTGTTAGATTTTTGGTAGTATATAATGCTTTCAGAGTATTCCCTTAGCCCTGTGATTTCCTTTTTAAAATTCTGCCCATGTTACATGTTCTCAGTTGTGAACCTTTGTTGAGAATTCTATGTCATTTCTTTGTAAAACAGGGACGGGGGCATCTGTTCGGTTCCCAGGTTATATCTTCTCCCATCTGAGTTCTCTATTTGCCTCTTGCTTGCTTTCGTCTTTCCAACACCCCTCCCAGCTCCCCTACTCATGCCCATGTCCCAGGCCTTCTCCTTTGCTTCTGCTCAGTGTGGAAGTGGGCAGCATGAACTGACCGAATGGATGAGAGCGGCTCAAATTCCTCCACATCTTTGCAAGTTACTGGAGCGGAGCGTGTCTTCTCTCTTGTGAGTCACAGCGCTGCTGCTCTCCGCCTGCTTCTCTAAAGATGGCTGACGAGGTCCTCGGATGAGCTGCCTCACTTCATCGGGGCAAGTCTTAGTGGTCATCTCACATCACTGAGTCAGAAACTCTGGATGTGAAGTGCAAGGCTGTGTGTGTCATCTGCCTTCTAGGTGACTCTGCTGATCCCTAACATTTGAGAGCAACTGTAGTAGACACGGTGGGAGTGCAGGCTGAGTGCATTTTCTGCGAGGAACCCGATCCTGCTCTGCCTGCGTGACCCTCCAAGAAACCCCATTCCTGAATAAGCAAGGTCCCACTCTTTGGGGCACTGATACATTTCCTCACTGGGTTTGCGATTCTGGAAATCAAAGAGCCCTTCTTGCGCCTGCTGGTTGTCATGGTAACCTACTATGCAAATTGTCCCTGGAGGGAAAAATGAGACCTGAGTTGTTAGATGGAAGTAACATATATAGGTATGCTCCCAGAGAGAGAGCCTGGGGCAGGGCTACATTAGTCCTAGGGGAAGGACCTTTTTCTAATTATTCTCCCTAGAAGGAGCATCTTTCTGTACAAAGGGGAAGCCCTAGAAAAGTTGTTCCATTTTTCTTATTTTTTAGCTGAGTTTTAAGTAAACCAGCTGGCCTTGAATTTGTGCAGCTAAGGCTACCCTCACATTCCTAATCACAGGCATTCATCACCTGAGTGCTTGAATTCCAGGGCTGGGCCAGCAGATGAGATCTTAAAATGAGACGTAGGCACTTCAATAATAACACTTTTTCCTGATCCTGTCTAGGTTTGCCTCAACAATCCCTTCTCCTCAGTCCAGATCTTTACAAATTTTAGGATATTATTGAAAATTCTCAAGGTTCTGACTGCGGACTTGTGGTTAGTTCAGTTATCCTGTCCCTTGGTATTCAAGAGGAATTATTTTTAGGATTGCAGTAAATAGTAAATATGTGGTTTACTAAACCTTATGTAAAGCAGCACAGTATTTATACATGTCCAGCCTGTGTGCAGACTATTTTATTTCTTGCTTACTTAACACATGTGAATATTTGCTATGCTATATGATTTAGGTAATGATGATAAGACAAAGTCTATGTACATTTGGTACAGATACAATTAAAATTTCTTTGTTTTCTATCAACAATTGAAAATTAATTGTGTAACCCAACTTTATATCATAAACCAACCCTGCTTCTTTATTGTTTTAATGGTTTCAGGCAAGAACATTTTACAATGTATTCTTTCATTATGTCACATATGTGTATAACTCACCCCAGCAACCCCTCCCTGGATTTTATGGTTTGTTGTTTTGTTTTGTTTTCAGGACAGGGTTTCTCTGTGTACCCCTGGATATCCTAGAACTCACCCTGTGGTCCAGGATGGCCTTGAACTCAGAGATTAGCCCACAACTGCCTCCTAAATGATGGGATCAAAGGTGTGAGACACCACCACCCAGCAACCAGCACTCTCTCTTAGCCTCTAATAACTATTTCCCTTAGTTGCCTTGGGGAGAGGCCTTGTGACCAGTAGCCCTTCTTTTCTCTGTTTTCAAGACATTGCAAAGGCATTCCAAGCATTTTTACCAACTCACCCGTGAATGCTTGCCTCCTGTTGGGCTTTTCATCAGGTGCATTTTCTCTGCTGTTATCAGATGAGTCTCCTTAAAGTGAGGAAAGCAGGTTTGATAGGATGCTGGGCAGAGATGGAGTTAAGGGGCAAGTCCTAAAGAAGAAATGATTCTCTCAGAGGGAGTGTTTCTGGAAATGGTGAAGTCCCAGCTATGAGAAAACTAGATTCTAAATATCTTTGGAGCATATTATGTGAGTGACAGCAATCCCTGCATAGTTAAGCAGGGGCTATTCTGTTTGTTTGGTTGGTTGTTTTGAAAGACCTGGATAAATCCAGCCCCCCCCCCCCCCCCAGCAGGAAGAAAATAGCCAAAAATCTACGCAGGAAGAGAAGAATCAGAAATCTAGGATTAGCCAGTTCAGTGACTGTGTTTCAGGAACTAGCTGAAGATAAAGTTAGATTGTAATCTTGAGAATAATCTTGAGAAACAGGGAGTTTCCCCCTTGTGATTATCATTGATATTTTGGAATACTGTGTTTCAGGAACTAGCTGATTATGACCTTGGGAGTGGTCTTGAGAGGCAGGGAGCTGCCCCCTTGTGATCATCACTGGTATTTTCGGAATTTTCTACACCCTCCCTGCCCCTTTCAGATCACTGGGCTGTGGTTTCTTCCCTTAAAATCTCCTTCTCCTGGTCACTCAGGGTCGAACTCTTCCCCTGTGTGGGTTATTAGTCTCGGCCCCAGTGCACTGGTTCCCATCTCATCTCATCATTAAAACCTGGTGTGATTGCAGCAAGGACGGTCTCTCGTGACTTACTGGGGGGGGGAGGTCGTGTTATCCCGAGACTTGAGTGAGAGTCTCCCCACACTGGGGGACTTTCAGATTTCAATACATATTCCCTCCTCTCCTCCCAGCCTGTTCCCCTTGCCTCCTCCCTATCCCCAGATCCGCTGTTCCTTATTTCCCCTTTAGAGAAGAGCAGGCCTCCCAGGGATGCCCACAGAACATGCCATAACAAGATGCAGTAAGACTAGGCACAAATCCTCATCTCAAGGCTAGACAGGACACTCCTTTGGGAGTAATAGGCTAAGCTTTTTCAATGTATTTTCTTCAGTGTCACACACCCATCACCCTCTCTGACTCTCTTCTTGCCTCTATCATCCCTGTTCTCCTGTCACCAAGTCCCCATCACACTTTCTGGTCTTGTTTGATGTTGCTTTCTACTTTGTGATCCACCTGATTTAATGAGGGCATTCACATGGGCACTCATGTGAAGCCATCCACAGGAGCAGGGTTGCCAGTAGTTACGGCCCTAAAACCATGGCATTTGCTCCCCTGGCTTGGGCTCAGTGAGTACCCACACTTATCTGTGATTGACCCCTTCCAGGCTCAGTCTTTGCAGGCAACTCTAGCTGTTATGTTTCCATGCATGCTAAGAGCATGTCCTGCCTTTTGTTCTTAAAAACTTAGTAGCTGGGCAGATGCGCGTAGACTCGCGGAACACGTGTGACCAGAGCAGCGGTGAGCACACGTGCAGCGGCGGGTTAACGGCACAGACACAGAAAATAGACATAAAGCTTTATTAAAGGAGAGAGGGAGAGGGAAAAGGAGACGGAGAGGGAGGGAGAGGGAGAGAGAGAGGGAGAGGGAGAGAGAGAGAGAGAGAGAGAGAGAGAGAGAGAGAGAGAGAGAGAGAGAGAGAGGGGGGAAGAGAGGCAGAAGTGAAACTGCTTCTCCGAGAGGAAGATGGAAAAGAGTGAGCTCAGGCCGGAAGGAAGCTGAAGGTCAGCCTGCCTCAGCGGATGGGGAGGGAATGGGCGTGGCTTGTCTCTTAAAGGGACAGGGACCAAAACCATAACACTGCCCATAAGACAGGGTTCTGTGTGTGTCGTCTTCCTCATTCTGTCTCTAGCGGTCTTTTGTCTTCCTCTTTCATGATGTTTGCAAACCTTGAAGGGTCGGTCCTGTTGTTCTTCTCAACCATTTGACCAACATGTGCCTCCACATTAACGACACTTCACTGCAAAGCAAAGCTTCTTTGAAGAAAGCTGTCTACCATGTCAACACTGAGGAGGCAGCTTGTCAATATGCCCATTTAAACAAGCAAAAGTATTAGGTTCATCCCTAGTACCTCTGATCTTCCCAGTCACGGGTCTTTGAACAGATAGATCCACAGTACTGTTGAGTGGGCCTCGGATCCCATCAAAAATCAATTAGTTTCCCCCTCCCCACTAACAGGAATGCTACTGTGATACTAGTAGCACTTCCTGAAAGGCAAGTTTGTATTGCAGTTCACAAGGTCCTGCCTGAGCTGGGCAAGACCATTGCTGACTCCGTGCCTCCAGCTATGTGCACAGCAGCTCAGCCCTGTGGTGGGTTACCCAGCAGGCGAAAAGCTTTCAGTTCAGTCCTGGAAAGGTTTCTCGGTCCTCTGCAACCAAGACATACGGAGTCTTCAGCAACAGTGTTTTCTCATCCACTTCTGCTGGGCAACCAAGTGCAGTGGCCGTAACTATGCAGGTTTAGGTGTCTCTAGGTGACAGCTTCCCGGAGATGTGTCCTGATCTGGATACCAGGATTTTCATTTTATTTAACATGACTTCTGGGATCGCCATCATTCATACACCCATGGTATCTTTGTTCAAAACTTTATTATGTATTTTGTATTTTATTTTCTTAAGTTAAGGGGCATCTGTATGTACCTCCATGGTGTATTATTGGGCAGTTGATCGTGTATACCCACACCTTAATCCCTTTAGATTAACAACAGGTTTACTTTTCAGTGAATCTCGAAGAGTGGATGAGCTCCTTTCTGTGAAATCATGTGCTATAGGTTATGTGGTACAGGTTATGTGGAGTGGAGAGGTTTCTGCTTTGGGTGGCTCTCTGAGACTGGGGTAGGTTCCTACACGTCTGTGTTTGTCTAATCTCTCTTTTGCCAGTATGCCCACGGTGTGATATAATACACCACACACTGGCACACGTTAACAGCTTTGAAATGACCTTTCTCGACGCTCATAGAAGACATGGGAATGTGTATAGGAAAATCCCTTGACAAGCGCACATCTGCTGTGACTTCCAAATGCCGGGCCATGCACATCAGAGTGCAGCCTCAGTCTTGCTCAAAACGTGAGCAGTATGCTTGCTAAAAGCAAACACAGTTGTGTCTAATCACACAAAATTCCCTCAAACAAGACAAAATGTCGCTGTTGGAGCTCTAATGCCTCAGAGTAACCCACTTACATACTTTTGTTAAAAAATGTTAGCGGGGCAGCTGTCAGCCCAGCAGAGACGGTTGTGGGTCCCTGCAAGATTCCTCAGGCCGTAGCTGGTTGTGGCGGGCTGGTGGAGCCAAGCAGAGACTCCCGGATCCCTAGCGGCCAGTCCCCAATGCAGCCGGGAGGGCCGGGGCCAAGCGGCCTTGGGTTTCCATCAGCGGGTGGGCGCCCGCCAGGAGAGCCAAGCGAGCTAGTGGGTTTCCACCAGCTGGGCCCCGGGCGGCAGCAGGCGGTGGCCCATCCCGGACTGACAGGTGGCCACGCGGGTGAGCGGGCAGCCAAGCCAGCGGCAGATTAAAGGCACATGTGACCAGGCAGCGGAGGCGGCAGGTTAAAGGCACATAAACACAAAATAGGCATAAAGCTTTATTAAAGGAGAGAGGGAAGGGGGGGGGGGGGAGAGACAAAAAAGACACGTGTGCACACACCAAAGGGACAGTGAGAAGAGAGGGAACCAAGATGCAAGATGGTGACCAGAGGTTAGAGGTAGCAGGAGTGGACCAAAAGAATAACACATACAAGCTCTTATTTCAGATTAACCCACTTACATATAAGCTCTTAGAAATTAAGGAAGAAAAAAAGAGAATCACTAAACTCAGACATGGCATCAAGAAAGCCTTTTGAAACTACAGACAATCTTTCTGCAGTCTGCTGGCAAAGAACAGTCTGCTGGAACTCGACTGTGCTTCTGGGTGCTGATAATGTGCAAGGGTGTTTATCTTCATTACTTGCTAGCAGTGTGGTATATCATTATATAAACTTGATTTTACCTGTAATTAAATGTTTAAAATGCAGTTGCTGTGCTTTGCTCTTGTGACAGGGTGGTAGATTAAGTGACTTCTGTTGCCCAATGGAATTATCTACACTCAAATTCTTTACCCAAATTAATTTCTTTTGGTGAAATATACTTTAAATAGTATAACCCTGTTCGTTTTATGGAAATTAATATTTCCCATGAATGGATATTTTAACTAAAATGTGGCAAGTTTATTAATAGCTCTGGGCAAAGGGGATAGCCTGAAAATCGTCTCCAGTTTTTTTGATGGCTACCTTTCCTCCTGACAGTTTCTTGGGGCATCTTACAACATACATCTACACAGCTGCGCCCCTTCCTCTGGGAAAGGTTTATGTCTTTAAACTGTTTAGAAAATATCTGATAGCTTCTCAGCTAAGTTCCCTGCACGCTATAATCTAGGGCTGGAGTTTAAATTCTGTGGGAGGCAGAGGCAGGTGGAGCTCTGTGAATTTGAGGCCAGGCTTGTCTACAAAACAAGTTCCCAGACAGTCAGGGCTACACAGAGAAACCCTGTCTTGAAAAGCAATAAATAATAACAAAAACAAACAAACAAAAAATTCTGCCCTGTAACATATAAGTCAGGTGCTTACAGTCCTGCATGTTTTAAAACACTTTCAGATCTTTTTGAAGTGTAAGAATATGATTTCAATATTCTTAGTTTGCCTGCCATTTCTGCTATATATAGTTCTTAGCATTTCCTTGTGCAAACAGCTATCAAATGCCCCAGCCCCACTTTTTAAATCTCTGTGATGTGCCTCATTTCTTTGTATGTAGCAATTTAGTTTTATTGTTCCCCGTACCTGCCAGACTGGGACTGCCTCCTAAAATTTTGATGGTTCTTTTAGCATCTTTGTGAATAGATTGCACAGCTTGGTTGGTTGAAACTTCAAGCTGGGGTCCAGAAGAAATAATGACAACGAGGCTCAGCAAGGTCTTCACAGCTTCTGTTGATACTGCAATAGAAGCACAGCCTGAACTGCCCCGGAGGTCAGCACTTAGAGATGTCCAGTCTCTGTGGTTTCCTGGTGTTAAGGGAAATGGCACTGTGTGACATGCTTCTAGCCTTGTGGCTCTGCCAAGTGTCTGACTCAGAGGGCCTTGATTGCTTCAGGAAGAGATATCAACTTCCTATTTGGATTGTGTTGGAGAAGCCACATATGGGACAGAAGGTGGATCAGGATTCCTGAGTGTTCAAGGTCCAAGTTCTAGCCCTGGCTCTGAGTCTAAACTTACAGCGAGTTGTTTGGGAGCCTGTACAAGCCCCTGGTGCATGTCTGTAACACAGCACTGCCCTGTTGTTGAATAATCATCGGCAAGTCATGATAGACACCAGGCGTTATTAGCTCCTTCAAACATCAGTTAACACTATTGTCATCAGGCACCAGCGAGATGCGCTAGGGTTCTAGGAATGAAGAACAAACAACACACCCACTCCCAAACCTTCAACTCCACATTGTTCTTCATACTGGTCTTCCCAATGTTTGCTTTAACCGATAACTTTAGCCATGTTTCCTCTTTTGCTTCCCCTCCTTCTCTTGTGCTCCAGTCCCTCTCCTCCTAGATGACACAGATGCCCTGTGCCTTTTCCGTCCTCTGCTGCCCACAAGTACGGGAAATGAGGCTGAAATGAAACTGTGTAAGATAAGTCTAGAGGGGCATGAGAGTGGGGAGGCATCTCTGTGGGCAAGAGGGGAAGCATAAGGTTCAGCTGATGGGAGACTGTTGGCACCGGGGAGGTGCACTAAGGGGGAGACGGGATTGGGTCGGATTGCCTTGGGGAGCTTGTTTAGGTTTCCCTGGTTGGTCCTAAGCTAGGACAATGGCGACTGCTGTCAGGTGGGTGTTGGGTAAATGTGCCTGTTAGGGGCCAGCTGGTGTAGTCTGTGTTGTGGGCCCTGGACTGGCTGCTCCAGCCTGTGAGTCTGGTTGTAGTCTCTAACGGGCTCAGTGGCCATTCTCTGGCTCTGAGTGCCTCCCTCTCTCCCCACCCATATTCTGTTATATAGCACATGCTATAACTCATGGCCCTGAGTGGATCTGTTCTCAAACTGCTATTTCCAGCGTGCACTATTGCAGGACATTTCCCCAGGATTCCCCACATTCCCATTAGTAACTAAGGGGAAGGGCTTCACTACAGAAAACTGGAGATGATCTTTTTTTCTAGATAGAAACTTTTGTGAAAACATTAAAAGCACAGCTCAGAACGCTTTTCCTTTGTGTTTACTCAAATAGAGTTCTCAATGCCACTCTGGGTTTCAGAAAAGTCTAATTACTTTCACATACCACAAACAGTCGATAGAGCATTGGGAAAAGTCATACCTATAAATTTATATTACTTGAGGGAGAATGTTTGGTCTTGGAAATATTAATGCAGCCTCCCACCTCAGAGGTATTAGCTCTATTTGTGAAATGGAATTTGATTTAGTTTGTGACCCACCTAAGAATGGGACACTGGAGAGAGAAGGGACTGTCCCCTTGGTTGGCTCTGAGTTTTTAATTCCAGAGTTGTCAGCTGAGAGAGGGATAATGTATTCCAAAAGGGATGGGCTTGGACCTGCCCCTGCTTTGTTCATGTGGAGGCTACTAGGAGGGAATAGAAAACAACAAGCATAGTGTAAGATCTGCTTACACAGTGTGGGCCTGTTCCAGCCAATACAGTGTGACAGGGCATGGGCACTAGGGAAGCTTATCTCTTAAGCATTAAACTGTTCATTATTTTTGTTGAGTGAGGTGGGATGTCCTTCTGTATATGTGTTGCTTTTATTGGTTAATGAATAAAGCTGCTTTGGCCTATGGCAGGGTTAAATATAGCCAGGCTGGAAGAGATAAAGATAGAGAGAGATAGTAGGCAGAGCCAAAGAGATGCTCAGTAGCTGTCAAAAGAGAAAGATGCCACCACTGGAAACTTTCCAGTAAGCCACAGCCTTGTGGCAATACACACATTAATAGAAATGGGTTAATTTAAGATATTAGAGCTAGGTAAAAGTACACCTAAGCCATTGGCCAAGCAGTGTTGTAATAAATATAGTTTCAGTCTGATTATTTGGGTCTGAGCAGCCAGGAAATGAATGAGTGGTCCCCGCCCTCAAAACGGCATGCCAATGTGGGGCAACTACATCCATATAAAACCTGAGACAGCTTGAGAAGGAATTCTAGACACAAAAGAACAGAGTTAACCACAGCTTCTTGGTAGCAGCATTTTCTCAGGTGGGCTCTGTTTGCTAGAGGCAAGAAGAGGCATGATTCCTTTGAGAGAAGGCTTTCTGACTCAGCATTAGCAGCAAAAACTGCACCAATTCTTTAAGAAATGGCAGCTTCCTGCATCATGCTGGCAGCACGAACTCTGGCTCTTTTGGGAAGTCCCGCACTTAAATGGGATTTGTGAGCAGTGTGTTACTAGTTGCTTAATGGCAACATAGACTCGCTGGGTCTTTGGAGATGGGGAGGTGAGCATGGCTCACAGTGGGGGTGAACATACCTCCACCATGTTGGTCCTATCTATGCCTGCTTAGCATTAAATAAAAGGTGGGGTGCTCCTTGTCAGAAAATGATTACAGATACACAATAGGACAGGTTCAAACATAAAGACCTCTAAATGAGACATAGTGTGTTTAAAAATGTATGTAGGCTTGGGAGAGAGAAGAGAAAGAGTATAAAAAGAATTAAATCGTTTAAAAAATAAAACAAAGTCTTTAAAGAGACAGTAAAATTAATATAAAAGAGTATAGACAGTTATAGATTAAATAAGTAAAGATAATAAAATAAATATTAAAAGTAATAGAGAAAAAATAAGCCCTGTAAATATGGAAAATACACAGAGAGTCTGGATTTTGTATATTATTGTGTTTTCTTGAATTTTTTTGTCTGCAGAGAAACATTTGTTTCTGTGGGCTGCTAAGCTAAACCAACATATATATGACTTTGAAATTTGAGTCTAAGTTACTTTGGAAAAGATATTCTGCTTTGGTTTCCACAGAATATGAGAACCTGAGGATTCCTTGGAGGCTAATGTAGAACAAGGTCCCCTGAAAGGTCTCCATGAACTCTAAAAATACTTCTCCCAACAAACAACAGGAAACAGTTTGGAGAAAACAATGCCCAAATTCACAAAATGATTTGTTTATAAATGTTTATTTTCATTTTAAGAGGATTGATTATAAATAATTAAAGGAAATAAAGGAGATATGATATGGAGATGAATACTTTGTATTGGTATATATTTCTGTTCTTGTTTAAGGTATTATGTTTATGTAGCTCATTTAAAAATATAATGTATTATTAAAATCATGGATTAATAGTCATTTATAATAATCAAACTTTTATTTATGTTAGGTTATCTAGATATACAGAGATATATTTCAGTTATATATATAATCTTCAGCACTTCAAAGACCTACAGAATATGACATTTCAAATGTTTTAAGAAATTAGACTTTTCTTGACAATGAGACATGTCTGCTTCTGGCAGCTCCAAGTACTTCAGAGAGATTGATGGGCATTGAAGAATCTCGTTATGGAATTTGCCTTCAATGTGATAAGGCTAGTCATTTGGGCAAGAAACTGCCTTTGCCTGGCCTGCTTTATGGTATTGTATGACCTGGACATGCAGGACCCACAGAAAAGTGACTGCTGAAACTTCTGAAAGTGGGATGGTCCTTCAGGGTTTCTGCTTCACAGAAGAAACTTTCAGACATTCTGCAGGATGCAGAAGAAAGCAACTGATGAACTTTGCCAGTACAAGGAAGAACAGATCTTCAAATTTCCTGTTTCATGGAAAAGTCTGCCAGATACTATGGGCTTGTGGGCTGAAGATGTAACACCCAATGTTACAGAAGAACTTTTGGTGACTGTCCAGGCAGCATGATGTCTCTGTCAATTCTAGAACTTTGGAAGTTGCTTACAATGCATTTACTTTTTATGTAGGTAATATCATATCCTTATGGGTTCTTTGATGGAATTGAAGACAGATAGTTATAGTTTTTCTTAGTTATGATAAAGTATAAATAAGATATAAAACTTTAGATTCACAAAGATAAGAATAGATTATAGAGTGTTTTCCTTAATTTGCCAAATGTAAAAGGACTAAATGTTATAACTATAATTCTTGCTTGATAACTGTTTTGTATATGTAATTTTATTATGTTAAAGTTAAAAATCTTTCTTTTCATTTAGATAGAAAAGGTGATGCTGTAGGATGTCCTTCTATATATGTGTTATTGGTTAATAAATAAAGATGTTTTGGCCTATAGCAGTACAGAATATAGCCAGACTGGAAGAGATATATAGAGACAGTAGGTAGAGCTAAAAAGATGCCATGTAGCTCCTGAAAAAGAAAGACACTACTGTCAGAACCTTTTTGGTAAGCCACAGCCTCATGGTGATAAACAGATTAATAGAAATGGGTTAATTTAAGATATAAGAGCTAGGCAGGAATACACCTAAGCTATTGGCTAAGCAGTGTTGTAATTAATATAGTCTCTGTGTGATTATTCATGTCTTGGTGGCTGGTAAACAACAAGCGGTCTCTGCCCTCAAAAGTTGAGGATAGTTGCCAAGGACGACAGCTGAACTAAAGAACCCAGCAGGTGGAAAGAGATGCATTGGCTGTGACTGTTTTCCTGCATTGATGGAGTTCTCATGTTGCTGTGTGTGTGTGTGTGTGTGTGTGTGCCTGTGCATGTGTGTATGCGCCTATATATGCACGTGTGTGTGTGTGTGTGTGTGTGTGTGTGTGTGTGTGAGTGAGTGTGTGTGTATGTGGCATGTATAAACCAAGGTGTCAGGAAAAATTAGTATAATGAGTTTCAGGTCACTTAAGCTAGTGTATCCTTTCTAGTAACACAAGAAAACCATCAGCAATCTCCAATTTTCAAAGCAGCCCGGCCTGTGACTTAGTCTAAAAAGGGAGAAATTATGCTCCTCCCTAGAAGCATAACAAAACATGCATTCTGCTTCCTGGTGAGTGTGAAAAGCAGAGGTATCACTAGCCTTAGGAATGGTAGCATTCTCCTACAGGACTTGGACAAAGGCTCTGTTCTCCAAGTCAGCTAGGGGTCAGGCAGGCTGCTCATTGTTCCATTCTAGGCCATCATTTCAAGGCTGGACTTTGTCGCCTTCCATGCCAGTCATAACCATTGGGGACCTTTGCTGCCGTCATCCAGACCATGCCACACCCAGGCACAGACACCCACCTGTGCAGCGTGGTGGGCTGCAGGAGACAATGCATCAGGAAAACATTACTTCCTCCAGATTCAGGCAATTCCTCCATAATTGACAATTTCCCATCTTGCATTCCTTCTGTGAGCCTTCATTGCTGCTTAGGGTGAGGGTTATATCTCCATGCCTCCTTGTTTCCACCTGTGGCTGTAGAACTACATTCTGACCTGTGGAACGAGAGGAGATGTGTGAAACTTTGGAAACATGCTATTGATAGTTGGAGACTATCCTGCTTCCCATCCTGCTACATAGGCAGTTGAAGAGGTGGCTAGAATGCCTCCTTCCAGTGGTGGAGAAATAGAATCTGCATGCAGCCTTAGTTTTAGATGACCTCAGACAGCAGCAGCCAGAATAATCCTTGTCCATGATTGTCAAATGTATATGGGAAAATAAGACCATGTGAGCCTTGTGTGCTGGCTAGTTTTATGTCAACACAAGCTATCGTCATCTAAAACAAGGGAACCTCAGCTGAGAAAATGACTGCAGATCTGGCCTTCAGCACACATCCAGGAGGACATTTTCTTAATTAGTGCTTGATGGTGGGGGCCCAGCCCATTATGAATGGGGACATTCCTGGGATGTTGGTTCTGGGTTCTGTAAGAAAGCAGGCTGAGAATGATGGGAGCAACACATTAAGCACCACCTCTCCTTGAATTCTGCATCAACTCCTAACTCCAGGTTCCTCTCCCTGCTTGAGTTCCTGTCCTGACTTCCTTTAATAATGGACTATATAATACAGAAGTGTAAGGCAAATAAACCCTGTACTCCCTAATTTGCTTTTGGTCATGGTGTTTTGCTATAAAAATAGTAACAACCCTACCTAAGATAACATGATTTGTAATTTATCTGTAAAACTATCTATTTTTCTTTTGAATTTCAATGTATATGTCACAAATTACTATGTCATATGTGAATACATAGCATATATATAATTTGGAAAATCTACATTCTACTTAATTTTGATAGGATGCATGGAGTTCAAATGTGAAAGGTATAGATAGAATCTCTAACTAGAAGGTTATTTGGTTAAGGTAAATTGTTTTTGCAGCTTTTCATTAATGGTGATTTTGAAATCTATTTTTATTATTTTTTCTTACTGGTAAATTATGATCCAGGGTTGTGAATACAGCTCAGCAGGTAGAGTGCCTGCCTAATATACACAGAATGTTGGTTCAATCCCTAGCACCAAGAAACCTAGATATGGTGATGTGTACCTGTAATCCCAGCACTCAGACCGTGGAGACAGGAGGGTCAGTAGTTCAAAGCCATCATTGGCTACATAGTGAGTTCAAGACCCACCTAGGCTAAAGGAGTCCCTATCTTTAAACAAGAAAATAAATACATTTATAACATTAACATATTGGGACATGTTTGGGTAGCACACAAATCTGTGTCTATCGACTGTAGAAACTATTATGGCAACTATTACGGCAGTGTGTCATGATGGTATTCAATAATTGTCCCTCTTCAACTCCCTCAAAACATCCCTTCTCTCAAAGCAAAGAAATTTTCAGGGCTTTCGAGACTGCGCACTGCGAGGAAGAGGGAGGCAGTTGCCTGCAAACAGCATAAGTCAGAGCAAGTTGCAAGTTGAATATTCCTGATGGGAAGCAGTCTCTGCTGTAGCATACAGAAATGAGCAAACTGAAGAATGGATCTCAGAAGGCTCATTCCATTTTCCTGCTTGCCAGCTTCATCTTGCTTCAGTGGCATAGCACACTGATTTCCGTTCTCCATAACAAGGGGTAACTCTGACAATGTACCTGGCTTCTCAATTGTTTGGGGGTAAGGATTTCATTTCACGTAGCAGAACACATAGGTTATTATGTGTGTAGAAGTGTGTAGCAAGTGGATTTATACAGCTCAGTGGCTGTTTTCCTTGTTGATATTCTTGGAGCACTTGGCTTAGCACTACTGCCTGCTTTGGGGGGGTGGCTCCTTGCTGTCAAAATAATGTAAATGCCAGGGAAGGAAAATATGCCTCCATCTGTTAAGTCCGTCCTATTCCTCCATAGCTATCTCTAACTAGGTTTTATGACTTTTATATAAAGAGAAGGTGGGCCGCTGAGGCAGAGGTACTGCTGCCATGGAATCGGAGAAACATGGAGGTTTGCTAGAAGGCTGTGAGACGTCCATTCAGACTTTTGGAGCTGGTAAAATATATTCACCATTTCAAATGCCAAAAAGGTTTCAATTTGAGTGTGGTGCAGTGGTCTCCTTTCATTCATTCCTAAGGATACATCCAGCTTTCAGAAATTTCAGAAAATCTGAGGGGATTTGCTTTATGTCCCGAGGGCTGTCCCCATTTGTTGACTGATGTTTCTGTCCCACCAAGTTCCACAGCCGTTTAGTTCCAAATAAACACACAGAGGTCTACATTAATCATAAACTGGTTGGCCTAGTAGCTCAGACTTCTTATTAACTCTTAGAACTTATATTAGCTCATAATTCTTGTCTGTGTTAGTCACGTGACTTGGTACCTTTTTTGGCGAGGCAGCCACATTTGTCTGGGTGATGACTGCAGACTGAATCTTTCCTCTTCCTAGATTCTCTTGTTCTCCTTGCCCTGCCTCTACTTCCTGCCTGGTAATCCCGCCTATAGTTCCTGCCTGGCTACTCGCCAATCAGCGTTTAGTTAAAACACAATTGATAGGGTACAGACCATTGTCCCACAGCACACATTCTAATGCTAACCCCTTCTGTTGGGCTTGAACGGAGTTTAAGTCAACTTCTATAAAAGCAATACTATTTCTCGGATTCTGTCCATTAGTCCAAGCTGAATCCTACCATGCTAGTCATTTTGAACTGCCTCCTATGGATATCTTCTACAAGCTCCCTGCGAGTTTATCAGAAGCACCTTCTCAGGAGTTTCTGCGAGCTTGCCCATCTGCGTGCGTGTGTGCTGTCAACTCAGCCGTGTCCCCTTCAACCCGCTCTTAGCTTAACAGCAGGTCCTTTGCACTATTCGATTTTGGTGGTATAGTGTCACATAGTAAGTACTTGGTAAATATGTGCTGAATTAATGTCTTTTCCTACAGAGACTTATTTATGGAATAAGAGTTTTAAGCATGCACATAGAAGTTTGTAAAATAAATATTTGCTGATTGGGTTTCCAGTGCTTAATTCATGTTCTGCGGCAAGGCAGGAACCTCTGGAAAGGCTCATTAATGGTCCGGGATATTATTTACAGCTTTGAAGCAGTTTTCTGAAAGTACATATATATTATTCCCTGTTCCCTTCTAAGTGCATGGACTCAGTGGAAAATAAACAATAAATCAATAAGAGGCTCGGAATTACTGGAAGAAGCAGCACACTGTCTTTTTTTTCCCTGAAGATGAAGTGTAGACATAATGAGTAGGAGGAGGGGGTAATGGTTTTCTGTTGGGACACCCAGAGACAGAGCTGGTAGCCCGAGTTTGCAGTCACCCTCACATTCACAAAGCAGAACTCTGCATCTGTGATTGGACCAAGCCAGATCCTTCCTGTCCATCTGTAATGAAGGCTTTCCTTAGACATGTCCAGAACAGCTCCTCATCTCTTGCAGACCTGAGCAAGGAACATTTGATTAATAATCATTTCAACCTTTCAGCAGATTTAGTTTTGCTTTTACAGTTAATTATTTATTTATTGTAGCACTAGGGATCTGACTGATTTCAGCTCCACTCATTGTTTCATTAGAATAATACTTTTTTGGCATGCGTGTGTGGTATAGATGCATATATGTATGTGTGTGTATATATATATATATGTATATGTATATGTATGTATATATGTATATGTTTATGTGTACAAATGTGTGTGTGTGTGTGTGTGTGTGTGTATGTCCCCAAAGTTGAGGTTCCATGTCTGGATCACTTTACACTCAGCTTATCTCCCTGAACCTAGAGTCACCAGTTCTGGCTATTCTGGTTAGCCAGCTAGATCCAGGGATCTCCTGTCCCTGCCTCATGAGTACCTGTGTTGCAGGCCGCCACCATACTTGCCTGGCTTTTTACATGGACCCTGGGGGTTAGAACTTCAATCTATATCCTCATACAGCAATGCTTTATCCAAAGAGCTATCTCTCAATTTTATTTCATTATAGTTTTGCAATTTATTATTTCTTTTGTGGAACAAAAGATTTCTGTTCATAGTCTTATAGACCCTTAGCTTTCTGGTGGCTTCACTTCACCTCGGTCCATGAACCCAGAAACTCAACTTTAAAAATTTATTCTAAGTAGAGGAGGACAGAGGCCACCGACTTACACTTAGTTATCTCCTAATAAGATGGGACAGTCTAAAGGACAATGCTACTGAATCACAAGAGAAGTGAAGACTCAAGCTTAGGCTATTGCAGGATCCTCAGAGGAGAACCAATCAAGTCTAGAGGTAACTTGGGAGCCTTCCAGGAGAAGACAGTGTAATAAGCTTCCTAGGCAGAATTTATCCAGGAGAAAGGACGGAATCAGTAAGACATGAATGCTGAATTTTGGTGCTCACCTAGCCCTCATTCCATTGTGCCCATTCTCCAGTGAAATAGACCTGCCAAGTCACACTGATGCTACCAAGTTGACACTCATTGCTGGGAGAAGTCATAGTGGCAAATTAAAATATATTAAGAAGAACCAAGGTGTTTTGGTAATGGTGTGGGAGAAACAGGTAGCATCATAAGATATTAATAGAAGTTAATGCTGTTACAGCCTCTTTGGAGGCAGCATGTGAAATAAAAATGCATGCATTCTTTGCCCTTTCAATATCACTTCAAGAAATTTATCCTAGATATAAATCCTCATGTGTGAACAAAGACACGAATAAACGTTCCCCATAGCGTTATTATTTGTATTAGCAAAGGCTTAGAGGAATTGTAAATGCCCATCAAAAGCCAGTAGTTAAATGATAGATGCTGCAGCTGTGTGGTATGGGACTGTGAATCCCGTAGGAATCATAATGTAAGTGTAAGTGGAATGTGGAAGCACGGTCTCCTGGGGATGATTGAGAGGAAAGTAGAGGTGGCAGGATGATGTGTGGAATGTGCCTCCTCCTACTTTGTGAACAGAAAGGAGCACATGGGCACACACATTTCTGAAGCGAAAGAAACACAACTTGAGCCTCATTGACCTGGAGCAGATGCCAACCAGTCATGACATCTGTTTCCATGTGTCACCTGAGCTTGAATGTTCTATGTGATACATAGGTTTACTAAAATACAGTTATGCATGGCTAAAGGCCAAGTACACTCTGAGAAGTCTGCAGATCCCATCGTGTGAACTCATAGTCTGCTGACACATACAGATGTTAGCATGTACAGATGCTGATATGTACAGATGTGGCCACAGTATCACTGTTATGGAATATTACAGATTTCGATTCCACTTGTAGTTCATCTTTGATCAAACCTCACTAGGCATCAGGTGACTGTCATCTCTGAACGATTTCAAAATTAAAAGCATATAAAGGGGTTTGGGGCATAAACCCTTGATGCTGATCTCCTTTAAATAGATGCTATCGACCCAAAGAACAGTCCCCATGAGGAGAATGTCTTTCTCTTACCATATTGCATGTCCTTGGCTCCGATATGAGCCAGCATTCGATCCATGATTATTCCTGCACACAGTCAAACTCTGCATCTTTAAGTCAATTTGAAAGCCCCTTAAGCAGCACATTCACAAGCCACGTCTCAGATAGGTTACCTTTGATAACCCACATACAGAGCCCTGCGTCCCACCGAGTTGTTGTAGTAAGGAGGCCACTTGTTAGTTCCTGATTGCTCAGCCCTGAAACAATCACACAGAAACTATCTTATTTAAAACACTTCCTGGCCCATTAGCTCTAGCTTCTTATTGGCCAACTCTTACATTTTAATTTAACCCATTTCTATTAATCTGTGTATCACCACATGGCTGTGGCTTACCAGGTAAAGTTCCATCCGGCTCCAGCGGGGGCTACATGGCTTCTCTAACTCTGCCTCCTTTCTCTCAGCATTCAGTTTCGTTTTCCCCGCCTAACTCCGTTCCCTTATAGCTCTTTTACAGACTCACAGCAGTTCCTTTATTAACCAATGATATTCACAGCATACAGAGGGGGATCCCACATCAAGTGTTGATTCAGGCCTAGTTGATGGGTGAGTTGGGGAGCCCTAAGTTCAGAGGATTCCAATGCAGATGATTTGAATATTGCCTCTCATCTCCATCCTTTCCCCTCCCTCCTCCTCTATCCTCTGCCCTTTCCCCCTCCCCTCTTCTTTTCCTTTTTGATAATTTGAGGTCATCGTGCCTTCAGAATGGGCCACTGGAGTTGGAAGTCATTCACTATGGGCCTTACTTGATATACTTTAAAGAAAGTAGTAAATTGTGGGCAATTTGATCCATTCTGTGTCATTTGTCCTCAGCAACCATAGAAGGAATAGAAATGTGACCAAGTTTTGCTTCCTGAAGAGAGAATTTGCCCCTTTGTTATGTCCAATTTGTGATAAGACCCAAGTTTTCCAAGACAGGGTTTCTCTGTGTAACAGCTCTGGCTGTCCTGAATTCACAGAGATTCGCCTGCCTCTGTCTCCTAAGTGCTGGGATTAAAGGCACTTGCCACCATACCTGACGACCTTTGGTTTTCTTCCCACCTAAGTCCTTTAAAATGGAAATGGGAAGGAAAAGGAGGAACACATGTGGAATGGGAAAAAGAGGCTGTCTGAAGAACAGGGGCTTTGGAGACTTGCCTTCCGACAGTTTTTTCTCCTGACAAATTGGGTAACGTTGGCACCGAGATAGTGTCCCTACGTCATATCTGTGAAATTAGACAGTCCAACCTACCACGGTCAGAGAAGAGGAGAAAGAATATATGCATGCAGCCTAGCACAGTGCTTGGCATTTAGCAGAAACCCAATACATGGTGAGCACCTACATTAGTATAGGAACAGAGAATAGAGTTTGAGGTGGTCATCGCAGCTCACTGGACCCTAGGAGATCAGATAAAGTTGTATCTGCAGGCTGCTTGTTAGTTCCCAGCTGCTTAGCTCCAAAATAATCACATAGAAACTGTATTATTTAAATCACTGCTTGGCCCCTTTGCTCTAGCTTCTTATTGGCTAACTTTTACATGCTAATTTAATCCATTTCTATTAATCTGTGTATCGCCACATGACTGTGGCTTACCGGCTAAAGTTTCACCTGGCTCCAGTGGGGCTACATGGCTTCTCTCTGATTCCACCTCCTTTCTCCCAGCATTCAGTTTAGTCTTCTCTACCTACCTCTATTCCCTGCGCAGGCCCACAACAGTTTTCTTTATTAACCAATGGTATTCACAGCATACAGAGGGGAATCTCACATCATAAAGTTAGCATTTTTCTTGTCCTCCCCCAACCCAGTAAGGTCCTAGAGACCCAGTTTTCTTATCTGTAAAATTAGAATGTTCAACTACCTGCCTTGGTTTCTAACCTGTTTACTACATAGAGGCAAAAGAGCATTTCTTGGCCTTCTTTTAAGTTCTGTTCTAATCAGTATCAAGGGAACACTCGTCTTCCTGGAGCTTGGCTAGAAAGAAATCTTGTGGATGATTTGGGTCCTAGACAGGATACATTGACTCCTGTGTCTCCTGTCTCTTCAGCCACAGGTGCTCAGTTTCTTTGGTTTTGTTTGTCATCTCCAGCATGGAGTTTGGCTAACATGGAATACAACTGTTTGTATAGATGAGGAAGGAAGTCATAGACACAAAGTCTTAGGTTCTATCAACTTGAGTGTTGAAGAGGGTATTTCACGAGGCTGCTGCCCACCAACCCTGGTCATCTTCATCGATTATTTCCTAGAGTCTGGCTGAAGAAGAACTGAGCAGTCTCCAGTGTCCTGAGTGTGTGTTCCTGTCAGAGGTGTCTCACAATTTCTCCCTTTTTGTAACGCTCTGACTTTGTTCTAGTGTCCCAGTCTTGGCTGTGTGCTGTAAGCCGGCACTTTTCAGAGTGTGTTTTGTGACACAGCATTCTGTGGAGTTTTTCTCTGTCAGTAAGAAGAAAACTATGTTTGTTTAAAATGCTTTGAGCGCATGGTTCAGTGACAGGGATGTGTCTGGCTTCTGTTGGGCGCGGCTGTTGGAAAACCAACAAAAAACCCAATGATGATGCTATGTATTTCACTTACAGAATCCAAGTAAACAAGGACAGTGGTTGGCATGTTAGCCTGTTAGAGATTCCTGAAAGTCCTCAAAGAACCTGAAGAGAGACAGAATGAAGCCCCAGTAAGACAATTGTGACAGTTTTCATGCTAGTTCCCCAAAGAACCTACAGCCAAGAATTCTCACAGGCAATGGAAGGTTCTGGGTAATTCATTCTATTCTGCTCCTTACAAATTGTTGAAAGAAGAAGAAGAAATTGCCACAGAGCTTGTTTTACAAAGAAGCTGGAGTTAGACTTATGAACTGAAGTGCTGACTTCATAATGACACA
This sequence comes from Arvicola amphibius, assembly GCF_903992535.2. NCBI lineage: Eukaryota > Metazoa > Chordata > Mammalia > Rodentia > Cricetidae > Arvicola > Arvicola amphibius. The sequence goes on from NC_052058.2 coordinate 49,574,934, forward strand.
TGTATTTGTGGACCAAGCTTGTTTTAATTTGTATGTGTGTTCACCGTATAGCGACAGACGTTTCAAGCTTCCATTTAAATATTTTGCTGTAAAGTGTGTGATAAGCTTTGGATCTGGATGAAAAGCAATACCCTCTGAGTCTATAAATAAATAATTAATGTTGTTTATGAATACTGCCAGAGAGACCACCACTGCGGCCGGGTAATGGAAAGAGGCTCAATAGAACTCCAACAAAATACCGGCTCTGAAAATTGCTTTCTGAAGATCAGAAGTAGATTTATTTGAGTCTACATATTTCTGATTATGCACGAATATGCTGCTGTGAAGTTTCAGGAGCATTCAATCTTGGGATAGTCTTTCCTAACGCCTAGAAAGAAATTCGCTTCAGAATTAGTTGTAAAGCTTGCAGCTCCAGCCTGCTTTCGCTCTTATGAGCTTCTGCCATTTATTGTCAGCTCATTTACTGACAAATAAGGATATAATCCCCTTTTTGATATTGCGGCTCACCTAGTAATAAATGTTCTTTGTTACTTTCTAATCTTGTAAAGTTAAAGGGAAAGGCTCCTACAAAAATGGTTTTGATGCCTGAAGTGAAACAAAACGAAGACGACGGCTGCAAATGCACAAAGAATAAATTCAAGATGATTTGTTTGAATTAGGTTTACCGTCTCATGTAGTTTTGTGGACTGAGACCAGAAACCAGGAATAATCAAAAAGCCTCTTGCCTAAAAACAAACATATTTCTCGGGAACATTTTGGCCTCACTAGATATTACATTGTTAAGAATCTTCATTCAATAGTAGCAATAATACAAAAGGCAATGAACTGGACAAAGATTGTACGTCATGAGCTAGCATTATCCGGAAATGGAATGGTCCTTTTTTTAAAAGGGCGTATTACGTTTTTAAGTGTGTGTGTATGTGTGTGTGTGTGTGTTTATGTATGTGTTTGTTTATGTACTCATGTGTATGTGGCGGGGAGGGGTATGTGCATGTGGCAGCAGAGCGGTGAGCATCGGAGCCACCTCACCTTGATGCTGCCATCTGTATTCCGGGTCTCTGCAGGAACAGCATAAGCTCTTTTTCACAGGCTCATCTCTCCAGCCCTGGACTGGGTACTTCTTAGATTAAAGCTGTACAAGCCAATGACGGCCTCTGTAATAGCTTCTGTGGTTTTCATGTTAGACAAACTTGTAAAATTAGAAGAGATAATAGGTTCTGAAAAGTATTTTTGATTCTAGGCAAAATGTTTAAATTGCTTAGTTCTCTAGTTAACAGGGGATGAAAATGCACTTGGCATACCAGAGGCCACAGTGATATAAGGGTATCTAAACAGCAACCGGTCTTTACCTGTTGATGATGTGGGGAAGTTTCCTCCACAATGCCAGAATTACCACCTTCCTGGTTCATAAGTGTGTGTGTGTGTGTGTGTGTGTGTGAGTGCATGTGTTTTATACACATCTAGAGAGTTTTCCTTATTGCAAGGATATAATGGCTTGTAGTCTGTGGAGATCTAAAGTTTTATACATATATATATATATATACACATATATATATTTCTATATGTGCACATATAAAATTTTGTGTGTATATGTGTGTGACTGTACCGCATGTGTGTGGGATCATGTGGAGGCCAGAAGAGGGTATTAGATCCCTTTGGAAGTGGGTTATGGGAGTTTGTGAGCCAGCATGTGGATGCTGAGAACTGAACCTGGGTCGTAAGCAAAAGTCATTAGTGATCTCAATCATGGAGCCATCTTTCCCATCCCCATACAAAGTATTTTATCTGCAATCAGAGGGGAAAAAAATCTAATTTAGAAAACTTGTGTATTTCAGAATTTTGTGGTACCAAGGTCCCACTATGACCAATTTTGGGTCATTAATACATGTCAAGTGGCTTCCAAGATTCTGAAGGTTTTAATAAATTCTTTTCGTGGGCAGCTGTGAGCTTTCTTCAGCTGTCTCCTGGAGAAGTTTCCTTGGCCTCTAGTAATTTTTTGAGTCTGTTTTCTGAAAGGAGCTGGAGTGTTCTTATAGCTAGCATGTTCTTGAAGATGCTGGAGAAAGCGTTTGGTAAATAGTAGCTTCTGTGATCTTGAAGTTCCCTTCAAATTCCAGACTTTGTCATTCTTGCTCAAGAAGACATGCTTATGAGGCAATGTGCCTTATTGTATGTGATGAACTGTCTTAGGGTGAAATTAATATTACTTACTTGTTATTGTTAATGTTTCCTAGAATTCTTACAAGATTTCATGGGGATATCTGGAGGGAATTCGTGCACAGTATTAAGAAGTGGCGATTTAGAGGAGAGTTGCTTCTGACATCCAGAGGATTGAGAGGATCTTAAGGGGGGCGGGGGTGATAGCCTTATTCTTTGATCATGAAGCCTTTGTCTGATGAGATCTTTGCATAACAAAAGCTTTGCACTGAGGCAAAGGCCTCTAACACAGGAAATTGGTTCCTTCAGGACAAGAGTTGGCAAATCCAACACACCAAATGGGTACCACCCATTTATCTCACCAGCTAAGGGTTTCTTCCTTTTCAAAGGGTTAAAAGAATGAAAAGAATCATATATGAGACAAGATGATACCAAACTCAAGTTTAATGGCTACAAGGACACAGGCTGGCCCTGTCACTCATCCTGCCAGCATCTTTATCTTGCCATCTGGGGTGTTTGCCTGCAGACCTCAGGACTAACAACAGAGACTGAGACCCACAGAGTTTGAAATGCTGATCGTTCAGCCCTTTACAGAAGATGTTTGCCAGCCCCTTGTCTAGTAAGCCTGTCTCCAAGAAAGTGCAGCTAGCGGTGGTAAGTACAATTGCGAAGTATGGCTGAATCTGAGAAACAGCAATGCCAGATCCACCCTTGATGGGATCGAAAGGGGTTGCAAGAGAAATGCAGGGGAAGCATGGGCCTGGGAAGATGCCCACTTGCTGAAGGGCTTGCTATGTAAGCATGGAGCCCCGAGTGTGGAATTCCCACATCTTCATCCCACCTCAGTGCGGGGAGCAAGGGACAGCAGGGTCCCAGGAGCTTGCCACCCACAGAGTCTAGTCAACTAGCGTGCTAGCTTAGTGACAAACTCTGGCGCAAAAGTTAAGGTGGAGATAGGAGGAGGAAGATACTCAGTAGAGAGCTCCAGCCTCCGTGAACATGGACATGTACGTATGCCTCATACACAAGTGGACACATACGAACTCAGCAAAATGTATAGAGACGTGTCCGCCAATTCTCAAAATATAAAAAGTATTACACTGAACAAGAAATTTCTTGCTTGTCTCAAATCACCTTCTTCCATTTCCTTTTAAATCTGCTACAGAGGAATCTTCTTGGGTTTCCTAGTGATCTGGTCAGACATAGACCCTTGAATCCCGACACAGGCAGGGACCATGCTGCTACTTAACCACACTGTAAATCAGTACCATTGGTGTTATTGGGCCGCATATGGACTCGGCCACTTATTTGACGTGGGTCATGGACACGTTTCCCTGAACTCTTCACCTTTGCTTCCTTCCTCTTTCAAAGCTAGGATAGGTCTGAGGATCAGGTAAGATGTCTAACATGTCGGCACAGGATCCCATAGGGCAGCATATTAAATGCCACCTTTTGTTTGTTGATGGTGAAGAGGTTCACATCGGGATCTTTTATACGTGTGTGGATTTATCTTTCTCGTTAGGTTTCACTTCTCAGTCGGGGTGAGCTGCATGGTTGATGTGCCTGAGGTTCTGAGTTCAATCCCTAACACAGAAAAACAGAGGTTGATGCTTTTGAAATGATTTTGTTTTTGGAGACATAAACAAACGCTTAACAGTTTCTTGATATAGAAGGTAAACTTTTCGCATCTCCCGTATTTCATCTTAGGGGTGTCATCTCGAAATGTAACCTGTACTATTTTTAATCTTGTGTCTGGAAAGAAGGCTCCTTGCTCTCCTTCATGTCTTCTTAGGAGAGGCTGCATTCCGCTGGGGGGAGGTAACCATTTGTCAATTACATACGCACGTGCTGTGTAGAATTCTGTGCTATTAAAATATGTCTGCTAATACCATGCTTGCCTTCAGGAAAGAGAGAGTCTCCCAGCCCCTCAGCCATCCCATTGTCTGCCTTAAAGTCAGGGAACTCCAACAACCAGGGAGCAGACGTGGCTTTCATCAAGTGAATTTCCATCATGGCTGCATGTTACAAAACTAGAGTGCTATTAAAATACCCCAGCATTCAGCCTAAAATACCCTAGCATCCAGCCTAAAATACTCCAGCATCCAGTCTAAAATACCCCAGCATCCAGCCTAAAATACACCAGCATCCAGTCTAAAATACCCCAGTGTCCAGTCTAAAATACCCCAGCATCCAGCCTAAAATACCCTAGTGTCCAGCCTAAAATACCCCAGCATCCAGCTAAAATACCCAGTGTCCAGCTTAAATACTCCATTTTCCAAATTCAAATACCCTAGTGTCTACCTACAATACCCGAGCGTCCAGCCTAAAATACCCCAGTTTTCAGATTCAGATACCTCAGTATCCATCTACAATATCCCAATGTTCAGACAAAAATACCCCAGTGTCCAGCCTAAAATACCAGTGTCCAGCTTAAAATACCCCAGTGTTCACCGACAATATCCCATCATCCAGCCTAAAATAGTCCAGTGTCCACCTTAAATACCCCAGGTTCCAGATCCAAATACCCCAATGTCCACCTAAAATACCCCATCGTCCAGCTTATTACCATCTGAGGTTGGGAGCTAAGTACCACATTTGAAGTCCCAGCTACAGGCTTGCGGTTCACCATGCAGTCAGTCTGCAACCAAGGTTGAGAATCCCTGCCGGAAAGCCTTAGGTTTTCAAACAGACTTGTTTTTAAACACACTAAGCAGAGATCCCGCTGTCCCGTTATACGGTGTTTGCTCTTCTTAAGCATACTTAAGTGCAGCATCCATTGTCAGCTGCTTATATTGCAGTCTCTTCTCCAGGGAAATTTACTGATGCAATCTTGTTTCATTAGCTTAATAAAGAGGGATCTCTCAGCCGGTAAAAGATGACGATAAGAAATGAATCTTGGATTCTTCCGAGAGAAGAAGCCCACTGGAAATCCCACTGAGAGATTCTGCTCAGAATTGCTTCCCAGCTAAGCTTTACGAGTCCAGTTGGTTTTACCTATCAATGATGACTTTAAAGAGGACTGAGCTGTACGGCAGTGTTGCTGTGTACTTAACTAATAGTGTTGAACATATTCCTGCTGATAAACTGTTCTTTCGTTAATGTACTGCTCCTTGTATTTAGCTCATTATAGATATTTTCTTAATTTAATCTTTTGCTTAAGTATAGTTCCAGTGAGTTGGAGACAATTGGAGGAAGAAGGTTAATTAATTTTGTTATCTATAAAATGAAAATAATATTACTCACCTGCTAGGGTTGTTAAGAACAGAGTTGTACAAGAGTCAGGCAGGCAGTGAAGCGTGTCTTTAATTACGGCACTCAGGAAGCAGAGGCAGGCAGATTTCTGTGAGTTCAAGGCAAGCCTGGTCTAGAAAGAGAGTTCCAGGACAGCCAGAACTATACACAGAGAAACTCTGTCTCAAAGGAAAGAAAAAAAGAAAGAAAGAAAGAAAGAAAGAAAGAAAGAAAGAAAGGAAGGAAGGAAGAGAGAAAGAAAGAAAGAAAGAAAGAAAGAAAGAAAGAAAGAAAAGAAAAGAAAGAAAGAGCAGGGGAGAGTGGTGTGGTGTAAAACAGCCAAGTGCCTGGTACTTTGTAGGTAGGCACTGTGATGCTATTATGACCTTGAAATGTCACCTGGAGGAAGGACACTATGATCAGGCTTTCTGGGTTCATTTCTCAACTACTCTGAATGTTTGGCAAACTACTTGCTCTCTTTAAATGTCCATTTCCTCACCTGGGAATTTGTAGCCTTCTTTGTCCAGGGTGGGGACAATCATGCGAATTTAATAATGACCTATTTAATAGAGTTACCACTACTACCGACATAAAGCAAGCTCTTGGGGGACTCTCTTAGAAAGGTGGCTTCTTAGTCCTCAGTCCGGACAGAGAAACAGAAGCTGCGCTTTAGGAAGATCCCAGTCTTAAGTGTAGACAGATCTTCTACTGAGTAAATGGCAAACATGAAGTAAAACTTGACCCACATCCCTGTCACACACCCTGGACATTCCTCCTCATCAGTCGTAGCCCTCCAAGTCTCGTGTGTCCTTCTTGTGCTGTCCCATGAAACTGACACACGTTATGAAAGATGAACTTACTGCAGGAAACTAGTGACTTTCCTTCATATAAAAAAGAAAGTGTGTTGCCAAAATAAAACTCATACTCAGAGTTCTTTAGTCATTAATATAGAATTACTTTATACTACTCTGCATTACCATGGTAATGTTATTCAGTAACACACACGAATGTACAGTCAGCTTTGTTTTTCAAGAGGTAGGAGAAGAATGAACACCAGACAGACAAGCCAGGATGAAAATGGAAGTTATAACAAGTAGGTGGCTACAATTGTTACTGTCATTAAAACCCAAAGTCCTCACCCAATCCCCATTAGAATAATGTAGGCATTATGATTTTGAATAAACCAGAGATGACTGACACATTTTTATTGAAAAAAGATCTTTTATGGATTTTACTGAACTCTAAAATTCAATTCTTGATGTTTTTTAACTTAAGCAATTCTCAAAAATTGTGTGTACGTGTGTTTGTGTGTGTGTGTGGTATGTTTGTACATGTATGTGCAGTTTCACATGTGTATGGAGGTGCGTGTGCTTGTATGTAAAGGCCAGAGGATGGTACCTGGTGTCAGCCTTATCCTCTTAACTCGGGGTCTTACACTGAAGGAGACACTTACCAGTTCAGATAGGCTGGCCTGCTGGCCATCAAGTTCCCTCGCTATCCCAACACTGGGTTTACAGATGCGTACCGCCATTCCTGACTATTAACCTGTGGTACTGTGGGAACAATCTCAGGTTCTTATGCATGTAGAGCAAGCATTCTTAACCTTTGAATGATCGTTTCTGGCCCAAGCAATTTCTTTATAACAAAAGCTTATCGTGCTTAGAGGCTAATGTGTCAGTAAGATAACTACAGAAACCATTACACAGTACTTTGTAAGAAGGAAATAAAAACATCTTTAAAAAGCAAGCAAAGCACAAATCACAAATATTTATATGCCTGTGCATCTATATACTCTTCCATTGGCTCTCCTATGAAATTTTAAATTTGAGAAGTGGAATAAGCCTCAAGATAGCATATGGCCCAGCTTCTGCTTCCTGAGGAAGGAGAGAGAACTTTTCCCATCTCTGATAGAGAGATGTGGTCTAGCTAGAGCAGAGATAAAAACCCATCCTAGTACTCCTGTATTTTATCTGAAGCATGATATCTCCTGTTGCAGGAGGCTGCTAGACATTTTCTGAGTCATTACTCTAACGACTCATGCTCCATTTAGTGTGATGGGATACACGGAGAAGGGGCCGGATCCGGACAACGTGGTAAGTGACTAGCCAGAAGTTTTTGCTTTTCCTTATCTGGGCTGTTCATCTGCCAGACATCCTCAGATGTCAGTGTTCCTCTGAAGTGTAAGGCTGACACTGGGGTGCATCTTCCTTTTTTAAAGAAGCAAACACTAAAATCTTCTTTCTCGCTGAGTAAGAAAAAAATTCTCGGATCCTACACTTCAGATTTATCCTTAACTGTGGTACTGCCTTAGCTGATGTGGCAAGTTCTGTCAGTCTTGTGTCTGTACACGCAAGTGTGTGTGTGTGTGGACACGGCTATGCCTATCCATATACATACAAGTGTGTGTGTGAACTCATCTATGTCTATCCATGTATAAATGTGTGTATAGTGTGCTTATATGTGTGCATATATGGTATGTGTACGTACACAGTTAGTTTTGTTTTAACAGTAAGCACTGGCTTCAACAGTTAACAAAAATTACCAGTTCTTCCTGTGGGCATTAACTCTACCAGGAAGTTTTCATATACAAATATGCTTACCCCTTTGCCGTAAGGAACAAGTAAAAAGATAACTGCAGATTCATAGAAGGCAAACTAAAAAGCCATGTGTTTTAGAAACTGTTCCTTGCTGCAATGAAACGCCACAACCAAGGCAACATAGAAAAGACAGCTTTTGATTTGGGCACTTACAGTTCCAGAGAGTGAGTGGCCACCATGGCTGAAATGTTGGCAGGCAGGCATGGCAATGAAGCAGTAGCTGGGTGCTTACGTCTGATCCACAGGCATAAGGAAGTGAGGGGGGTTGCTAACTGGGAATGGCTGGGGCCCAGTGACACACCCCGTCCACATCCAATCCTTTCCTAAACAGGTCACCAGATGTGAACTAAACATTCAGATATACGTGTCTATGGGAGTCCTTCTCATTCCAAACAGCACACTATGTCAGTCTGCCTTGAAATAATATTAACATTTATACTGTAAGATTTCTTTCTTTCTTTTGAGTATTTAATTGATTTACCTGTAATTAGTTTCATGTCAAAAGAGATATTATCGGGGGAAAGCAAGCCTAGGAAACCTTTCCTAGGAATTAGCTCTTCCAAGAGGTGAAATGAAATTTAGAAGTGTGTCTTTATAAGTGCAGACACATACACAAATGTCTTGTAACTACCTTCTGTTGTCACAGAGTGTAACAAATTAAATATTTCATTCTTTTTGAATATTGGCACATGGATCAATAAGACCCATTTCCTTTGGTGTTGGCTTCTTTATTTTATATTAACCTTTGAACTTGTTTTTTTTCTAATTCTTAAATCATATCTCATGAAAAATGTATTCCAGCTAGACAGGGTGGAATACACCAACAATTGCAACACTTGGGAAACTGAGGTAGAAGATCCTGGAGTTCCAGGACAGCCTGTTATATGGATCAAAACTCTGCCTCGAACAAACGTGTTTTCCTCATATAAGATAAAGAAAATTGTTTGTTTTCTAGTAAATAAAAATACACAGATAGGGGTGGCCAAGATGGGTCGGTGGGAAAGAGATTTTGCTGCCTCAGGATGAGGACAAGGTTTGAAACCACAGCACCCACATAAAACGCTATGGTGCACATATATCTGTCGCCCTGTACAAGCAAATTGCTGGGGCTTGCTGGCTGCCTGCCAGATTTCAGGGACAGATCCTATTTTAAGGAAAATAAATCTTCTTCTTTCCTGCACATGCTTACACCCCCCCCACACACACACGTTTTATAAGACAAAGCCCATGTTACAATGGGCCAAATAATGCAGATAACAGTCAACTGGATGCTGTCAGGTGGACTTGAGAGCAGGCGCTCTCTGTCCCTTTCTGTGTATTTAAATGCCTGCTCCCTGCGCTGGCATCCCATATAAAGTTAGAAGACAGGATACTTCTTTTCTGTCTCCCTGCCTCCCCTGGTGCCTACTGCTGGGCTGGGGCATGCTGGGAGTTAAGCACACTTAGTCTTAGGTCTCTAGGAGTTTAGAGTGATTCTCTCGACTGTGCAGAGTCTGCCATGAAGCTGGCCTCACCTGGAATGGCTGAAGTAACTGAACTATTTATTGTCAGCTAACCTTGGGAAGTGAGGGGAAGATTGAGCTGCATTTCCACAGCAGCTAATGAGGCGTCTCATGGGTCAAATGTCACTCTGAAGTTCACCTCATTAAGACAACATTTTGTTTTCATAAATGTCCTGGGGTGGCTGGACAATTATATATATATATATATATATATATATATATATATATATAGTCATTTAATTGAAAGAAGTAATGCGATCACCAAGCAAAATCAAATATTCAAGAAAGTCTCAGCAGTGGCATCTTCTAGGTCTGCAAATAAATCCCTAAGGAACAGCCTGAGTGAGGTGGACTGTGCCTCTCTTTTTTCTAACAAATCCAATTTTTGAATAATTTGAAAGCAGATTCTGCCATCAAATTAAATGCCCCATTGACTAAATTTTCATCAAGAGATTTATTACCCACTATCTTATTTGGTATACTTTCATTAAACATACTCCTGCAACTTCCAGCTGAGCGTTTCTGTGTTAGATTTTTAATGGGCAGTCATAGGTTCTAAATTGTCTTTCTTATTGTTGACCCACACCAGAGCATGGGGCACAAATTTGTGTGGGCATAAATCAAGGAGATGGGAATCTGGGTGCATTCTAGACACCCAAGTAGCCTGTGCACTGGAATTTTAATCACCCGCAGGGATGTATCTTCTACATTTGAACCATGAGAGTTTGTTTCCTAATTTGGCTCGATAGTCAGAACCTTGGTGTTCCAAACTGTGTGTCTGATAGGGTAGCAACCAATACGTACTAGCAGAGTGAATGAATGAGTTAGTGAGTAAGACAGTCGATCTTTGGGCCAACATTATTCCTCCTCCTATTTCTCTTCCCTCTCCTCCTAGTTTTGAAAGGCAGCATAGACATCTATTTTAAGGTAAGGAGCTACAACTTGGATATGCATCTATCTCTGTCACTATATAAAAAAAGTGTGCCTATCCATATATGGATACAAATATGTAATTAGACCCAGAAGCTATGGGAAATGAAAACTATATAGGTTTTTTTTCCTTCAAACTCTCCAAGCTGCCTGGTAAGTGTGTATTAATAGAAATGGCTCCGGAGGGATGGTTTTCATCAGCCATCGTCTCTGTTCATAGAAAGCCCTTTTCCCATTACTTTTCTATTTTAAATCCGTCCCCTTGCCCCGGCTGATTGAACCTCTCTGAAATGTGCCAGGCAGAGACTCTCACCTCTCCTCTCAGCTTGCAAATACTAACGTCTTCACATTTTCATGGCCTTTTCTGAAACACAGACCTTTCATTTATGCTTCTCTCTCAACGGAAATAAATCGATTAACGTCGCAGCCTCCTGTTTGACCACGGACCTTTTCAAACAAAGCGCTTCTCTCCCGATGTAGCAAGAGAACAGATTGTCCCAGATTTCCCTATGCTCCAAGGACTTGGGGCGAAGGAACTGTTTTTATCATTGCATGTTATTGAATCCTAAAGAATTACCAGCTTTCATTTCTCCCCATTGGCTTGTGTTTTTCCCTGCAGCCTTCCTGGGCGCTGGACCCTTGATGCTTAGCAACCTCTGCTCTCTCTCTCTCTCTCTCTCTCTCTCTCTCTCTCTCTCTCTCTCTCTCTCTCTCTCTCTCTCTCTCTCTCTGACCCTTCTTTACTGCTTCCTCAGGCTTCGCTCATTTTTTATCTCCCTCCTTATCTCTTTTGCCTTCAGAAAATTGCTCTATTTTACTTTCCTCTTATATATTTTTAAACTTCAGTTTTACCTATTATATTCTTTTGTAACTTTCACTGAATTTGTTTTTTTAACAGTTTTGTACACGTGTAAAGTATTCTGATTACTGTAACATCCCACATTCTCTAATCTCCCTTTCCCTATGACCCCAACCTCCATACAGCTCGGTCCCAACTTCATGCCCTTCTCATTCTTTGTGTGTTGACATCCCCTGAAAATTAACCATGGGATTTTGTACTATGAGTTTACAGCTATTAATTGGAGGCTGGTGAATTCCTCAGTGGGTCCGTAACCAAAGGCAGTAGCTTTGGCTCTTGCATAATCCATCAGTAGCCGAGAGTTGAACAGGAAGTGGTACCAGAGATCCTTTTTGTGGTGGATAAACAACCTGTCCTCAAATTATCGCTTCGGTGTGTATTTGTGTCTAAGAATTACCTGTTCAAGTTCCCTTCCGATCTGTAAATGTTATCCCTGAAGCCAGTTGCCCTCCACAGATATCAGTCTCCCATTGGGCTGCAGTCTTCCCAACTCTCTTATTCTTTCAAATAGAAATCTTATTTGATTACAATAAGTATTAAGGGTTTCTCTTCGCTGGGTAAGCCTGAGTCTACAGTCTTGCATGGAGTTTTCTTGCTACTGGTTCTAGCACCTGCGGCCTTCTTAAACACAACCAGTGGCTATTACTAGTGTCCACCTTTCTGATGTTTATGAGTAAAAAAAATAGGAGTTTGTTGTTTGTTATTGAAGGACTTTGGCAGATGAATGTCAGCCCACATTTAGATTCCCCATCTCTGCATGTGCTTTTCTCAGACATGACTCTCCATGCCCAGAACCCTCTCCTCACCCGTCTGTATCCATGCACAGGTGATTCATCATCGCTGCCTAAAAAGCAGGCTGTTTACATCTCTGGCAATTCCTATAGACCTTCCTTCTTATTCTAACACTATTGCCATGTAGCTCGTCTTACATACTAAAATGCAAGATGCTTGGCAGACTGAGTTTTTGCATCTTCCCTTTCATTCGTGAGTTCTTCATTCAAATGATGCTATCTATCTAGGCCCTCTACTTGGAGCTGTCAAGATGACATGCAGGCAGGTGGGTGTCCCCAACTTCAGCAAGTTCACCATCAACTGTTGAGACAAGTCCATAAACGAGGGGACATAGAGTGACAAGGGACAAGGACGTGGGCATTCTATCTGGGCAGGGAAGGGTCTGAGAGGCAGGGAGGGGTCTGAGAAGGCCAAGAATGTTCCAACTAAGCCAGGAGGAGGGGATGAAACAAGCTGATCACCCAGGCTCTTAGTGGGGATCAGCAGAGAAACTTTGTTTTAAGCCCAGGAATTGGGGCATGTGGGAGGGGGCTCTAGGGTCACACAAGGAAGCCTCTGGATTCAAAGTGATAAATGTAGGAGCCAGCCATGATAAGCTAATATGAACAGATGACCCAAAGGAAGTTCTTTACTTTCAACCATTATCATCCGCCAGAGTAGGACTCAGCCATCAATAAATTTAATAGAGGCCTGAATTTCAGTGGTTTACCCTGAAGCAATACCTGGTTGCAGGAAGGACCACCACCACCCAAGAACAGACCATCCAAAGGAAATGCCTAAAGTTCCAACCACTGTAGATAGGATCACCTGCCAGCACACACTCACCAGGACACACTTAGACAAATGTCAGCCAATCAGGGATTCTGACCTCAGAAACCCCACCCCCACCTTTATTATTATAAAAACCCTACAGTAACTGAGCTCCGGGCTCTCCGTATATTCCAATATGTTGGACATGCGGAGAGAATGAGTTTGCAAACTTGCATAAAATATGGGCTCTTTGGGACAATAAGGGACTCAGTCTCCTTGTTGGCTTTTGGGTGACTTCATGGATTTGGGCATAACAATAAAATGGATCGTGGTGTAGTCTTATTAGATTGGTGTCCAAGTCTTGGCTCTTCTCAATCCTTAAGTCGCCACCCTGCCTAGCATATGTGACTAGAGATGCCAGGATTGCACTGAGCTCATCAGTGCTCCGGAACACCCTTTCAGCCAAGCCTTACTGCCTGCTGCCCAGGAGCAGAGCTGGCATTTAGATGACACTGTTCTTAGGGAAACTAAAGCCCCTTTTGGGATTCATAGCCTCATTAATAAGAGAAGTTAGCCATGAACTCAAAGGGGAACTTAAGGACAATTTTATTATTAGAATTTAGGGAAAAACAACGGGGGTGGGTGAGCTTTAAACCCCAGCAGCCATCAGGGCAAGAGGGGGAGTGAGAGGCCATTTCAGTTCAATAGATATGGACTAGCAGCCACAGGGCAAAAGGAGAGGGGGCTTCAGAGCAAGAGTGAAAAAGCCCAGAATGTGAGGGAAAGCATTCTTAACCTTTGGCCAGTATCATAAAAAGGAATAAAAAAATGTAAAAACAGTAAGTTACAGTTTCCTGAGTCCACAGAAACAGGCAGGCTGATGCCATGTGCTGTCTGAAAGAGCAGCTACCATCTCATAGAGAAAGGTTTCTGGATAGGACCGGCGTGCACCTCACTGATGGGGTAATTGTTTCCTTAGGGATAGCCTGAGAGGCCAGGTCTCTCTACCTAGAGCTAGAGTCGGAACTTAGAACAAAAGCACCTTCAGTTTTTCAGATAACTCGAATTCCAAAGCTGACTTTCATCTGTCTCCTGTGACCTGGAGGCTGGAGGTGGGGTCTAAAGCTCTAGTTAACCTGAATCTCCAGTTCAAAGCTCCTGTAGCCACAGGACTTTTTCCAGGCCCTACTCCAAATCTGTGGGGCAAGTTGGAGTAGAAAAAGAGATATAGGGGAGGGGAGGATGGGGGCTAACAATTTCTGAGCTAAACATGGCCTGGCTGCTAAACTGTTGATTTCCCTCACGTGAGAGACCGGCGAGCAGGAAGAGGCTGTCCGTAAGGGTTACTCCAGCACCTCCAGACTGCTTAGTTCGTGGTTTATTTAGGAAATAAAACAGCGCCGTGAGAGGCCCGCAAACAGAAGTGAGTGCCCAGTGGCTTACCAGGAAGTGAGAGTCTGAACCTTTGTCTGAGCAGGGAGAAAGGTCAGAGTCGCAGAGAGAGCGCGTTTGCCCCACCCCCACCCCAGCCTTTAATTGGGGCGGCTACTCTTTGATCTCACTTCCTGAAAGCCACAGCAGAGAACTGCCTGCCTGAACCGTCCTCTGCTTCCTTGGCCTTCTCTACACCCTGTGGATCAGTCCTCTGCTTGGGAAACACAGGTACCATTAGTTCCCAGAGTACACAAATCCACCCTGGAGGCTGCTGGGATCGGACACCACTGTGGGAGGAAGCCTTTTTCTGCAGTTACGACTCTTTGTTTAGGGCACTGGAGTCCGGGGAGAAAAATTGCACGTGCTTTTCTGCAGAAATTTAAACCTCAAAGATAAGCACTTTTGTAAAGGAAATGAAACACCCCGGGGGAATGACCCCCCGGTGTTCGTGGGACTTCCCCTGGTGGTTTCCCAGGGAAGTGTGGCAGCCTCATGACTTGGGTTCTTGTCTGTGGAGAGAGACTCAGCTCTGCACCGTCGCTCTCAACAGCCTGAAGTCTTCACTTAGTCTTTTAGGGAACTCACCTCAGGCCAAAACAGAATTTGCTGCTTCAGTATGGAAAAGAATTTCATTACTATCCAGTATGAGAAGCCGTTAAAGTTGTATAACAGTTATTTTATTATGGCCATTTGGTGGTTATCAGTTACATCTTAGGAGATCACCTAGAAGCTTTTTTCTTTAAGACTGGAGAGATGGTTTAGGGAAAAACACATACCACTTGTGTGTGGTGCTGAGTTCAAGCTCCTTCACATCAGGGGAATGATGACCCCTGTAGCTCCAGACAAACCAATGTCTTCTTCTGACTTCCAAGGGGACTGTGTCGCGCGCGGGGCGCGCGAACACACACACACACACACACACACACACACACACACACACACACACACGCACACACGTGCGCCCGCCCCCCCCACCTCTAAAAATTTAAAAAGATGAAGGAACACTTTTCCTCTTTTATCTCTGTTTTGACCAGTGAGGTAAGGTATCTCTGGAGGAGTATTTGCCTGGCTCATAACCTGAGAAGGTAAAAACGAGACACACCAGGATTACACAGCTTTCCTGTGGCCCTTTCCCTGTAGATCGGGCTTCTGGTGAGATTCCTAGGAAATTGCAGGTTTACAGCTGAGAAAGTGAGGAGCCCTTCGGCAGTTGTTAATTCTACTGGAATTCTTGCTTGTCTGCTGGGAGGGGCTTCAGTCTTCTAGGCTGGGGCTCCTTTCTCAGGTCCCTATAACGTTTGCTGTCTTTGTTTCTTCGCTGCCCTGCCATCCAAGAGCGCCATGCAAATGACTCCCCATCCCGAGTGCGACAGTATCTGCTCTAACATGAGGCAAGTGTGGGGGCGAATTCCAGCCTTGACCTTCAATAGACTGTGGTACGAGTCCGGACACTCAGCAGCTTTGGGACTTCAGGGATTTATTTCATGTTGGGGGCATCATGTGATTCACATTGGAGGATAGTAGAAGCTACCTTGTACCGCCCTCACAAGGATGAACAGAAATGCTAGTCTAGCATCCCTCCATCGAGCATCCATCCGTCGTGCTGCCCCCTAGAGGCAAGTTAGTGGTGGTGCTTGAGAAACTCTGCTGATTTCCCGGCTCTGGTTGTACATCCAAGAACCCATTTCTCTTTTACAGACTTAGGAACCAGCCAGCAATTTCCACAGTAAGTTATGGCAGGGACATGTGACCTAGATCAAGAAAAATTCTAAACCTTAGCTAAGATCCTCTTCCACCCGTGGGTTGTTCGACTTTGACTTATGTTCTAGAACATAGATGGCAACTGTGATGTGTACAGAAGGGAAGAAGACACAGGATGCACAGAGAAAGCTGATGAAATTCAGTCACATGGCAGGACAGCTCGTTGGTTGTGTGTGTGTGTGATCTTTTTCATAGTATTGGTGTGGATTTTATTTATCATATCTATTATATTGATCAAGTCCATACTGTATTTAGATACATGCATAAAGGCTAGTGTGTAATAGGTATTATATCCAATAAAAAGAAAAAGTGTTACTTATGAAATATGAAGTGAATTTAGCCTAAGGATTCTGTTGAGTAATTAAAAGTGTGTGTGTGTGTGTATGTGTGCGTGCATACGTGCATGTGTGTGCACAGAAAGAGGCCAGTTACTGATTCTTCAGGCTGCATCGAAATTGGAGATGTGTACATTTGCTTTCTGTAAATTGTTAGCCTAGTTAGGAGTGAAGGCTGTTACTTTGCTTTGTCCATTGCAAGTGACCATTGTTTAAAAATCTATGAACCAAAAACCACAGAATAGACTTGTAGTCATATTGAGTCTTCAGCAAAAGGCAGTCACTTGGTGTAGTCGATCCCAAAACAGTACTTGGTTAGAGGCTGAGAAGATGAGAAGAGAGCTCAGTTGATAAGGACTTAAGTACAACCCCCAAACCTACATAAAATGTTGAAAGTCGTAGCATAAGTCTGTAATCTTGGAGCTGTAGCGATGGAGCCAGATGGACTCTGGGCTCCTGGCCAGCTAGCCAAGTCTATTCTGCAAGCCCCATGCTGATCAAACCATGTCTCAGAAAACATGGTGATTGGTACCTGAGAAGCTACAGTTGAGGTTTACTTCTGGGCTTCACACGTAACAACAGCTGTATACCCCACCCCATCAATACCAAAAACACACACATGCATGAGGGAGAGGAGGCGGGGGGAGAGAGAGAGAGAGAGAGAGAGAGAGAGAGAGAGAGAGAGAGAGAGAGAGAGAGAGAGAGAGAGAGAGAGATATTTGGCTAGTGAAGTACTACAGGTTATAATCTGAAGTTGGATGTGGGCTTTAATACAACTGACCTTCCGTGAATCCTGTAAGAACGAAACCCATGTGATCAGATTACCTTATTTCTTCTCAGTGCTGTTTGAACACGGGATGTTTTCTTTAAATAATGTATGTTAAATCTCTCATAGCAAACTTGAGGAGCATTATCTTGGTCTAAGCTTTCAATTTAGAAATGAAAAGCAAAGAGCAAAGAAATGACCTGCCCCCGTTTGCTGGATGGCAGGTCTATTCTTTTTTATGCCTGGGCTGCAAATCAGGCGTGATTATCTTGTACTTGAATGGGGAATTTAAGGAAATCAAGTTCTCTGTCTAATGGACTTTACCTGGGGCTCTTGTTAACTTGCTTTCTAATCCTTTCTGCATTTTGTATATAAAAAAAATTGCTTTCCTTCTGGACGAGGGTACTTAATAGCATTTTGTGTAACTTCCCAACTCATAAGCTTTCTCAATGTCTTCCAAAGTCTGCTTTTCTTTCCTCCACAGCCCCAGGACTATACACTAACACACTGTCCTTTGTTCTTCATCTTGAAAGTACCCCAGGGGACAACTTTGGCGATCTGCTTTTTATTCCCAGTCTATATGCAAATTCCTGCATACTGTAAATTTTTTTTCACACATTCTCCTCAGAAGCCTAAAGACTTCTGCATAATCTGTTCCTTAAAAGAAAATTAATTGATATTAATTAATCTTTTTCCCCTGGATGACATTTTTTTCATGATCTTTATGTTGGTAATACATCATTCAGTGTTCCTAATAACAGCTTGTGGCCATGCCACTTATTCACTGGAGTTATTAAGTGCCCAGAGTGTTTCTTCTCAGGATGTGCCTTACAGAGAAAAATTGCAGGTCTTGCTTGCCAGTCTTCTGCAACCTACAGCAGCTATGAAGTGTTCTGAGCTCTCTGGGATGAGTGCCCTTTTTACTTCCTTCTTGCTTGACAGTAATTGTGAATTCACGGGTTCAGTCCAGCAGATACTTGTCTCCTCTGCATCCAAACAAGTACTAGGATGTTGAGGTGGGTTTTGTCGTCGTTGTTACAATGTAGGCGTCACTTCTGATCCCTAAGGGCAGTCACTGCGCTGAGTGAAGCTCAGCTATGAAGGCTGAGTGAGAGCCCTGTTTACTGCGTTGCAGATGTCAATGGTGTAGTGCGTGATCCGTTGGTGGGAAGGGATTTCCCAAAGGAACCACACATCACTAGCAGCCCAGAATTTATGAGAAGACCAGCAAACTCAGAAACTACTGGAAACATTGTCGCTCCCCACCCCTTTCCTGGTCTCTCCACTGCCACTCCTGTTCACAGGTTAGATACTTACAGGACTCCATATTCTGAAAATGTGTTCATGATGAGAAGTCAATCATTTCTCCTGGTTTAGATGAGTTGAAATATAATCCTGTAGGATACTTTTCTCTTTCTCTTCTTCATCCTCAGTATGGTTTTCTCTGAAACCTCTTTGGGGTTATGATAATGTAGACTCACCTTTATGTTAAACATCATATCTTTATTTCCATGTGTTTCCTATCTAGTGCTTATAGTGGCCTTATACACTATTGCTCCCAAAATTCACTTTCCCCTTGAGGTCACCTAGGGAGTGTCAAAAATTGAGGTGATGGCTACACACTGAAATCTCACATGCTAGTGAGTTAATAATATGCAAATTATCTCTCAAGGTGTTGCATGTTAAAACATACACTCTGGCCCGTTGCTGTATATATACCTGTAATTCCAGCATACAAGAAACTGAGGCAGAGGAACAAAGTTCCAGGCCAGCGTGGGCTGCATAGACAGACCAGACGAAAGAACAAAGCATCCCAGGGCACTAAACTACCAAGCATTTCCGCCAGGCAAATAGGGATGCTGAGAGTTAGAAACCAACTGTAATCTTCAAACACAGAGACAATCCTACAGGATTATTACTCCAGAGATGTGTACTCGGAGAAGTAGTGATAGCTCCCTGCCTTCCCTCTCATCTTCACCTCTTGGTTCCTCCCCCATAGCACGATCAATAAAAGCTCAGAGACAAATTGGGGTTCAACCTGAAGGTCAGAAAAGCAAAGCAGCCAGCCACTGGCCCTTACCTCTATCTCAGTCCAAAATGGCGACCCTGCCTCCAGGAATCTCAGAATGAAACTGTGTCTGAGAGCTGTCTCCTCTCTTCTTTTATTCCTCTCTAGTTCTGGGATTAAAGGCGTGCACTACTACCACCCAATTTCTATGACAAACTAGTGTGGCTACTTTGATTAAAGGTGTGTGTCACCACTGCCTGGTCTGAAAGGCTGACCAGTGTGGCTATTTTACTCTCTGAACTTCAGGCAAGCTTTATTTATTAAAAATGAAAAATTAACTACACTAACTTGCCTCCCTCTCTCTCTCTCCCTCCCTCCCTCCCTCCCTCCCTCCCTCCCTTCCTCTGTCCCTCCTTCCTTCCTTCTTTCCTTCCTTCTTTCCTAAATACGTGGGTATTAAGATAGATAGATGGATAGATAGGCAGATAGATGATAGGTAGAAAGAACGGAAAGAAAGAGGAAGAAGGAAAGGAAAGGAAAGGAAAAGAAGGAAGACAGACAGATGATGGAGATACCCTAAATAGGCTGGGCTTCCTCAAGACAGAACATTTCAGGATTTTCCTTCCATCTTCCCACAAATTCTCAGCAAGGCCTATTAACTAAACAATGAATCCAATTTGTAAAATAATTGGCTTTGAAATAAAATTCTCCTTTGGGAAAAAATTCCATTTCTTCCTTAGAATTCTGGAAGGAACTGGATTTGTTTCCTTGGGTGACCATGAGCTATCCCCAGAAGCACCCAGAAATAGAGAAATGCTGGTAGCAACATAAGCTCAGAGGCCATTAACTGTTCTATATCCTGGAATCTGAAAATAGAATTCTATTTTTTAAAAAATATTGCCTGGAATTCTACCTTGCCCTTTGTCAATCTTCTGCTGAATTTGGTAGAAAATGTACACAAAAATAATTCAGTTATAACGGGAGGTATGTTTGGGTTTCAGGCCCAGAACAGACATGTGTCTGGAGGAAATTGTGCTGGGGACTGGGAGGGTGCGAGGCCTGGCTTTACCAGTCTTAGTTTACAGAGACAAGAGCAGACATTGGACTGGAAAGAGAGGCTCTCCACCATGAGGACACATGAGCACACATCTTTGAAAGTGTGCTAAAGTGGAAGCTGACTTCTTAGGATACTTCATCCCATGTGCAGTGATGGTGGCAGCTGACCTCAGAATAACTCCTCCTCCTGTGAATAATGAGCAAGGTCAAGGGGAGGAGCTCGACCTACAGCTGCAGAACTCTTTAGAAGTGGACTTTCTGGAGACTTAAAGGTTGGCTTCCTGACGTGAGTTCTTTGCTTCAGGCATTAGACTCTGTTTCTGAAGTGTCAAAAGGCCTGAAGATGATTCGACTCTCACTGTCAATTCTGACTCAGTAGCGTGGAAACTCAGGGTCTAGTTTTTAAACCAGGGTTTTCTGCACTTGTCTATGGAATTTCAACTACTGTTCATTTTGTTTTAAGATCAGTATCATTTTCCTCCTTCCTTACATCTATGCTATATTATTCTGATATCTTTCTTTTTAGGGAAAAGCAGGTCAGAATTTCATGGCGAGGAAGAGAGAAGTAGGAACTAGGCATTATGGCCGTTATCCATCAGCTCAAAGAGGTGTGGAGTTTCAAACTCTTTTATTTTGCATTTGGGGTCAGAGCAGTTCCAGGTGGACCAGAGGGCCTGGATGTTGTTTGGTAGTGTTATTACGCAGTGCTAGGTACTGGTTCTTTGAATCCCCTGTGCCCTACTGCAACTCCTCCCTGTATTCTCTCAACATCTCCAGCACACTCGCTTAGCCCCGTAGTTCATTCTCTTTGCAGGACACAGATTCTGCTGCACCAATTTCATAGAACTTTCTTCCTTATTCCACTCCAAAGGACGCCCTGTCGATATAAGCAAAGTTTTAATGATTTAGCCCTATATCTGTGTATTTTATTCAAGCTTAGCATGGATGAAGCCCTCCTCCCAAAGCAACCCTGCTCTTTGGTTGTCACAATTCTCAAACAGTGAAGCCAACCAAAGAATGAGTGGACAGTATGTGGCTTTAGTCTTAGCCAAGGTGGCTAGCTCAGGACTTAGCAAAGTCTTAAGAAATAAATGATTTACCTAATTTTCTACTAATATAATAATAATTTACCTAAGTTTCTAGTAATCAACTGGTTGATGTTATTTTACCTAAAGACAATTTGATGACTTTCTTACTTTTCTGTCTATTTAAAAATTGCATTTTTCAGATTTATACATTCTGGGCAATCAAATTGCCGCAGATTCTGAGGGAGGAGGTCTGTGGTGGGGTGGGGGCCAAGAATTCATATTCCTTTCATCTGAGTGGTAAGGGGTCTAGCATTGAACCCTCTGATTTGGCAAACTGTCGTGATCTTTTATCTGAAGCATAGCTTTCTCTTAAAACCTGGGAATGGGAGATGAGCAGGCCACCCTATGTAACAACGAGTCTGCATCGCTTGCTTCCCGACTCTTGCTCTCTGAGGAGCTTCACCTGGCCAGCTAATCTCCAGTGCATCCCAAAGTTATGCTCAACTACATGAAACCATTCTATTTTCGCCTGTCTCACCTAACTGTCTGAAAACTGTGTTTTTACTTTTTGGGGGGCGGAATCAGAGATTGGAGCTTGATTTTCTCACTTAACTACTGTCTTTTCATCATTGTGAATAGCAAAATTGAAGCCACGTAGTCGTCAAATGCTGTAACAGGGAGTAGTTACCACAGGCCAACCTGACTACACACGGGGACCATTTCCTTCATTGAATATCTAGCCCCTAACAAAGGCTGGTTTGTGATATTGTTGAATAATGAATGAGCACCTGAGCTAAACACATAGAAGAAATCACTGAACTAAACGTGAGTTCATTAAGTTTCTAATAATCAACTGGCTGGTGTTACTTCATCTAAAGATAATCTGTCTATTTAAAAATTGTCTTTTTCAGATTTATGCATTCTGGGCAATAAGAAGTGGGATGTGTTTTGATATTAAACCATCAGTAGTAGCAGTCTCTTCAAATTATTTTACTTTTTCAGGATCTTTTTCCTCTTGTCTAGAGGCTGCTAAAGATGGCTCTGTTTGGTCAGAGCCCATTGTGCACGGACACAGGCAAGCACCGGCACAGGCATTATTGAGAAAGAATGAGCCACCAGGCATCTGTCTTCATCCCCATTTTCCTTCAAATGGTATCAGAACCACAAATTTTAGTCCCTGAGCTATCTTTTTAAGTCAGCTTGGATAATGGCCTGGATTTTTTTTGTTGTTCATTTCTCCAAGAAGAATGGACTATTCACCTGTACTCTGTCCAAATGGCTATTGCAGATTTGGTCATTACAACATCCTTGATGGAAGTTGACTTTTTTTCTTCTTTTCGTCTGAGTTCTGGGGGGAAAAATGGCTCAAACAATCTTTGACTATCTTTTGCTCAATCAATGTCAACTTGCAGGGATTTGTGCTCTTACGACTTGGCTGTTAACTGTCTTAATCATGGAAGGCAAAGGAGAGAGAGGGAATAGATTAATTTTGTTGATAAAAATTTGTCTTTGGAGCTGGGGAGCTGACTCAGGTGGTGAAGTATTAGCCAGGGATTTGAATTAGATCCTCTTAATGAGTTCTGAGCCAGTGAGAAACCCTGTCTCAATAAATAAGTAGGGAAATAAATAAATGATGGTTATGTAGTACCCAAGGAGCACTCAGAATTATCCTCTGGCTTCCACATACATATACAGGCCTGCACACACACACACACACACACAGAGTCTGTGTTCAGGTACTTTGAAAGAATAGTTGCATGAAGGTTTGGCCTGCATGTTGACGTGTGTGACCTGTGTCTAAGGTCATGTTGATGTGTGTGATCTGTGTTGCTGTAGAGGACCATGTTAAGGTTCATGGCCCATGTTACCACGGGAGGCCTTGGGAAGGTCCATAATCTGTGCTGCCTCCTGAAGCCTTGTTGATGCCCTTAGCCCGTGCTGTAACCAGACACCACGTGGAAGTCTGTGATCTGTGCTGCTGCTGACTATGAAGGGCAGGGAAGCTTCTTTTTTGATTTTTAAATTTTTTATTCATTTTACATACCAACCACAGTTACTCCTCCTTCCCGTCCTCCTAATTCCCCCACCTCCCCACACCCCTCATCCACTCCTGAGAGAGTAAAGCCTCCCATGGAGAGTCAGTAAAACCTGGCACGTCAAGTTGAGGTAGAACCAAGACCCTCCACGCTGTATCAAGGTTGAGCAAGGCATCCCACCATAGGGAATGGGCTCCAAAAAAGCCAGCTCATGCACCATGGATAGATCCTGTTCCCACTGTCAGGGGCTCCACAAACAGACCAAGCCACACAACTGTCACCCACATTCAGAGGACCTAGTTCAGTCCCACCCAGGCTCCCCAGCTGTAGGTCCAGAGTCTGTGTGCTCTCACTAGTTCGGGTCAGCTTTCTCCGTGTCTCCCCTCTGCATGCACACCCCCAACCCCGCATGAACTTGGTCCCTTTGCTCATATAATCCCTCCTCCCTCCCTCTCTTTGACTGGACTTGCAGAGTCTGGCCCAGTGCTTGGCTGTGGATCTCTGCATCTGCTTCAGGGAAGCTTCTTTAGCATGGTATGAATGCTTGCCGATTCACCCTGGAGAATGAGAGACATAGAAACAGTCTAGACAGGAAGAGAACGCTGACAAAAACTGTGATAGAGATACTGAAGTGTAGCTCTTGACAGCTGATAGCTTCCAGCAGGGGTGGTCGGGGAGGACCCAGTTTTCTTTAAGGGGCCGGCCACTGAGAGTTTGACCATGCTTCAGTGACTACATGGGCAGCACAAATTGGACTTCTTATTTTCTTCTCTTTTTCTTCTTCTGTTTTGGAGGAGCTCACAAGGGTGAGGGGTGAGCCTGAGAGGGCTGGGAAGTGGATGTGATTGGGGACATTATGTGAAATTTCCAAATAATCAATAATAATATTATGTTAAAAATAAGTGTGTCAATGGGGCTCTCTGCTTCTTTACCGCGGTGAAGGCCATCCATTAGGTTAAATATCAACTACCTTGATTCTTTGTTTTGGGAGAGGATGGGCTCTTAAGTCGACCATCCTTTAGACTGGAAGAGTGGGCCCTTCCAAGGGTCTTCGAACCAAATTTGAATACTAGCAACAGGGACACGGAGAAGGCCAGGAGTGAATTCACTTTACAGTCGTCTGACTCTCACTGACCCTGTGCTAGTGGCAATGGGTGTGAGGGCAAACGGCAGGCTCATTTTCTCTTCAGAAAAAGAACTCTCTCTCTAGCCACTATCTGTGGCCCTTATTTCCGTCTTCCCTCACTGCCACACATGCTACGTTAGGATGAATGTCCCCTACCCTGCCTGGAGACAACCTGGCGCTTACTGAGCCAATGCTGACATGCTCATGAAGGGAGGCCCATAACCTAAAGTAGAATAGCGGTAGCCTTCCTCTCTTTCCTCCCTTCCTGTGCCGTGGAAGGTGCACGTCTCAGAATCTTCACGGTGAGCCAGTCAGGCAAGGCCCATGCGATTTTTCCTATAGACTCATACTGCCTACCTGGCCTCTCAGTGGTGACAGAACAGAAGAGTTCACTTGACTTCTAACGCAAGTCAAGTTGATGTTTCCCTGTAGATTCTCAAAGGTGAATGGCAACGGCTCAGTCATTCCTAAAGCTCTTTTGCCTTCCACGCACGGCTCGGGTCTGGGTTGCAGGGAAGGCCTATAAGCAACCTGGACTTTGGACAGCTTTCCCTGCTTCAAAGGAGATCACCAGCTAGATGAAGTGGAGAAACAGATGTATACTTAGGTTTGTATGCAGGCTGTGTATTTGGTTTGCTCTAGGAAGTGGGTACGCACCTTCATGTGCCATGCTCATTCTTGTGGATAAGACCTCCTTCTCGTGTGACAAATTGTGTTGATAGCCATGATGAAGGAAGACACTGACTTCTTATTAGCACGTTGGCTTACTTATGCGCTTAAAACTCTGCCATGAGTTCCAGGACAGCTAGGGTTGTTACACAGAGAAGCTCCATTCCCAAATCCCCCAACCAACCTTGAAACTCCCACCACCCCCCAAAAAGAGAAAACTATGCAGTTTCCACATCAGAGCAAACCGTATCATACTTTTGAATTCTTAACTGTGAGCTGGAACTTTTGTGAGCTATCACAAGAAATATCTGCACTTGACTCCCTAATATGTAGGGTACTATCTGGCCCTCAGCAACCTGGCATGCATCCAGGAAAAATGCTGCCATAAGGCGGGTGGTTTCCATGGCCACCAATGCAGGAAGCCTCCAACATCTTAGCAAATAGACTTAAGCATTAGGAAGGTTTGGAAAACAATTATATTTGCTTGAGAATGTGTGTAGGGTAGGTAGGTTTATGGGGAAGTGTCATAAGTCTCCACAAAAGGCAGATGCTTCTCACATTCTAGAGCTGGGAGGTTAAACAGCCCCAGGATACATATGCTTCTACTTAGGAGATTAATGGGGAAAGGAAGGTCCATATTAGCACACCCTGGCTAGGTAAGAGAACTTTTGCGGCATAGCTTTGGAGGAGCTGAATATCACACTAAACACTGGTCTCTCAAGTAAAAGCAATTGCACCAGTCATTAGAAAGGAAACATCAATAAGCAGGCAATAAATCCTTATGAAATGAAAACTTGCTAGGAATGTCCTTATAGCAAATCTAAGGCCAGTAGGGAAATCTCACTAGCAATGGCCAGAGAGACATTGTGAGGGGCGGTGACTGTAACCTGGTGTTCCATAGGAAGTGTGGGTCTTGCTCTTTCCCCTGTACAGTGACCCAGCTTCGGGCATCCTTTCTAAATGTGTGCTCTGAGGGCTTCATGCTTTCACTCCTTGCACAGAATTTCATGGGAGTCAATACCCCAGGGAAATTTTTAATTGTCTCCTTATTTCTCCTCATTCCTTGTACTGTTAAAAATTAACACTACTGTGGATCTACAGGGTTTGCTCATTAGTAATAAGTTTGACATTTGCTAATATAAAACTATGAATAAACCCACTAATTTAAAAATTATGTCACAATCAGAATGTTCCCGTGGAAGCTGGAAGCTCAGGGAAAAAATGTGGTCTTTAGATATTTATTAGCAAGACGATTAGTCAGGAGATTACCACAGAATGCGATATTTCAATGCTGTGAGTTTATTATTTGTGCTCCTTACTGAAAAAGCCCAGGTGCTGGCCAATGCACACGTGACCACGTCTTCATCTGAAATGGATGGGACCATTTCAGCTGCTGTGAACGGTGTCTGTAGATCATTAGTCTAAAGCCTGAGCCTGGAATGACAGCTATGCCTTTTGTTAAGATGGTGTATATTCATCACGGACAGTGCTGTGCTCCCTAGAGACAGTCTCTTTCATGTACACAATGTATTCAGCTATATTCACTCTCGGATTCTGAAATGCCCACCTGTGCCTCCCTTTTCCCTGCCTCTCCTTCCTTCCACGGTCTTCATTCTGCTTTTGCATCATAAAGCGGCATCCCTAAACATATCCACAGGGGAGAGAAAGGCACGTGATGTTTGCCTCTTGGTGTCTGGCTCCTTCCTCTTTATACTGTGATCTCTATCTACATAACCTTTCCGTTGAGTGATGTAATTTCACTGTATGAAAGCAAGTCTGAGAGATTGTGATCTCTTTCTGTTCTTCTGCACATGGAGGTCTGACTTCCGTGGTGCTGTTGAGGATGCTGGCTTTTCTCCAGTGTGTGTGTTCACCTTCTTTCAAATATCAAACGGCTGTATCTGTGTGGGTTTAATTGTGGGTCCTCTACTGTATCCCACTAATCTATGGGTCTGTCCATGTGCCGGTACCACACTGTTTTAGTTACTATAACTCTGCAGTATAACTTAACCTATAGGTGACGCCTCCAGGATACTCATTTTGCTCAGCACTGTGTTGACTCTCTGAGAGTTTTTTTTTAATGCTTCTGCACGAATGTCTGAATTTTTCTTCTGTGTCAATTGCCACTGTAATTTTAATGGAAGCTGCAATGATTGTTTAGAATACTTTTGATGTTACCGACATTTGCAATGCGTCAGTCCCTCTTTGATCATAGGAGGGCTTTCAGTCTTCCAAGATCTTCAGTTTCCTCCATGTTTTAAAATGAACACAGAGATCTTCTTCATTTTACTTTTCTTCTTCTTCCTCCTCCTCCATTTGTTTTGTTTTGTTTGGTTCTCACAAGACAGGGTTTCTCTGTGTAGTCCTGTCTGCCCTGGAACTACCTCTGTAGATCAGGCTGGCCTCCAACTCTGAGATCTGCCTTCCTCTTTCTCCTGAGTGCTGGATTTAAAGGCATGTGTCCCCACTACCAGGCTGAGACCTTTATTTCTTTGCTCAGGTTTATCCCTAAGCATTTTATTTGTTTTGGAGGCTACTGTGATGCAGCTTTGTCTGTTCTCTTTCTCACTCTGTTTATTCCTGGTAAATGGACAGGCTGTTGGTGTTGCTTTGTATGCTGCTAGTTCGCTAGAAGTGGTTACCAGTTTGGAGTCTTCTGGTGGAGTCTGTAGGTCTCTTATGCTCATATCGTTTGCAGACAGGGGTACTTTACTTCCTTTCCTTTGCTATTGTTTTCATTGCACTTATTAGAAAATCAAAACAATTTGCATTTCAAGCGATTATTGAAATGTATGTGATACTTCCTTTCATTTTGCTGTTTTGTAATATTTGGTTTTCTCCTAAGCTTTGCTTGTTTGTTTGATGTTCTAGCCCAGTTTAGTCTTACCTGTGGCCTCGTGGAAGTGCCGAGCTCATCAGTATACAGGCTCTCTTCAGTTATGTTCCCTAGTGCAGACGTAAGGGTCACCAGCTTCTTTCATTCGTGTTTATCATGGAGAGTTTTCTTCCTCTTTCAGTTCTGAAGCATGACTTTGGTGGACAATCTGGACTGGCAATCACTGTCACTCAGAGCATGGAATTCAGAATTTTGTGTCCTCTTGTCTCATAAGATTTCTGTTGCGAAACTGGCAGGTTTTCTGATAGATTTGCCTTTATATCCGAGTTGGTATCCTTGAAGCGTTTGATATTACTCCCCCCCCCCCCTTTTGGTTCTGTATATTTAGTGCTTTGATGATTATATGACATTGGGAAATTTTTTTTGAGTCTTGTTTGCTTGGGTTTTTTTTTTTTTTGTGTGTGTGTGTGTCTCTGGGATCTGGGTTGCCATCTCTTTCTTAGACTTGGGATATTTTCTGTTAGGTTTTGTTTAACATATTTTCCACATCTTTAGCTTGAACAGCGTTTACCTCTTCAGTGTCCATGACTCATGCATTTGGCCTTTTGCTGGTGTCGCGCTGACCTTACATGTTCTAGCCATGCATTCTTCATTTCTTCCTGTGAGTGTCTCAGTGTTCTAACCATGTTCCTAGTCTTCAAGCTCCGCCACCCTGTCTTTCAGTTGATCCACGGGTGTTACTTCCCATGACACTTTTACAGTTTGACTTACTGAGCTCTTAATTTCCAAATTTTAATTTGAGGTTTTCAACAATTTTTTTCTTCATTGAATTTCTCTCTTGTATGATGTTTTGATACCCTTATTTCATTTAGCAATTTGTCTCCACTCCGAATTCATTCTGGAGTCCATTCCCGACCTCTTTTGTTCTGTTAAACAGTTTTGCAATTGTTTTAGAATTCCTTGGGATTTTGTCCCATCTGCTCTCTCACTGGGATACATTGCTATGGAACTGGCAATCATTGTAGGGGCCATGCTACCTTGACTTCTCCTGTTTCTTGTGTTGAGATTTGCACAGATGGAATTAGGTGTCTGGTTGGAAACCTTCAATGTTCACGGTGGCTATGGAGTGAGGTTGTTTCACTCTGCAGGACTGGAGTCCAGCAGCTCAGCCCTCAGGGTACCTTGCTCCATCTCCAGTGAGAGGAGGGCACTCCTCAGGGGTTCATGTCACCCCCGGATATGCCCGGAGTGAGAAAACAGTGCAGCCCGCTGAACGAACCTGCCTTCTGAGTAGAGGGAAAAGTGCAGCATGGTGTGTATTGATATTTATAACTAAGGGTTAACATCAGAGCAAGGGATCAAAAAAATAGAAGAGGTAAACAGACGGGATGGGCAGTGCAGAGGAATGGAAGAGACAAAGCAGCCGCAGTTATAGACAGAATGAAAAGAGAAAGTGGCAAGTGAACGCTCCCTAGCTAAAATAAGCCCAGCCCTCAGGAGGCTGAAGGTGTGACTCCAAGCGAAATACACAAACAAAGAAGGCATCAGTAGTGGTGAAGGGACGCAGAAGGACAAAGCTGGGTCGCCAACTTGAACTGAGGAATTAAACAAGACAGGTCTAAAAGAGAGCAGCGTTAGGGTGCAGAATCTGTGTGCAGCTCCTCACGGGGCAGAGCGGCTGACTTGCTTCTGTTCAGTACGTTTTGGGAGTGGAGTTACCGTCCTGTGAATTCCCTCACTGGGAGAGGTGTGGACGCCGGTGATACTCTGTGTCTGTGTTCCACGGGCACCTGTGCTTACTCTGAGTGTATGCTGACTTTTGGGGGTTTGTTTGGCTGTCTTTTCCCTGAGGAGGAGGAGGTGTATACCCCATCTCATTATGGGCCCTCGTATGAGGAGAACAAGTACCAGTTCTGTTTCTGTACTTGCTCCAGTATATCGCTCGGATCAAATTTCCACCGCAAAGAACAGCACAGTTCCAGCTCGTGCTTACCCCCCTTGATTGGAAGGGTTCTGCAGGCCAGGTTTCAGAGTGTAGGCCCCTGGCTTTTGCTGCAGGATCCCAGCATGAACCATGTAGGGAGGGATCTTGGATCTCCCTACCTGTCACAAGAAAGGACTTCTCATCTCTGCTCCAGTGGAGCATCAAGAAGACAGGCTTTCCTGACACCACACCTGTTTTGCCTTCAGGGAGGCCCATGCATGGCTTCTCTCTCTGCTTTTATCTTTACTCCCTCTTTTCCTCCCCCGTCACTTCTTTCTCTCTCCCCTTCCCTCCTCCATTTACTTTAAATTATCTGTTTTTAAAACCACGATGCAAGTTTTCTTAGGTGATCTATCTCTCTTAGCCTCCAGCCTGGTTAGGACCTCTTTAGTTAGCGTTACTCCCCCTGATAGTCTAGCCTACCTCTTAGCCTGACTGGGACCTAGGCTTCTTACTCATTTGGTTTATTACTGTTTGTCCTGAAAAACAGCATCTTCCTGCCCCATGGTGATACCAATGGATTGGTAACAGGTATACACAAGACTCTTGGTAAGCTTCTGCTGGAGGATATGGTGCAGTCAATTAGGCAGGGTTGTGGGAGGTGAAAGTCACCGAATCCATGCCATATGTGTGCCCTCCAGGAACCCAAGCAGTGAGTTTACCAAGTGGCTTCTACTTTCTTCAGTGGAGGTCTGAGCTTCTGGGAATCTGTGTTTTTCCTGGGCTCTGTGGTAGGAGTACTGAACACTGCTATCTTAAATTTCCAAGGAGCCTGGCATGGACCTTACAGTGGCTTTTGTATGTCGCTGCTTTATGTGGCTGTTTGCGCAGATTAGATGGGAAGGTAGGTGGGGGAGATGGCTGAGAAGAGCCACGGGAGTAGCATGGGCCAGGGGCTGGAGCACACCTGTCTGTGTTGTCTGCTATGTGTCCAGGGATCACTGCTCAGAGCTCAGATGCACAGAGGCAAGGACAAAGGCGGCAGTTAAGTTGTGCCAACAAAGCCCCTGTCCCAGAGCGACTCTCAGAATAAGGCTCATCTGAAAAGGTCACTTAGAACCGGGTCAGGACTTTTCAAGAGAAACATGAAAACCATTTTTATGTATTGCTGTTTTGAAGAGCAATGGTCCTTCTTTCTATCTGTCAATAAGTCAAGATTCAACTGTATTAGTTACCAGTAGCTAGCATATGAAAAATTATTTTAAAAGCCAAGTGCCTTCAAGACGGCAAAGCTCAAGAGTTTCAACGTTGGGAGAACATTTTCCATCATTTCCCTCAAATTTGAATTAATTTCTCGGTGGTACATGTGCACTTAATTAGAGGCTGCTTGTCGTCCTTCTGATTATGATGTCATATTCTCAATCTACTTAACAGTGAAGGTTTCGATAAATTGCACCCAGCAGCAACACCCTCAGAGTAGTCTGGCTCCCAACTGACTGGTTTCTCTGATGTCATGAGAGAGCTAAGAAGAGCTTTATGGGGTGCGTGGCCTGCCCATTCGACAGTGCGACCCCTTCCATGGCCACACCATGGACGCCGAGTCAACTTTATAGCCATGTGGAAGGAGACACGCTAAATCCATGAGCAGAACCACCGGGGTGCTTGAAAACCATAGCTTACATGACACCATTCCTTGTGGTTTTGTTTGTTTGCAGCTGTCGCTCTTCCTCATGTCACCATGTCCTCTTCTGTGATTGTCTGCCTGCAGGAAGTAGCTATTCACATTACATTAAATTGCATTAAGTTACCACACAAGTTTTCTAGCTGCTTCCGTGTCGTGGTTGATGCCCTTTACATTCAGTGGGGGTGGGGGGTGGGGGGGTGGGGTGGGGTGGGGTGGGGTGGGGTGTCTTGTCAGAATCATGCTGACCCCATGTACTGTTTGCAGAAATGATGACTTGAACCTTCATAAAGCCGCAAAGGAAGGGCTCCTTTGGCTTCATGCTGTACCCAGTATGGTGATCTTTGTGGACTGGAGGAAGCAGCTAAGGGGACACAAGCAGAGCTTTATCCACTGGGGAAATATGACGGACACCGCCCTTACGCTCACTACCAGAGTCTTTCCCCATCACTCGGTTGTCTTTCTGGACCCTCAGGCCTCCCTGCCCTTCAGAGCACTCCTAGTGGCCATTTGGTTTGCTGCAGACCTTTAAGCTTTTAGTTAAACAGAGATGCTTCTTTCCCATGAGTTTTACTTGACTCTATATGGACTCTATAGACTGATGGTGTTGACACATACTAAATGCATGTCCAGTGTTGTGTGTAGGCCCTGGCACATGGCAGTGTTCAGACAATACCTGATATTGGTATGAGTTCTTTTGCTATTGAGATAGGTTAGAAAGTCTGGAAAGAGAGTGGAGTTGGTCACATATTCCCCAGTTACTTGTAGAGATAATGTTATCTATGCTTCCTATGGGGAAGGAGGCACACTTTCTGTCTTCTGTAAATTTTGTCTTTCTTAAGTGTTCAGAAAACTATAGATGACAATCAGTATCTGTCTAACATCTTCTGGGTTGGGACAAGAAACTGACCACTGTGAGAGTATCAAGAAAGGCCTGTATACCCACAGATCACCCAAGTGACTGCAGGGCCTATTTTTCTTTGAAGTTCTGGAAGTGATCAAAAGTAGGAATAAGAAAATGATCAATTAGTAGTGTTCCTTTTGAGAAGTTTCGGCTCCAGGAAGCCCTTTTTAACAGCAAAGATAAGGACAAAGAGACAGGAAACAGAATGAAACAGTGAGACATTATTATGGGGGAGGTAATCACCAGTGTGTAAATGAGTGGGACCACACAGGAAAGCTGTTCTAGTCAGTGTGAATCACGGGGGGCAGGAGTGAATGCATAATAACCACCCTGCAAACCGCAGCTCTCCCGCTGAAGCCTGCCTGTGGCCAGAAGCATCCCACCTGGCCTGAACAATGGGATCCCTTGATGGGATTCAGGTGTGGGTCTCAGTCGGCTTGCTCATTAGTGTTTGATGGTGCTCCTCGGCAGGCAGCCTCAGCTTCATTACTGTTCATAATAGCAATCGAATAATTAAAAGTTTCTCGTGTCTAAATGGCGGGCAGACAGAACGAAAGGGTGATAAGATGGGTAGGAAGGGACATCCCTTGATGGGTGCCTGTCATAGTAAGAGGGTGAAGAAATGAAAGAGAGGTGGGGAAGGGGAAGGAGAGAGAGGTAAAAGGAGGGAGGGAGGGAAGGAGGGAGAGGAAGACACACACATGCGCATGCGCACACACATGCACACATGCACATGCACACACGTGTGGCAGAGAAAGAGAGAGGCAGAGAAAGAGAGGCAGAGAGAGAGAGAGAGAGAGAGAGAGAGAGAGAGAGAGAGAGAGAGAGAGAGACTGAGGACTCCGTTATTATTATATATATTATTATTATTTTTCCCAGAGTCTAGGAAGATGTATGGCACAGGGAGACAGGAAGGCATTTGTGAGATAGAGAAGGAGCATGACTCCCTGTGAAGGAGCCCGAGCTGATGGTGCACTGTGAATCCATTATGGTAGAAGACAGACCAAGACTCGACTGCATTCAAGTTCATGTTTTACAACAGAAGCTTGTTGAACAGGAAAGCTCCATCTCGAGACCCTTGAATGAGAACCTCCCTTGATGGTTGCTGTAGAAATAGGTTCTGCCCGTGATAATTTTAGTGAGGATAAACTCAGAGGCTAGAATTTGATTATTACTATTTCATTTAACCAATATCATATCAGAGTCTGGAAAAACTCAGTGGGTAGGGGGGTTTGTGATGGTTTGGGGGTCAAGGCCTTGGATGCAGCCCTTGCTAGTTTTCAGTGAGCTTTCCATTTATTATAGAGAAGAGTTAGAGATATTTTCATTGTATAGCTTTAAACTTATCCCCTCATGAGACTGTATGAAGTGTGGTGCAATGTTGATCAGTAAATTTATCAGTCATGTAATTATATTGTATATAATGCAATTAGAAATTGCTGAGTATAGAGGAACCCTGAAAGCAGAAGGCAGCCTATACATTACAAGTGACACGTAGCTGTACTTGACACTATAATTAGCCAGACACTGTCTTAGCAAAAATCCCTTTAAGTGGCGTTGCTTTGCCACATGCACACAAACATGCTTAAAGTCCACATTGGTCAGAAATTGGCAGAATAATCTTTTGTGTGTGCAGAGATAGTAACCTTATTATATTAATTTGTATATAAAATTTATTTTTTCCAGTGTTAATGTTCAAACTATGATAAAGTGTATGCACTTATGCTTCGGCATTTCTTAGTTTTTAACTATTTTTTAAGGTATAAAGAAAAGTAAGCCCCCAGTGTCTCTTAACCTCTGAGGGACTCATGCACTGAGTAAAGATGCAGGTACGTGGTTTCAGAGGCTAGATGGGCATAGTTGCCTTCATATTGAAAGTGTGATGTGGGAGGGTCTTCTGTTTTAATAAAGAAACTGCCTTGGCCAGCCCTTAGGTGGGTGGAGTAGACAGAACAGGAAGAAGGAAATGAGGTAGATGCCTCAGACAATTGCCCCGCCTCTCCTCTCTGGGACAGACTGCCAAGCCTCTCCTTGGGAGCCAGATGCGATGAAGCCAGCCACCAGGTCAGACGTGCTGAATCTTTCCCCGTAAGACACCACTTCGTGGTGCTACACAGATTATTAGAAATGGGTTAAAGCAAGATGTGAGAATTAGACAATAAGAAGCTAGAAATAATGGGCCAGGCAGTGTTTAAAAGAATACAATTTGTGTTTTGTTATTTCGGGGCATAATCTAGCCAGGCGGCCCAGAGCCTGGCAGCAGGAATGTGGCTCGCAGCTCCTCACTACACAGTGAAGTTATATGACCCCAGCTTTGGTTACTGGCTCAATATATCAGTCTTGTTATCATACAGTCAAAAAAAGAAAAAGAAAGAAAGAAAAAGGAAAAAGAGGACCATCTGGGACTCTCTTTGGCTCCTGTAGAGAGTGAATAGCAACACAGAAGAAAGATCCTCAGATCACACATGACCAAGTAAATGAGAGAATAACATGACTGATTATTCTTTTTTTACCTTATTTCTCTTCCTGGAGTAATGTTCTATTAGCAGAACCTGTAGATTTCTTTCTGCTATCAGTCTACAGGTACACACACACACACACACACACACACACTCATACACATACACACACATACACATATACACACACATACATTTGGGTCATCTTTAGTGTTGAGATGAATCTATGAGAGAAGAGGCTTAGGCCTTCAGTTTAGAAACTGCCCATTTTGCCCGAGCATCTGGCATTCCTAGAGATAGTCATCTAAACAGGATGTTTATTTTAAAAACCAGGACTGCGGTACCATAATGCAGTGTTTCATTTTGTGTTCAGCTTAGCATATGTAAAATCGAATACTTGGCACTTTTACATCTATAGTACTGCATTTTAGAGTCGAGGTCTGGTGGTAGCATGAAACATACATGTCTCTGGGTCCCTCTGTCATCGTCAGATGAGAATAACTGTGGAAGACAGTATGTTTTACAAGTGCTCTCCCTTGAGAGGAAAGCTCTCTCCTGGATCATGGGATTTGTGATTCAGATTACATGAGAACTCCTGAAAAACAATCCCTTCAGGCAGACTCTCCTGCTTGTGGTTCTTATAGATGAAAGCATGCAGTAAAGAGAACAGAATTGACTCTAAAATTATAAGAAAATTATCAAACAATTTTACATTTTTCCTTGTACACAAGTACACAGATGACTTAAAATGTCTTTTTTATCTTTTTCTTTCATCTTTGAGTATCACAAAGGTTTATTTAGCAAAATGGTTCACATGAGCATAGTCCAATAGTCTCTTTGGGGAGGGATGTGAACTCCTCTGTTGAACAACCATTGATTAGACTCTTCCCAAGGCTTCTGATATGATGACACCATTTCCTCATGTGACCACCATTCCAGTGTTATTCTGTCGCCCGCTCGTTGCCATCTCCACACGTTCTTTAGCCACAGAACTCAGAGAGGGATCAAAGCCCTGCAGTATTCCTTGGATATGTCTGCCGCCATGTAACTTCAGTGATAATTTCTTGCCCATAACGTCTTCAGCTCTGCAGCATGGGCCTCGCTCGAGGAAGCTCTTCATCTGGCAGGTATACACTGACTTAATCCCAGCACTCAAGAGGCAGAGGCAGGGGGATCTCTGTGAATTTGAAATCAGCCTGGTCTATTGAACAGGTTCCAGGACAGCCAAGGCTACACACAGAGAAACCCTGTCTCAAAAAAAAAACCAAAACCAAAGCAACAGAAAACGTATTCCATATCTTTGGAAAATAAACTTGAGATTATTATAGGATGCTGTCTTCCGCATTTCATTTTTGTTCTCTTGCTCTATAAATCATCATTGGGATGATGGTATAGGATAAGAAAGAAAAAGAAATTTCAAGAACTCTGGAACAAGACAAGCAACATGGCCAGTCGGTGTGAATACTCTTTAGGAGCCAGAGATAAGCCATGTGAATAAGGAGCTTTGAGTCTTCACCATGTTACAGAGAATTAAACAAAGAAGTTGGGACCCAGTGTCCACATCTTCTCTGAACAACTAATGAAAGTTTCTGAGTGTGGTTGTTGGTAATGTGGAGAACTTGAACCTTTGTTCATCCTTGTAGAGACATGAAATGAACAATCCCTATGGAAAACAGATTGGTAGTTCAAGAGGCTAAAAAATAATTCATGTGTAGTACAGGAGTTTACCCTAGGTATGTGATCAAGAGAATCAAAATATGGTCAAAGAAAAACTTTATATGTTTACATGTGTTAAGTATGAAATATATGTGTATATATGTTCTTTATTTATATTATAGTAACACTGTATTGTACCATATACATTAAGACATATATATGTGTGTGTGGTGTATATATATGTGTATATATACATATATGTACATATATACATATGTATATATGTATATATATATACACACACATGTATACCATAGAACATTAGGTTCTTTAAATCATACATAGCTTTAGAAATATTCAAGACATTAAATATTGTATGAGACAAAAGTATTTCAACTTACCTAAATAGAAGAATTTTTTCTTTTAAAAAATTGGCATCCTATGTTATTGTAAAAGTTTAGATATGGGAAAATAAAGATTAACGTTTTATTATGAAACTCTAAATATTATTTTGTTTGTATAAATTCAGAGACTTTTTGAGTTGTTTCCCCCTTTGTTTGGTCATCATTTGTAGAGTCTTATGCTAGCCTCTGTGGAGCCATAACATATGTATAGGTTAAGAATGATTTTTTTTAAAAAAATTGTATAAACTTTAATGTATGTCTCCAGCCATTCATTTTGTACCTTAATTGTTTTCTGAGCCGATGAAATCTGTTTGAGAATCTGGTCAGCTCCCAGAGTGTGTTGTTGCTCAGTTAGGTGACAGGCTGTTTTCCTGGGAGGGTCAGCTTGGGATCCATCAGCCAGAAGCTTTCCAGTTTATTTACATCCCTCGTTCACAGTCCTGAGTTTTCATATATACTGGAATAGAGATCCCCTGACCGTTAGATCCTGAAGGCTGCCAAAGAGTTAATCTAGACTTTTGTCATCACTGAGTATTGTTAGGGTATAACATAGGAGATTGTTTTGTATCTCACAGTGAACCTTAGCTCTTCCAGCCCTAATGGAATAAGATTTTAATTTTCTAGTTTAAAGAAAAACAGACCTTTTCCCCCATTCTTTTAACAAAAGGAGCAGCGTTTCTTTTTTTATCGTGTTTGGTTTCCCGGTTGCCTAGGAGACATTAGTGTTCATGGTAGATTGCTTTAGCTAGGACATTTTGAAGAAGTCATTCCTCTCTCTATTGTATTCCTAAGTAATGACAATTTGTGTAACAGATTTAGAGAATTAGACAATGTCCAATATTGACAAAAGTTATATGGAAATGGGCCATCTACCCTACACGAATGTTGACTGCAAAATATTACAAAAACGTCCTGAGAGCTACTTAGCCATTGATTTCAAAAGCCTTGATAGGTCAGTATCTTCTGAGCATGCTGATTTTAAAATCTAGGAATTGTTACAAATGACAAAATCAGAGGCATCCATGAAGGCAGATGTGCAAATTGCCTTCTTCATAGAGCTGTCCAGGGGTTTAAGGAAAGGGCATTTAAATTAGGAGGCTGGAGGCAGCGAACAAGCACTGGCTACCATTCCTGTTGTTCAGATGTTACTTCTTAACTGACTCCTGTCTCATGGAGAGAGAGAGGTACAGCAGCCACTCAGGGCCGTGCCAGGTTTGGTTTTTGTCTTTAATGACTAAACGCCATCTTATGATAATAATAGTACCAAGTTCCTTACCAGTATTTAATTTGTATTAATTGAGAACCACCTCTTGTCTATTAAAAACATTCATCTTTACTTTTTAAATGTCACGCTTAGCCAAATACATGTGAGGTGCTTGGGGGATGTATAGAGGGAGGGATTGGTGCCCTATGTCACAAAGGCACACAAAAGGAGCAGGTTGCACTCATGTCTGTGTAACCCTGGATGAGTTTATCTCATCCTTGCAGAGCTTCTGTTGGGGTCAGGGTAGGATGGAGCCAAAGATGTTGGTCCTCTTGAGAGCTCTTGAGGCGATTTTACTCAGCCTGGCTTTAGAGCTAGCATTCTGGGGGAGCACTTCCGACTCTTTAGTGGGTAGCTGTGCAGAGCTGCACAATAGGCATTGTTTAAGATGCTTAGGCGAGCTGGATGTCGCCCGTCAGCTAAGCTGAACACCTAAGCTGCTTGCGGAAACACACCGCTTTTGCATGTGTTCCGGAGAGATGCCTCGCTAACTCCAAAGAGGGAGTTAGCAATCATGAGATGGGATTCAGTGGCTTCTTGGTCAACGGACTAGAATTTCTCATCTTTATGGGCTCGGTCATGTGGTTACTGGAAGTCCTAAAATTCCAAGTTTGGAGCATGGACTTTAAAAGGTTTTACATTATCAAATAGTATAAAATATAAAAGACAGTTCATAGTGTTCTCTGCTGGAAGAGGTACTATGAATTAATAGACAAAGGCTTCTATTCTGGCTCCTCTGTTGGATCTCTTATGGTGAGTATTTTCATGACTTTAGTATTAAGGGATGCCCCAAAGTGTGTTAGCTTTAATTTAAATTCTTAAATTGGGGTGCCACGTTTAATCAACCCTTAAATAGTATCCTGTATAAAGAGCCACGGGACCACTCATTTGAATACACCCCTCCCTGTCTGGATGTGCTCAGCGTCTCTAAAATGAGAGGACTGGATCTAAGTGATCTCACAGGCCCCTTTCCACCCAGAAATTCTAGAGTTGGCTATTCCTCTTGGAAACAAGATTTGAAGTGCTTGGCAGTTTGGTGAGACATTAGCATAACATTTAAAGGTAAACCAGGAATAAACCTGACCGCGCCTGGAACGAATTAGAACAAGCTGTCATCGTCTGCTGTGGTCGCTAAACCACATTCCACAGTGCCCATGGCTCACCTAGTCCTGTCAGCCACAGCTCTAATCTGCAGAGCTGACTCACACACTCGCATGTGTGAGGGACAGAAAG
Organism: Arvicola amphibius; assembly: GCF_903992535.2. Taxonomy (NCBI): domain Eukaryota; kingdom Metazoa; phylum Chordata; class Mammalia; order Rodentia; family Cricetidae; genus Arvicola; species Arvicola amphibius. Next base: position 49,614,332 of record NC_052058.2, read on the forward strand.
CTCGGCACCAGCCCCTCTCTGAGTAACTTTGAAGAGGAAGTTCTTACACTTCTGTCCTCTTACTAGCTGCTGAGAGTGACAGGCATAGAGTTAGCAGAAGGGCAGAGGAGGGAGAGAGAGAACAAATAGGTCATAAGAGGGAGCAGGAAGATGATCCCTTCCACTAATGGGAAAATGGGAGAGAAAAAGCAAGTTATTACCACACAATCCCAAGAGGAAGAAGGCTACAGTTATAACTTTGGTTTGGGTTAACATAGACACTTCCTTTTTTCTTCATAACAAGGAGAAAAACCAAATCCCTAAGATTTCTTCATTGAGTAACATCTATAATAAATATAAATGAAGTACATGACCCATTGAGTGAGTTCCTTAACCAAGTCCTTAATTTTTTATATTCCAGAAATAATGGTCTGTTTATGTGCTAAGAAACAAGGTTTCTTGGATAGGATTTTTATTTGAAAATTCAACAGAGTACATCCAACTTCCTTGTTTGGGGGAAAAGATTCAGCAGTTTTACTTCAGCCTAAACTAAAATTGCTTTTGCCACGTTCACATGAGAGTAAAATATTTAATATTTATCTCAGTCTTGCAGACCATTTCAGATCCTGGAGACGCCAGCACCTTCTGGTCACACTGCTGGTTTTACTATGCCACACACTCGTGCTCTTTCTCCAGCCCCTGGAACATGCATGTCTCTTTTTCACTGAATTAAAAATTTGCAGAAATAGGTCTACTCACTGAAGAGTTTTTTTTTCCTATAATTTACAGAGAAACAATTGGACCACTTTGGGGGAAGTAGAAAATATTCCTATTTTGCCTGCCTATATCATGTGTCAGACAGTGACATAGGCTTACTGCAGGCCATCGTCTCCTGGTTTTAGGTGAGATAAAAGTTCTTCACAGCCGGGCGGTGGTGGCGCACGCCTTTAATCCCAGCACTCGGGAGGCAGAGGCAGGAGGATCTCTGTGAGTTCGAGACCAGCCTGGTCTACAAGAGCTAGTTCCAGGACAGGCTCCAAAGCCACAGAGAAACCCTGTCTCGAAAAACCAAAAAAAAAAAAAAAAAAAAAAAAAAAAGTTCTTCACATTGCAGAGAGTCAGAGTAGGGGGCTAAGTCAAGTAGAGAAATTGAACTCTGATGCCATTTCCTCTTGCTTTCTCCAGACAAAGAGTGGTCTGAGTTATGTCTGTCGTCAAAGGGGAAGAAGATTTAGTAAAGAAATCAGAGGACATCCACTATTATAAATTACTGGCAAACTAGACTTCTGCAAAAAATATGTAGCAGAACTATCTGGTTTTATTGGCAAGAGTGATATGTCAGATGGAGGGACATGCAGGGAAGGGTAGCCAGGACACAGAGGAAAACTAGATATAAGTAAGCTTTCCGAGAGAAACTTAGGAGCTAAATTTTGCTTTCAGGCTGTTTCCCAAAAGGCATCAGGAAGAAACAGATATGAGAAGATTGGCCTGAGAGCTTAGAGAGACCAGATGAATAGAGATGTCAGATAGACTCTCTGAAAGGCCAATGTGCTAACTTGTGCCAGAGAGTATCTGAACAGATGATAGACCAAACCTTTAAAGGATACAATGGAAACCAAGGGCCTCACACGTACATGCCTTATGGTGTATAAAACTTTAAGAATCAGAAACATTAGTCTAATAATGCCCCACCCCCACCATATATTCAGAATATTATCTTACTAAGAAACAAAAGTCTCTGTAGATGTGACTGCTTTAGATGTTATCATATGGGTTATGCTGGACCCTAAGTACACAGGCTTGTGTCTTTAGTGGCTGTTATTAGTATGTGTGTGCAGCTGCGTATGGAGGGATGTGCGCCTGTGTGCAGAGGCAAGCGGTCAGGGTAAGGTATTGTCTTCAGGAGTTCTGCACCTTGGTCTCACTGGAAGCTGTGCTTAGGCAGCAAGCAATTTCCCAAATGAGCCACCCCCTCAGTCCTCAATCTCTAAATATAAGACGTGAAGGCATACAGAAAAGACCACGTGAAGATGGACTTCACGGGGACACTGAGACTGGGGTGATGACTTTCCACACGGAGCATGAAGGACAGAAATTGAATTCTGTAATCCATGGAACCTAGGAAGAGACAGGGGTTGTCCTTAGAGACTGGGGGGATGATAGCCTTTGGCTTCGTGATAATTTGTTATGGTAATTGACGGGTATATAGTCCTAGGCTCGGGCTTTATGCAGACCTTATTTTAAGATTAGAAAACAGAACAACCCCTGTTAAACAGTAACCTGAATGTCAGCCAACTTTCTTCTACAGCTTACAGCTGTGTGAGGACACACAGAGGCCAAGATGTAATCGATCAGTTTTGAAACAGGCAAACTTAGAGTTTAGGAGGCTGTTATTGTAGGCTGCATATTTAAATGGAAGGGTAAAATGAATATATTATTATGAACAAAAATTCACAGTATGGCACATGTAGACACTTTCTCAAAGTGATTTTAGAGATTGATGTATAGCAAAAAATAAATACATAAAGAAATCCAGGAGGAAGAATGGGAAATATTAAGTAGAGAATTTAATGACTTTTTCTTTTTAAATCAATTAGTAATGACAACTTTGGACTCTAGAAATATGATGGAATAGATACTCAGGAAATTTCTCCACTAAAAAGGATTCTGAAAGGTATAAGGCACACAGCTATTCAGTCACAGGATAACTGAATTCTGGAGAAAATGGTTGCTAAGAACCAAAGAGGAGGGTCAAATTCCAGAGGCAGCAATGTCAGAACCTATTCCTTCACAGTGTGAGGAAGAGGGTGTGGCCTCCATGATCTGAGGCATAAAGATGAGATCCTGAAGTAAGGAATGGAATTTGAAAAATATACAGTTATTTGAAATTATAGCTCCATGTTGCTTGGGAAGATCCAAAATTCAACCACAAGAAAGATGGATTGTAACATCTGAAAGCCATCAGAAGGGGTAAGGGTGTGTCAAGGGGCTGGACAGCGGTGGGTGGGCGGGGGGGGGGTAAGGGTGTGTCAAGGGGCTGGACAGCGGGGTAAGAGTGTGTTAAGGATGTTGGAGTTTGGGGTAAGGGTGTGTCAAAGGGACTGGGGAGAAAGCACAGTAAAGTGCTTCCTGGGGACCTGAGTTTGACCCACAGCATTCATGGAAAGGCTGAACACACCTTTGTCATCCCAGTGGGGATGCAGAGTCTGGCCCATCTCTCAAAAATCTAAATCCAAACCAGTCCTCTCCTATCCAGAAAATTTGTGAAGGGGTTAGTGATATAGATGTACGTGGCAAACCGCAGATGGCGTGCTAAGCCAGGCTGTGCATTGGCTCTGAGTAAAGCTGTCTTAGAACACAGACACAGCTGGGGTGGCATGCGTACTACATGCCAGAGGTGAGTAGCTATAAGAGATTGTGAATCCCCTTGCAGCTGTCCCTTATAGAAAATAATTCAGCAGTTGCTGTTCTAGAACATCAGGCAATAATCTCAAAGTCCAGAATCGCTGCTAGGTCTATATGGGCTTAGTCTCAGGAGCTGGTATAAGAAAACTGGCTTGGGCTCGAGAGATGGCTCAGCAGTTAAGAGCACTGACTGTTCTTCCAGAGGTCCTGAGTTCAATTCCCAGCAACCCCATGGTGGCTCACAACCATCTGTAAAAGGATCTGGTGCCCTCTTCTGGGGTGGAGGTACACATGCAGGCAGAGTACTGTACACATCATAATAAATAAATCAATCTTTTTTAAAAAAAGACTGACTTTACTTTAAAAAAGAAGAAAACTGGCTTCTGAAAGAAATGTGAAACTATTTGATATTTATTGTTTAGTTTTTAAAAATACTTATCTATTTTATGTGCATTGGTATTTTGCCTGCATGGATGTCTGTAAAGCTGCCAGATGCCCTGGAATTGGAGTTACAGACAGCTGTGAGCTGCCATGTTGGTGCTGGGAATTGAACCCAGGTCATCTGGAAGAGCAGCCCGTGCTCTTAACCACTTAACCATCTCTTCAGCTTCCCATACTTCACAATTTAAGCAAAGCTTTACATGAAACATATAATTAAGTATTAAAAATAAAGACACACAGTTAATAGAGGAAAATACTAAAGTACACACTTGAGACCTTATGAGAGAGAAAAATATGTTAACCAAGAATCCTGGAGAAAAATATCAAAAACTAATGATTTTAATTATTAAAAAATAAGTGGATTTTGTTCCTTAGGGGAATAACAGAAAAATTAACAGATGGCAAAAATGTAATTATCATGCTGACTACTTAGACCATTCTGTGGACCCTGGAAAATCAGGAAATAGAAGGGAGGTGACTTGTAAAATGGGGAAAGAAGCATAAACCAGCGATTTGTGGAGGGCGAAGTATACATGACACTATAGCAAACAAGTGGGTTACAAGAAAGAGATACCATTTTTAATGAAGTATTTTTAGAATTTTGTACATGACTTCTGTATTTGTGTGATTTCTATACTCTCTCTCTTTCCCACTTCAACTCCTCTCTTAACTTCACCTCACATTCTTCTTTGATTATTGATGCATGCGCGTGCGCGCGCACGCGCGCGCGCGCGCGCACACACACACACACACATGCACGCACACAGAGAGAGACATACATGTTCATATAGATACAGTCGGCTGAGTCCATTTAATACATTTAGTTCTTATGTATTTTAAGGCTGACCACTTGGGACCATGCAGCCTATCACCGGGATTGTCCCTGAGGAAGACTGAGTCTCTCTTTCTCAATAGCAGTTATTTTCCCGTAGCTCCTCATTGGGGAATGAGCCTTGTGCCCTTTTGTCATCCATCACGAGCCCACTGTTCAACTGCTGGAGCCATTTTTTCAGGTCTCACTTAGGGCTAGGAGTGGGGTTGGCTTGGGTAGGCACCCGGGCGAGCTAGTGCGTGAGCTGTGCCTGAGGTACCATTTCACTCTGGGTCATGAAAGCAGATAGTGCCAAGTGCTGACGAAGACAGAGGAAAACGTTTGCGTATTGCTCTTGGCAATGCAAACTGGTGCATGGCTTAGAAACCTAAAACCTTGTTCTAAGGCTTCACGAATCACCTTAGGATAGAAATCACAGTGTTATCCGTGATAAAATGTGATAGCTAGACTATCTCTTGGGCGGGAGCGGACTGTACACAGAAGCCACCGTGGACCTCTGTGAGAAGAAAGAGCAGCCAGGAGCTGTTTTCACTGCAACCGCGTGGATAAAACAGAATTAAGAAACAGATGAGATTTAAAACAAATAATTCATATATAATTAAAATTAAATGTTTTGGAGAACACTCCATATTTTGACAGATGGGAGACATGTACACAAATCTATAAAGAAGGTAAACACTATATTAACTGTGTTACAGCAAATCTCTGAGTTGCAAGGAGATTCAGGGGTTTGGGACACAGAAGATAAAAGGGGAAAGAAGACCAAAGGAGTATCCACCAGTCAAGGACTCAGGATAACCACAGCTCATCAGTTAGAGCCCATGCTTAAGTCAGGTTTGTGCAATTACCCTTAAATGGAAACAAATGTCAGGGACGTTGTTCCTTCCAGCATGGCTAGGCTGTTGCTCAGACAGTGTCATCAGGTGTTGGCTTGTGTCTCAGCTGTTTGCTAAGCTGTCACTCGAACAGACTGAAGGTTCAGCTTTAAGAAAGGACCTTTCCTGGCATGGCTGTAATCAGTTGAGGGAAATCACTGTCTTCGGCGATCTCATGTCCATTTCCAAAGGATTACTGTGGTAGGGGACCACAGGTACTGGAGTCAATTCCCAAGACCCGGATTCAACAGTAAGGAAAACCCTAACTTTAGAATGTATTACCAACCGAAGGAAATTCAAGGAAATGGGGCTGCAGCTAGAGGAAGTACAAATTCATGTTTTTGATAGCTGACCTGGAGAGCATGCCTGAGAAACCATTTGGGTAAATGCTGTTTGAAAGTTTTACTAACTTACTGTTTATCAGCTGATTTAAATAGCTTACAAACCAGTATCTCTAGCCTTGGCATGAGCTTTCCCACCTGGGCCCTGAGCGAGCACGGTGTGTCAATTCTGTCCACTGCAGTAGAGGACCGTTCCATAGCTCTCATTTTAAACAGCTGCCTCTCCAAATCATCATGCAGTTATTGATCTACTTGAAAACAGCCTTCTGGGTTTTAATTTCATCCTTTGTTTATTCTGATTCTTCATTCATTTTTCACCGCTGTTTCTCTTATAGGTTGGTCTCTGGCCATCAATTCTGTAGTGAGCTGCTCCTGAGTTAGAAAAATGTAAGGACCTTAGTCACTCAGTGGTCACCAGTGAGTAGACATCACCTAGTTAAGATTATTCCTGGAGCATGGGTGGGTTTGGTCCACGCTGGCTGCCAAGTGCTCAGTTTCATTTCTTTCTCCCTCATGTTCATCCTCTTTCACATTGCTGCGGCAAAAGATGTGTTATAAACAGCTTCGAGTAGGAAGGGTTTATTTTGGTTCAAGGCTTCAGAGTTCTCGTTTACAGAAAGTCACTGTGGTGGAAGCAGGTTCTTCATCTCATGACAGGTAGCAGAGGGAGAGAGATAGTCACCAGAAGGCAGGTGACTTCAAAGCCCACCCTCTACACATCATATACCTCTGTTGACCAATCCCCTTCCTCTAAGTTTCAAGACCCTCCCAAAACATCAGCACCAAGTTGCTCAACACATAAGCTTCTGGGGGACATTTTGCACCAAATTGTAACACTGTCATGGAGCCTCCCCCAGAAGGAGGACAAGGAAAAATTAACATGATTTACCTGATCTGTCTCTGGGTCAGCCAGGAACTAGTCTCATCTGAAAGACAGTTTTGTTCATTCCTTCCTTCCCTCTCTAATGATGGCAATGAAGTGTAATAGTTCTCCGCGAACGTGTGTTTTGTAATCGTAGGCGAGGTCAGACAGTGTTTGTACTTGTGCTAAATTGCTATTGTACAAACAAAGATAACAGCCTTTGAAAGAAGCTTTTAACAATTACGTTTGGACTTAGCCCTTTACAATGGATATTTCCATGTTGGCAGAGATGATGAGATCAATGGGAAAAGTAAGTATTCAACATGTAGGACCCTGTGGATTTGAGGGTCCTGAAGGGCCGGAGAATTTAGGCATGAAAGGCTGCTTTGTCATCCACCATCCAGCTTCCGCTTCGCAGCCTTCACCAGAATCAAGGCAGCAGTGGAGGGAGATGGGAAGTCGAGGAGACTTACCTGGTGCTCCCGTAAGGGAGATTAACCAGTTTAAACGGCATCCTCTTTGCATCCAAGAAATCTTTATTAATAGAAGTTGCCTTCTTTAAAGGGATGAACCAAGTCGTTTTCTCTTTTGAATGCTTATTTCCTAAATTATGTTCTCTTTCAGATTCACTGTGAGACCATGTCATTTAGATTTGGTCAGCATCTCATCAAGCCCTCTGTGGTTTTCCTCAAAACTGAACTGTCCTTCGCCTTGGTAAATAGGAAGCCCGTTGTACCTGGCCGTATCCTTTTCTTGTAAAAGAACCATGTAAACCCAACCAACCAAATTGACATAGAATCAGCCCTTAGCATCTGTCCACGAAAGGTAAGCAAGAAATCTCCCTCCCTCCCCATTTGGAGTAACCAGGTAAGATGTTATTCATATTTATTTTGAATCCAGTTGGTGGCACCCGTAATATGCTTGAGCAATGTTGCAGAACTTCTGAGGACGGTTGCTTAGCAACTGTAGCTTTGGAGGGGAATTTTTGGTTGACCTTTTCACTACTATGGCTGTGTAAATAAATAGGTGTTTCTAAAATTGGTTCAATGAATATCATGGGCACTTTGAATTTCTTTTATTCGTTTTGAATTTTGATGGAGGGTTAGAAAAAAAGATGGTGATTCTATACGGTGGGTTTAAGGGATTACAGGAAAATTAAAGTTTCTTAGCTTAATGGCGATTGTTTAATTTATTCATTTATTTTACTTTATTTAATTTTTGTGATTGTAACATTATTACATCATTTCCCCTTCCCTTTCCTCCCTCCAAGGATTGTCATATACCCCTTCTCTTTCTCTTTCAAATTAATGGCCTTGTTTTTCATTAATTGTTGTTAGGTACATATATATGTATCTATATACTCTATATTCTCTAGGTAAACCTGCTCTGTCTATATATTGTTTCTTGTATGTGTATTTCCAGGGCCGAAGATTTGATATTGGATAACCAATTGTTGCGTTTTCCCTAGGGAAGACTATGTCTCCCACTCTGCAGTCCTTAATTGCGTATAGTTCTTTGCGTAGGGCTGAGGCCTCAGGGTCTTTCCCGTCCACCTTCTTATGCCTATTGGTGTTGTCCTTGTTCAGCTCAGGTTGGGACAGTCACACTGGTGAGACTTTATGGGTGTAGCTTCCGACTTTACCAGGAGACACAATCTAACATGTTATGAATGTTGTGATCTGTGCTGGAATGACAATGCCATCTTGTCTTGGGAAAAACACTGGTTTCCAGACCATTCTCCGTCATGAGTGCTGGTTGAATTGCTTTATTTTGTTGGAAGACCGATCCTGCCACTGAATTCAATAGGAGCTCCTTTCTCCTCTGTAGCGGCAATTAGAACACGTGGGATACTCAGAGGAGGTGATTTATTTCGTGTTGAACATATCCCTCCTGGTTGTGTACATGTGAATTTTCTAGAGTTTCCACAATGCTTTTCTCTTCCTCCTTAATTTTATTATGCAATGGGTAACAAGGAGGAGGCTTCCTATTTTAAGATAATAGGTCTTTTCCACACTGAACCATGATTTGCTTTGAAGTTAATTCCTTAGGATAGTCCTCAATGTAAAAAATGTTTCAAGATATTTTTGGAATAAATTTTTCCATGAAAATGTTTGAAGTTCTTAAGAACTTCATGAATAACTTGCTTCCTTAGTCATGTGTACTCTTCTTGGTTGAAAGGGAAAAGGAAAATCAACCCCCAGAATAAAATTGTGATTCTCTACTTAAGCTCTCAGTCCTAAGTCCAAATTTTACCTCATTAAATTTGCAAAATTACAAAAAAAAGAACAGGTAATCAATGTATAAATAATGCTGGATGAAAATTATTCTTTCTAACATTTAACTATTTTTGTAAGAGTTTAAAGATAAAGCTGAGTTTAAATGCTCGATGTTGAGAAACCAGCTGTCTCTGCTTCTGGGATGGGGAGCGGGCAAGGCGGACTGACTTCAGGAGACTGTGAAACAGACAGCTTATAAACTATGGGTTAATTCTGTGTTGCGTTCTTCAGATGGAGCCTGAACTTCACAGAATAAAAGCATCTTTGTTTCCTTCCTTTGATTTTGCTGCAAATTTACGGTGGTCATTTTTTGGGGGGGAGTTTTTACACAAAAATATAGTTAGATGTCAAAAGAATAAAGGTAAAATTACATTATTTTCTACGTGCTAGCTTTAATTGACTTTTAAAAAGGGTAAGAAAACTAGGGATGAAAATGAATTTAGGTGAATGAGTCTTCATACTCTGATGTCCTGCAGGCCTACTTGATGCCATGCAGACCCACTGTGTGTTAAACGGTTAATAACGGAGTTGGCTCTGCTTTGTGAATTTTCATTCGTAACTTGATAGAACTTGATTCTTCTGCCGTGCTCTATTGATTCACCCTTTAAAGTGTGATGCTGAGACTGGGAAAAAACCTGACAAGAACCTGGAAGTGTCTCCTTTGAAGGAGATGGCAGCAGTGAATCATGAGCAACAGTGAGATTTGTGCCCTGGACCCACCATTTTGAAAGTGAAACCTCAACAGTTGCCATATCTGTGAGACAATGCCAAGAACATTCTAACTTGTGAACATGGAACACCTTCGACCTTGGGGAGGAACCTGCTTTTGTCCGAGAGTGTGAGGGCCAGGATGTTTTGGGAACTGGCACGTGTGGGAAGCCACCTCCTGCCTCAGCTCTTGGGAACCGCTTGGTGCTTTAGATGATGCATTCAGACAATGCTGTCCTATATTTCATGTTCCCTTTGCAGACTAGTATGTGTGTATGTGGGGGTGGAGGGGGGGTTCCCAGGATTGGAAAGCATCTTAGTTAGCAGTTGCTTACTTGCAGAAAGCCACGGTCTTCTGTCCCGAGATTGGGGTGGTACCTGTGGCTAGCTCTGCAGAAAGCCTTGGTCTTCTGAGATTGGGGTTGTACCTGTGGCTAGCTCTGTCTGCTCACATTCCATAAAACCACAGGGAGGGGCTTCTACCCTTGGTGTCTTTCTGTCCTGCCTGTCCTAGTGTAACCGTGTTACCTGGCTCCCCTAGCTCCTGCCACCTCTGCCTCTGGGCTTCTCCACCCCGGTAACTTCTGACCACATCATTTTTCACTTCCCTTGTTTACAGACCATTTTGTAGAAAAAGTCCAGACTCCGTGGCAAGTTTTAAAGATCTTTAGTATCTTCTAAGCGTCTATCTTTCCAGTCACCTGCTATACGTTTGTTCCCTTAAACACTTCCTCTGCCCCCTCTGCTCTGCTCTGAGGTTCTTCCCAGCCTTTTCATTTCAACTGTGGCGCTAGGATAACTACTCTTCCCTCTGAGTAAAGACATCTTCATTGGTTTTTGTGACATTTCATTCCTTCTGCACACATTGACTCCTTCAACCCTTGCTTACCAAGCCCATACTCTACTCCCGGCACCATGCCACATATCCCAAGCTGCCTCAATGGAGCGCTGTGCATCCTTGGTTGTCTCTCATAGGCCTTCCTTTCTGCACAGAGGACTTGTTCTTAACCCATTTTTCAAGCATCCTGAGTCTTGTAGTAACCGAAATTAAAGCGGAAACTGCAAACACCGAGAGCAAATACTGTGGTGTAATTAATCCACCGAGGGAATAAGGGCCTGTTGACTTCTGTCTTTCCTACCACGCTCAGGGCCAAATCGCACCACCATGCTATTCCAGAGTTTCTAGTATTGTGTTCAGGCTGGCTGCCCTGATTTTCCCCTTCCTGTTTTCCATGGTGTATTGTTCGTCTTGGGGGTGAGGAGGTGACGTCTAAATAGAGTAAATGAGCCCATAGACGCCATCAGCTGGCAGTACTGTATTTTTAGGATGGCTTTATAGCAACTTCAGGTAAAATGGAATTTTTTACTTTGAATACTTGTTTTACCATTTTTAAAATGACATCTAAGCACCCTGTGGGGAGTGTGCCATTGATGAGTGACTTGTAAGCACTTTTATTTTAAATTGATGGTCCCACTGATATTTGGTTCTCCCGACCAGCCCCCTTTCCCTTAGGATTTTGCTTCTTGACTTCAAAAAGAAAATGCCTGCATGTCTGTTGCATTTCTGCGTAGGCACACACGTGGAGGTTAGAGAGAACTCGGGTGCCAGTGCTCAGTTTTCACCCTGTGTAAGCCTGGCACTCTTAGAGTTTGTTACTGGGTGCACAGACTAGCCTCTTGGGAGTCTCCTGTCTGTGCCTCCCATCTGACCGTGGGAGTTCTGGAACTGAATTACATGTATGTGCTACCATGTTAAGATTTTGCATGGGTCATGGGCATCCAGACTCGTGGCCTCAGGCTTGGCTGACAGGTTCTTCACCCGCCGAGTCATTGCCCTATCTCCCGTCACTGGGGTTTTGTCACTTTGCTAGTAGAGAAGGAACTGTCCCACCAGGGGCCAAAGGTGTGCGATTGAAGCAAGACGATGCTTCACTCACAGAAGCTCCACTCCGACTCCTTCTCTTACACATAAAGCACACACTCCCATTCCTTGCCAAGTTCTCAGAGCTAACTGAATAGGCTCTGGCCTCTGTGGTGCGACACTCCAAAAAAGAATGTCGGAGCGTCTTTAATCCATTAATTTCTGGGTACAGGAAAGTGCTTTCCAAGCTTGCATGGTGAGAGGACAGACTCGTTTTTGAAGAACTGCATCTTCAGGATTTTGTTGAATGTTTTATTCATATGTTTCAATGCAGCTCAGCTCTGGTTTATGGCTTAAATAAATAGGCACACTACAGTTAGTGCTTCTCCTTGCCCCTCCCCTCGGGTTCTGCTTTGTCCACCTCTCCTCTTGAGTTGAGCATGAAAAATGAATTTGAACATGAGTGGAATCCATTTGGTGACTCGGGCTTTTATTGTAAATAAAATCACTCATTTGTTATGTCCCGTTGTTTCCAGCAGACAGGGTATTGATCTGTGGATTGCTATTCAGAACGGTGCAAGGCGCCCTGGCGGAAGAGGGACAGAGCAGTGTTTGTGGAGGCTTTGGATGTGGTGTGTGATGGAGACAAACCTTGCTCACTGGTCATACTGCATTATACAAATCATTTGTCAACCGTTTATTGAATCAGCTATTACAAGGAACCGATTCTCTGGGCCAGGCGCGTCGCACACAGAATGCTCTCAGGACCAAACAATATTAGGATGATGCATGGCGGACGGCCTTCCAAAGTGTATTCGTGAAGAATTAGAGGAGGTAACGTAAAGGACATTTCTGCTGACACATTACCAACAAAAAGTTTGCTGCGGTGGGAACTGTGCCGTAAGACACAGCCCCAGCAGCCAGGAGAGAAAACCCTGACAAACGCTTTTCCATTCCAAACTTTTACCATTTCCGGTGAGCAATGCTCCCTTCTCTGACTTCAGACCATTACCACAGTTGCTCCCGAAATAAGTGAAAAAAATAATAAAAATAACTTCTTTTCTTAACTGTGCTTCTTGCAGAATAGATACTATAGATAAAAAAAAAAAATGCCCTTTTAGTCCTTCCGTACAGATCAGAAATATTTGTCACTTCCTGAGTGGATTTTAATCTTGTGAGTTCCTTTAATTGTTCAGGAAAGCACAGTTATTAGTGATCTGCTGATCTTTCATTTCTCAGCCCTGTTTCTTTTTAAACCTTCCTGTTCAAATAAGATAGCATAAGCACTATTTTAATAGCCTTATTGCTAAAGATAGAATTCTGATCTTTAAAGTGCCACGAGCACATGTCTCCGCACGGCTCTGTGTGTCAGCAGGCTTAAATATTCCTACAGAGATCTTTAGAAGTGTTCTTCTGCTCCCTTGCCCCTAGCTGTGGCGGGACGTTTGGTTTACTTGTGGTTGTATTTTCAAGTTGGCAGATTACGGCATTCGAAGGTGTGCACATGGTGGCGATTAATCAACCAGGAGAGAATTCTACATGAATATGCCCCTCTTCTTGGGCTGTTAGGAGTTTATCCACCTGCTAATAGCAGCCCACCATGGCACTGCTGTGGGAACAAGGCACCATCTTGGATGCTTATCCCTCAACCCTCACCCCCTTCACTAGTGCCCTTCGCCATCTAGAATGCGCCACAGGGAATCCAGTCCATTTCTTTTAGAGGACAGACCTCGTGTGACAGTCATTTTTCTTACGGGTTATCCAAGGAAATAACTGCATAGAAAACAAGTCGGCTTTATCCCAAATGTCAGCTCAGGAGGTGATGGAGAGTTGATAATGTCAGGGGTGACTCTGAGGTAGCATTTAGGGTTAGCGGGCAGCATTTGTCAAGGGTGCCAGAGGCTTAAAAAAAAAGAAAGCCCTTCCTGCCAGGCCCTCTTCTTCCAAGGTTCATTTTGGTTCATAGACCCGAGACTTGTTCTTTAAGTGTCTACCTGACTATAGACGGGTGGGTATCTGACCCCGAAGGGATGCATTAGATAGGTGTTTTGTATGTGTTTAAGGAAGGTCTGAAGTGGAATGGGGAAGTGTGTAGAGACTCCTCCCATGGGTCGCTTTGAAGTGGCTTTTTCTCTTTGAGAATGAATTGTCACTCTCCTGTCCCTTACCACCTGCTTCCCAAGGGGGTTGCATGTACAGGTGCCATCAGTGGGTCTTACCGCATCCCCATTATTTGGTAATTTAGTTTTATTCTTTTTCCTTGACTGTGGCTCCTTCATTTCAGGGTTCACCTTGTAGCTTAAGCCCCACGGCAAGTGAGCATGAGGACGGCCTGACCTGGTCACATGTCAGAAGGGAAAGGCTGAACTGACTTTTCAATAATCAGGCCATTTAGTGGTATGTTTCTCAGTCCTGCACCAAAGCTGGGCATCCTTTGTCTTTTTACAAGCAGAAAGCAAGCCCTTTGCAAAGAGTCAAACTGTATACAATTCTGAGAGAAAAAGAGAGAAAGTGCGGGAGGAAGGCATCAGGAATGTTCGTTCTCCTGCTCAAGCCAAGGGTGCATTGATAATTACATGTTCCAAAACTGCACTTTGAGTACTCTTCATGTTGACTGCTCACAGGGATATCCTGGGATGTGAAAAGCTGATCCCGTTTCTGCTGATTTCCCTTTTTAACTGGCTCAGGTAGCTTTGGACTGTCATGGTCCACAGCCACTGAACTCTGTTCATTATATTCTAGGCATATCTCTGACCTGCTTCCCATGCAAGTCATCAGATTATAAAGAACAGGAAAAGGCTGGTCATGGTGTTGCCAGCTCCGTGCTTGTAAAAGAGCATAATTAGAAGTAATGAATGGAATAATACATCACTATTCATAAGAAATGTCACATAATTAACTCAAATAATGTAAAAATATATTCAAATTTTCATTTGGCGTGAAAATAGATTTACTAGAACACCAGTAGGCAGTTACTGTTTATCTTACATTTTCACACACATATCAAAACTGTTAGATTCTACTGAGTGAATATACGTGGTTTTCCTAAAACATAGTCAGATGGCTTTCTTCTCATTGAGCCTTAGTATATTCCTTATTTGTTATTTATTATATATACATAATTTGTATATGTGTTCAACTGGTATAATTAGCATAACTAATTTATATTTATTACAAATTAATGATCTAATTTATTTACTTAGCTTACATTTCCTTCCTCAAGCTAATTGACTGAAAAAATAACGATAAATTTGCACAAATAGCTCTTGGGCACAAATCCTCCACCAGCCTCTGCCTAAGGACTCTGTGCAGTAGTAGGTAACTGAACTAGTTTTTTTAATCTAAGCCATTTCCTGGGCTTTCTGCCATAGGCTTTGAGCATATCTCTAGAGCCTTGATTTGAGTCCGTGACCCCCACGTTGTGTTCAGGATGTGTGTGGCCTCAGGGGAATTATCTCCGTATGTAACAAATG
This sequence comes from Arvicola amphibius, assembly GCF_903992535.2. NCBI lineage: Eukaryota > Metazoa > Chordata > Mammalia > Rodentia > Cricetidae > Arvicola > Arvicola amphibius. The sequence continues at coordinate 49,629,385 of NC_052058.2, forward strand.
TGGTGCCCATGACACTCAGCACCATCAGCTGTAGTTCCTGGAAATTCTCTGCGGCACCGGTAGCCACCTAGCTATTTCTGCAGTGCCAAGAGATCTACAAAGCCCAGAGGAGGCAGCAAGCAGCACATAGAGGCAATCTAGAAATAGTCCACTGTTGTGGTAGGGTAAGTGGACAAGCCATGACCTTTCGTTTCAGGGGGTGTATGAGGATTGCTGGAGAAGGCTGCCAGAGAATCCTGGGGTCCAGCATGATGCCTCTTCTTCAGCATCATTGAGTGTTGCATAATTGTGGACTTATTGATGGGTGAAGACAACAGAACGTTTTCTCTGTTCCTGATAGCCATCTTCCACATGGTTCAGGGAGACCCTGGCTGTGTGCAAGAGCTTAGGGAGGCACTGTGCGGCCTTCCTGCCTCGCCTTGGTGCGGTAGGCATTGGTTGTGTCTTTAAAACACAGATCATTACTGTCTTAGCTGCAACGATATTGTAAGTGGATGAACCAAGATAACATTTTGTGGCCAACAGTACTTTTTGAGGTCAATGCTCTTTCTTATCCCTCATGAAGAGTGAGCGGTTTAAACAGAAATGTCAAGGATCGGCCCTGTAGTGACTCCCATCCCATGAAATTAGGATTTAATCCAGGACTCTTTATTCTCTTTCATTGTATGCGCTACTCCATGCCGACCTTGGTGTCCTAAGAACTTCAACTCCTCAGTCTTAAGCTTTCCCCAAAAGCTTCACTTCCTAGTGTTGCCTTTCTTTTAAAATATGTGCTCTGCCATTTCGACTTGTCAGTCATCTTTCTGTTGATGTCTTTAATATTTTATCTCATTCGCCATGATGGTTGGTTGTAGAATAGAACTAACTTGACGATGTCCAGAAAATTGTCCATTGTAAGGTGCACAGAACCAGGCACAATTGCCTGGCTGCCACATAATTTTCTCTGAGGTGAAATAAGTCCAGGAGGGATAGGTTCATGGAGTTTTCTAATTTCTCTCTTTTCCTAGGAGGTTTTGAAATGGCTGGAGTTATCAAGACATCATTTCATCTTCAGGATTTATTTTCAGTTCAAGAGTTTTGGGGGAACCAAGATTTATCCGTTGAGCGCTAATACTTTAAAAGTCAACCATGATATTCTCCTTTCCACCAGAGATGATTGCTTTAATAGTTGTTAAATAAGATGTGTCAGGATAAAAATAAATCAGCAGGGATTATATTAAAATCTTCACAGAGAGCGTTGCACATACAGAATCTAGAAAACCAGTTGGTATTTTCTGTTCTAGTTGGGAGGGAGCAAACGTCTCCCAGAGCTTTTGCGTGGAGTCCCATTGTCAGTCATGCCATTAATGGAAGTCCAGGGTGTGACAGACGTTGAAGAAGACTTCCTAGGCAGCAAGAACCTGAGTAAGAGGGTGACAGCAGTTGGGGACATATATTCTTTATCTCCAAATACATGAGGACTCATGGACAAAACCAGACACAGCTTGATGCTCCATGCTTCTAAACTGTGCAAGGGTAGACCTGGTGAGGGCAGAGATAGGTGGCTGCAATGGGAATTGCTAGCATTTGCTCCTCTTCTGTCTTCCAGAGCAACTACACCTATTACACACTAAAGCCATGCATAGAAGGAAGCTGGCATCTTGTTCCCTGGGCTGATGGTGCTGTAGTTCCAGAACCGAAGGCTTCCCTAGCCTTTTGCAAGGGCAGGCAAGTTGCTTTGGGCAGCTTTTCCTACTTGTTTTACGAATTTGGATTTGTATATAAACATGCAATAACGCTAATGTCTCTTTTGCTTAGCTTTGAAGACTAGTTAAGACGGGGTACGTTTGTTGGTGAGCTCTATCATGATGAGATACGAAATGCTAAAGAGCAGAATTCCTGAGGACTGGGGGTGGGCGGCATGGAAACCCCTTCTCCATCTCAATATAGTCTGTGTAGCTCCTGGAGAAAGTAGACAAATTCTGTCTTAAGATGTCTGCGTGTTGGTTCCTTTCCAGTACATTTGTGTCAAAGCAGCATGGCTTGCTTTCTTCTCTAATTGTAATGGATATTTTTAAAGCTAGACTTCTCAGTCCAGTCTTGGGGGCCACAGGATACCAACAACCCCCTGATAACCAGTAGTTCACTCTTCTGAGTGCTTGCCTGTACTTGCAGGAGGTCTTTGGTTTTCTGACCGGTATCTTTCTCTTTCATTAGGTTTCACGAGAAACCACCCTTTTTATTCTTTTCATCCTCTTGTTCTACACCTCAGCCTTTTGTTCCAATGGCCAGCGAGCAGTACCAATTAGCTGTGAGATGGTAAGGAGAGAAGAAATGATGTTATTCAAATCACTGGGGTGGTGGTTTGTATGAGAATGGCCCCTAGAGGCTCATGTATTTGCTTGTGAACCTAGCCTTTCACAGCTGAGCCATCTCTCCAACCCAGGCTCACACATTTGAATGCTTGGTACCCAGCTGGTGAATTGTTTGAAAAGGATTAGAAAGGTGTGGATGAGGTGTATCACTGGGTATATTACTGGCTTTGAGGTTTCAAAGGACTCCTGTAGTGACCAATGCTTTCTCTCTCTTTCTCTTTCTCCCTTCCTCCATTCCTTCCTCTCCACCTTTTGCCTTGTGCTTGTGGGTAAAGATGTGAGATCCTTCTCTCCACCATCATGGACTCTAAACCCCTGAAACCCTAAGATGATTAAACACTGTCTTTTGTAAAATGCTTTGATCATGATGCTTTACCACAGCGATAGAAAAGTGACTGAGCACTGGGTATGTTTTTGTCCTGTGTGGTGTCTGTATGTACGAGATGTGTGTGAGTGTGGGCATGCACATGTGGAGGGCATAGGGCAACTTTAGAGAGCCAGTTCTTGTCTTTGACCTTTGTATTTTGGGGCAGAGTCTCTTGTTGCTCAGCTGTATGCATCAGAATAACGGGTCCATGAGCTTGAATTTTTCTCCTTTTCCACTGCTAATGGGGTGTACGAAACCAAACTTAGGTTATCAGGCTAGAATGCCAAGTGCTTTTATCCCCACCAAGCTATCTACCTGACTCTACTTGACATTCTTAATCTAATCTAGTAACTAAATAATGAATCACTTGATTAAATAAATGTTTCATTTAAATTGTGTCTTTATAAAAGCAATCTAGTTTATATAAAATGTATCACATTTTTAGAGTTGCGTCTTTTCTAATTATAAAATTACCTACTCATCACACAACATAAAAAATTATAATATCATTAACTGGAAATAACCTCAGATGAAATTTCATTCTTTTTTCTTCTTTTTTTGCAGTTTTATCTTTTTAAGTGTCTCTCTGAAAAAGCGACATAAGCTTATTTTAACTCACCTCATTGTTAATGTATTATACTGGCTGGTTAATTAATTTTCTGCATCTGGATGTTGTGCCTGTGTGTGTGCCTGTGCATCAGTTCTGTGCTTGGTGCTGTGCAGGCCAGATGCATTTCTCAGATGCCCTGGGAATGGACGGGTAAGCCATTGCAAGTCACCCTGCGGGTGCGGAGAATTGAACCTAGATCCTCTGGAAGGGCAGTCAGTGATCTTAAGCCATGAACCATCCTTCCACCCCATGATGCTGTTTCAATATGGACTTAAGGAGATCTTTAAAGACATCGTAACACTGTACCTGATAGAGCTGTCACAGCTTTTTACTTTGGACTTTTTCAAGAGCCACAGAATGAATGTTTTGCTATTGTTGCATTTCTGATAAGTTTTTAAAGTAAGAATCATTGTTTGCTCAAACGATACTAGTTGTTTACATTGGCAAGTGTATATGTAACTTTACCCTGGCAATGCTTGAGTGTCTGTGTCTTACCATGCCCTCCTACACTTAAGGATTCATTTCTTAGCCAGGCAGTGGTGGCGCATGCCTTTAATCCCAGCACTCGGGAGGCAGAGGTAGGCGGGTCTTTGTGAGTTCAAGACCAGCCTGGTCTAAAAGAGCTAGTTCCAGGACAGGTTGAAAAGATACAGAGAAACCCTGTCTCGAAAAACAAAACAAAAAAAAAGAAAGAAAAAAAAATTCATTTCTTGGTTTTGTCTTGGCCTAATCTTGGCCAGGATGTTATGTATCTTAGTATTTTCATATGCATCATCTTATTGTTAGTGGGAGGGACTTGTGGACATCTTTATGAGTTAATTTTGATGTATTTCCTTTTAAGGTCCTTGGCTACTTTTTCTGTCTTTTTTGTTGATGTTGTTTTTAGGAGACAAACCTCTACATACTGTAATATTTGTTTCAAGGATTGTTCTTTTGTGTTCTTGGCTTTCTCTGTTTGCTCATGCCATCATGGAGAGAAGGCATTTTATAATAAGCTCAGCCACCTCCTCCTATCTGAGTTTTCCAGTTCCTTTGAGCTTACAAAGTTTTTCTATCCTGAGATCAGTGAAACAGTGAAATATTTATGTATATTTTCTTGTGTTTTTTTAATGATAGTTCTTTTTCCTTTACTTTTAACCAGCCTATGATCACCAACAAGTTCATAGTACTTCGTAGGCATGTTTTAAAAATTCACTTTCTCATCTTAGCAGCCCTTTGAAGGTGGGAGAGAATACTATTCCCCAGGTTACAAATGAAGAGCCCATGGTGCAACATAAAGACAGACAGAAGGGTTTGAGAAGTGTGGCTATATTTTTGCAATCTGAAAATAATAATACTCTTTACTAAACATCCAAGCCGTACTTTTAGGGTGGAGACGCTGGTGATTTCCCCTCTTTTCCTTATGTCAGCTGCAGTTGAAGCACACAGGCTCAGTCTACTGTGACCGCTCTTACAGTGTGCATGCGGTGCCTCAATCCTACCCCACTGATCCTTAGCGTCGCCTCAGCTGTGAGGATATATAACTCGGCATGAAGAGCATCCTCCTGCGAGACTCAATCTTTGCATCGTTGACTTCTTTAAAATGGTCATATCGCATGCCTTGAAATACTTTCTTAGTACTTGACAAATGTTATTTGGCTTTTTTTCTTGATGGCAGGTGTCAAAGTTTGAACCTGAGAGTCCCGTGCAAGCTCAGCAAGTGCTCCGCCACTGAATTGTGCCCTCAGCTAGGCAAGTGGCATTTTAGTATTCATTGGTGACTTTACGAGGTAGATGCCCTTGGTATCTTCATTGTGCCGCTGATGGATTGTGATCCTTTTAGGGTGTTCACTCTAGATCAAACAGTTACCTACTGGTGGAAACAGACTTGAGTCTATGCTTTAAACCAATGTCCCTAGAGCCCCCAGGGTCCCAGAGACCCTCTTAGGGGACCGATAAGGTCCTTTCCTCTTCCAGCTGTGGTATCTGTATGAAACCATCAGGTCACATGATTGTCACAATCAGTTGGATGCATTTAAAGGCCAAAGGACGCGAGCAGTTGTCTTGCTCATGCGTTGGTCTGAGAGATGGCACAAAGTGCCATTCTTGTCACTTTATTTTGTTTTGGGCAAATGTGCTTACCATAAAAGATTATTCGTGTGACTATGATGCAGTTTTATGAATAAATGAAGGAGTCCTTTAGAATGCTTTTCTTAGTTTTTGTTTCTATCAGAAGTGCAGTCGCACGAGTCCAAGCCGTTGGCACATGGCTGGCGGGTACAGAGAACAATATGTTTATGAATGACTTTGCCCTGTGTGTGCTGACCCCTGGGGTGCCTCTCTAATCTTTTCTCTATGTGTTAGTTTTGCCCTATTCCCACTATTTTGCTCTAATTTCCACTTAAAAAGAGAAGTGAACCATAGTGTGTAAAAGTTTCTGTATTTAGTTCCCCGGAGCCGTCTTCTCTAGCCTGTCCTAAAACAAGCCTTAGTCCCTAAGGGCAAAGGTGCCTTTGGCCTCTGAGAAGCAGGATTTAGGGTGTAAGAGTGTAAACTTTATGCCTGGTTCCTAGATGTGAATCCCAGTTTATCCCTTGGCCAGGAGTAAGCTCCAGGAGCTATGTACAGACTCTCCTTCAATTACCTTCTGCTTCTCGTGGGTGGGGGGGGAATCAGCCTCTGGGGCTTGTTATGAACATCATGTGAGCTATTTCATGCAAAATGTGTACCTTGTTCCTCTTGCACGGTAGGCTTAATACTAGCTCCATTCCTTGAGATCTGTGGCATTTATGAGACCTGTAGAGGACTCAACTGGGATTTTTCTGCTGCTTAAGGTTTTCTCTTCTCATAAACATTTTGTTAATTAAAGCCCAGCCTTTCTTTTCTAGCTTGTTTCCTTCGCGGAGCCAGAGCTATGAAAGTGGCCAGTGTCTGTTGTATACGCTGAGTTCGCTTGGGATGGGTTTGCTCAGAATTTGTTTGTCTTCTGGTAAGTCCACAAGCACCGACATTAATGCAGCCAGCCCTCCTCCTCTGGTAAATTCCCTCAACTGTGTGCATTCACATCCCGTAAATGTATAGATTTTCCTTCCTCTTTCTCTTTGCTGTGTCAAGGGTCACTGTTTATGCTCTGTGCCAGAGATAGGCAAGATTTGTTGTCTGTGCCTGGGGTTTTCAACCTCCTTGACAGCTGCTACCCACAATACCTTTCTCTCTAAAGCTTTGTTCTTCAACTCCTACTAGGATCAGATTACCTTTGCTTGGGTACTGTTTCCCCCACAGCCTCACTCTCTCCTGCAGGCTGAAGATATCCCTCCCAGCACCACTCTATTCCTTCTATTCCTGCCTGAAGCACCCAGCATGCTCTTGTCTGCCCTTCTCCCTGTCATTCTCTGTGGCAGCTTACAGCTCCCCCTGGGGACTTGGGAACCAACTGTATTGGACCCAGCATGCTTACTCCCATGCTCTTCTGTCAGTTGAAGGCTGTTCTTCCCTCTGGGGACTGCTCAGCAGGAGACATCCACGTCAGTGTAGACCTCAAAGGAAGAGCCCTTTGTGTGCAAAGATACTCTGAGCGCTTTTGAACGTTCATCTGAGTTCTTTCCTGCAAATCTCACTTCTTCCCTTCACCGGCTTCTACTTGTTTTATTAAAACAGGAGTTAAATGTTTTGTGATAAAGACTGGAGGATTTTGATTAGAAAAGGAGGCTCACCCTGTCAGTTCTTAGCTATAAAACATTTGTCTTTGGAAAAATATGCATATGTGTCTGCGTATAAATATATGGCATATGGAAATTATTTTCAGAATTAAATACTATGAATTTTGTTTACATGGATTAATCCTTTTGCCAGTCATGGTTTGAGCTACCTTACAAGCGTACAGTATGATAGATTTATTTTGATTGTTAGTGAGAAAATATAGCAGGGTGAAAATATCTGGCATGGTCTAAATGCAGTCTGGGGATACAATATTTCAAATAAAAGTAACTGAAATTCACAGTGAGGCTGAAAGACCCCATTCTGGCATAACTTGTTACTACTCAAAGACCTTTAACCCTTTGAGCATCCCTGCTGCTTCTTCCTAGACACATAGTTGTTCCTTTGTGTCACAGCAACCAGTGGTAGCCAGCTGAACACATCCATGTGCTTCTCTCCCAAGCAGCTCATTGCGCATCCTCAGAGTAAAGGTGCCTCCTCCCATTTACAACTTCATCCTATTACTGCATCCGGAAAGTCCCCACGGCTGGGAACGGAGCCTTGTGACGACATACTCAAACACTTTTTTTTTTGCAGTCTCTAGGTTTTGTCTCTAGCACCAGGGGAAAAGAAAGTCTACATCAGGTCAGTAACAGCAACATAGTTCCATGCTCAAATTTCTTTAATTGGCTTCATGCCTCCAGGTCACAAGATTCAGTCAAGGTCCATAACTTGCATCTGGTTGTTAATTCTTTTAATATCTTTTAATCCACAATATTTCACTATCTATCTTGGTTCTCCATAAAATCAAGTCAGGTGTAATTTCCAGGACGGCAGCTCCATACCATACTCCGCTTGAGTGATTGATCTGGTTGTTTTCCTGGGATTCCATTCAGGCCAGAGAATGGGTGTCTTTGTCTATATACCTCTGTGCCATATCAGAGTACATCTTGTCAGGCTGTTGGACCCAGTCCTGGCAATGCCAAGCTTGACTGCTTGGCTAATAATGACTGCTGGATTGCCCCACTGTAAAAGACAGGCCAAAAGTGTTTTAATTTAGCATGTATTTCATATTGCACGCCACTCATTATTTGTAATGATAATTAAAAAAAACCCAAAGCTGGAGATATTGTAAAGAAGAACTGAATTGATCAGTTGCAGATTCTTTGGGCAGATCAATCTTAAAAACAGAGTTGGGTAGTTTTTCAGTAATGTACACATTGCCACGAGAGAGGCAGAAACACGTTTATTCAGATGAGAGGGAGGTTGGGTTGACTGGTATGTAGAGAAATGAGAGTCTGGTTTTGGGTGGTTGGTTTTTAGCCAGATTGAGTCTACTTCTCTTTGGTTTACTTTGAGCAACAATCGAGTGTTGCTAGTAGCTGGCTATAGACAGCACCGTTTGTCAAGGCCTCAGTCCACCTCTGGGTGGTTCTTGAAACCATGGCTCTAAGAAAGTTAGTATTTACCTTTTTACAAGTTCAGCTTTTAGGTTACTATCTCTTCTCCCAGTGATGCTCCCCCGACAGTTTAGTTTAGCATTTATTCATGATACTTGCCTGAGTAGTTATAGTAGGGAGTTTACAAGATATTGGCTTTTCCATCCCATCATTCTTTGAACATTTATTTCTTTGTTCTTCTGATACTGGCATTTACATTTCATTGTTCTTTGAACACTTGTTTCATGGTTCTTGTAGCCTAGACACACATATACAGACACACACACCTGTTTTAACTCTGTCTCTTGTCTCTCATCCAGTCGACTCAAATCGTATTCAATTCTGGGTATGATAATCTATTGCTGTTTTGCCATTTTGATTCTGCCTGACTGCAGCAGGTGCCCCTTCATGCAAATGTTTATGAGCTTTTCACATGATGGCTCTCTTAGTGGAGTACTTTCCTATTTCCTAGCACACCGTGTCTCAAGTTCATTTTGTACTTTCTCAATGCTTCAGCTACAAGTAGCTTTTTCAAAGAACCCTGGGTCATGGCTGCTCAGGTAATACTGTAGCACATCTTGTAAAAAAGATTAGGATGCATGTACGACTGCATCTTGAATTGATGCTGACTCTCTCATTGGAACCTGGCATCATCTGAGCACCTCCTCACCTCCACCTACCCCATGCTTTCTCATTGCTCATATTTACCCAACAATCCCATAACACATGGTAAACAACATTAGAATTGTAATGCCAGAATCTTAAACTTTCAATCAAAGAAGAATAGTTTGGATTGAAGTTATCTTTAATGTTAGATGTTTTGGTTGTCTGGAAAAACAGAGTAAACGTTGTACGGTGTGAAGACAGTGGTGACCGCATCTGCATAGCTCAGCGTTGATGACATGCGATGGTCATTCCAGCTAAGCATTCATCAAAGGCAGGCTTTCTAGGTCATCTATCACTTGCAAATAGCAAATATAACAATGGCATTACATTTCATGTATATTCTAAGGGTTAGATGAGTTCTATAAGCAAATGTTAGTGGGCTTTTTATAAATCGCACATGAAATATGATAGTAGGAAACAGAAGAGTGAATGCATTAAGATCTCAAATGTGGATTTAGAGTAATACAGAAGGGAATCCAAATGTAACCATTTGTTACCTGTTTGGCTCTTGATAATTGTGTTGCCCTATCTGAGCATCAGCTTCTATGTCTGTCAGAGTAATGAGCAGAAAAGGCATGCAAATCAGGTCATGGGATTCCTAGAGAAAGCCAAACAGAAGCAGGCCTCAGAAATAATGGTGATCACTGGAGGGTTTTAGTATCTTAGCTGCGGATTCTGCCATGGAAATGATGCCTCTCCAGCTATGCATGTGCCTGTGTCACGAGTAACCGCGGAAGTCTGGCTCCTAGGGCAGACCATCTGTTCTGTCAGTCCTGGCTCTCTTGCCTGGGCCAGGAGAGGTGTTTATTTTGGCAGATTATCAGATCCGTTACTGCTGGCAAAGGAGTGGGTACCAAAGATTTGAGGTGGGAGTGTGTTAGTTAGTGAACTCAACAGATCGTCTTTGCGGTGGGCCTAGGGAGATTGTCAGTTGTGTACGTATGCATGTGTGTGTGTGTGTGTGTGTGTGTGTGTGTGTGTGCATACATATGTGTTGTGTGTGTGTGTGTGTGTAGGTCAGAGGACAACAGTTTGAAGCCAGTTCCCACTTTCCAACATATGAGTCCCAAAGATTGAATTCTGGTCTTTAGGTCTGTTGACAAATGCCTTTCCTCACTGAGCTGTTTTGTTGGCCCCTGGTGATTTGTTTTGGTGCACAGGCTAAAACACACTAACTCTTTTTTATTTTTAAATCATAGCCTTCAAAGGCTTTGGTTACTTAGTTGTTTTCTCCAATCTTATTTGTGCCTGGTCTTCCACTCTTTGTCCTTGGTGTTATAGCCTCTCCATACTTGCTTCTGAAGTCCTCTGCAATAACCCAGACCTTCCTACCTACCCACCACCTGTAAGAGGGTCATGTCAAGGACATTCATCAGCCTTATGTACCTGCATATGAACCTGTAAGAAATATCAACGGACTATGTCACTGTTGTTTCTTTTACCAAGGAAGCTAATATTTTTACATCTGAAGCCTGTCATCCATGCGGATGCCAGACAGAACTAACAGGCCTTTCCATTTTACTCATGGCCTTGTTAATTAATCAGAAGAGAATAAGATTAATGATAAAACTGGTTGTGTTTTTAAAATTTCCCTGAAAATAACAAGTAATCGACCCTGATTAAAAAAACTAACAAGAAAATGATAACTAATGGCCTAATGTCTTCTCAGAGCAAAGTAGAGAAAATTTAACAGAAGCATGCTGCATCTCTTAACTGTGCGACTGTCCTCACTTTACAGCTTAGTGGAAGTTAATTTAGAAAGAGCTCTCTGTCCATCAGATAGCAAAGAGCTATGGAAATGTTAATGAATCCTTATTAGGAGGAAGAAATATAAGTTTATCAACATCTTGGTGAGGGCTGTCAACCACGAACTTGAGAAGTTTTCTGTGATTTTTCCATAGGAAAAATTTAAATTAAGAAAAACCAAAACCTATTTTCAGAGCTGGGAGGAAGCTCAGTAGGTAAAATACTTCTGCACTAGCATGAGGACCTGCGTTTAGATTGCAAGGACCCACAGCATGAGCTAGGTGTGGTGACACTCACCTGTGGCAGCAGTAGGAAGTGTGACAGAACAGTCACAGAGGCTTGTCTGGCCAGTTGGTCTATCTGAATCTGTGACGCCAGGCTCTGTCAGAGACCCTGTGTCAAAAACACAAGGCAGAGAGCAGTGGAAGAAGACACTCGGTGTCAGCCTTTGGCCTCCACACACATATGCATGAGTACCTACACATGCACACACACACACACACACACACACACACACACACACATGCACACACTCACACACACACATGCACACACACACTCACACACACACACACATGCACACAAACACAAACACACACACATTTTTTAAGAAAAACTCAATCGTTTGATTTTACCAATAAAGACTTGAAAGCCAGATGCTGGCTACCTAGAGAAGCAGAGAAGGCACCCAGCTGTCCCTCCTCCTCAGCTGAAATTCCAGAAGCCTCCTTCTCCTACCCCATCTCAAACAAGATTCTCTTCAAACTGAAGGTCCCTGCTTTCTACTACCTGTGTGTCTCTCTATTCATCCTTCTGACTCCCAGTTACTCTCTATGATTTAATCCTATGTTCAATTCCTATCTACTTGTTGCTTGCACTGCCTTCTGACCTCTGGGTGACTTTATTTAATCCTGCTTACAATATTCAAGCAGAAAACTCTTGTATTAAAGGCATATGCTAGGACCAAGCCACACCACTATTAGAAGGTTTTTCCAGTAAATAACACAATCTTAGGGTTCATAGTGTGATCCAATATCTTGCAACACACACACACATACACACACATACACACATGCATATATATACACATATACATACATACATACACAGATACACATGTGCACGTGTGCGCACCTCAAGCCCAAAACATGACTTCCCAATCCAGTCTGATTAAAGTAACAAAGCTGAGAGAGACTTTGGATGGCAAGCTCCTCCATGTGGGAAGAGAAGGGAAGACCTGCCTTGGTTACAAGCATATAGAAATGCCTTTTGCAGTTCTAATATAAGATGTTTCAAAATAGGTATTTAAGAACAAGACATTGCTAACAACAGGTGTTTATTAACTGACTTTTTGGCCCTTTCTATATAGTGATAACAGCTGCCACTCACCAAGTGCTGCCTTGCTTAGTTAATTTAATTTTACACCTATACACCTGCCCAAATTTGCAGTGGGTAAGACCAGTTTAACTGCAAAATTAACCACAGTTGTCTATCAGTTGATCAGCCCCCATCCCAGGCCTGAAATTGATTGGGTAATTGGCCTGGTTTGCCTTATTTTTTTTCCTGAAAGAAGAACAGAAATAAACTTATGAATTTCAGATAGATTTCTTTATTTGCTCCTTGGATGTGGGGATGCAGAAGCCAGAACTCAACCTCGTGCGTCCTTTTCATACCAACTCCATTGAGGCAAAGCACTTGTCCCACTTTGGCTAGGCTGGCTGCATAGCAACCTTTTTTTCTACCCTCTCCTCTACAGCAAGGGAGTTAGGCCCTGTGCTGTTGTGCCCAGGCTTTACATGGGTACTGGGGATCTGAACTCAGTTCCTCTTACTCTCAAGGCAAGCAGCCTTCCCACTGAGGTAATCCCACAACTCCCCCCTCCCCCCAGGTTTCTGTTTTATGTATTCTTCTGTCTTGTTTTGTCTTGGTGGAGTTACAACTCTTATCCAAACAAATGGGGAAGATATCTTTGGCAAATCTGCAGGGCTCATAAGGTCTGCAAACCTTCTGGGGTGATGGCAGGGGCAGAACAAGGCTATCTGTGCCCAGGTTGCCTTTGTTCCTCCTGGAGGTGTCCATTTGCTACACGGCCCTTTAACGTCCATCTTAAACTCAAAGATCAAAATTTGTGTTTTCATCCCATTAAACACATTGCAGTTGGCCCCTTTTATCAGACTTAGGAAAGTAATTGGAAGCTAAACAACAACTAAATTCGATTTCCATAATTAGGTTTTACTGCAGGACCAAGCGGCTGCCCAGCCATGTCGCCAACACGAAACCACTACAGCCTTCCAGAAGTTAGTTTTTAAAATTAATTTTCTTAGCGTGTTTAATTTGCAAGAATTCTCCTTATTTGTTTGGTCTATTGCTCTCTCCCTGGCCCTTGGGTTTGCGGCTCAGCTCAGTGCCGTCTGGAAAACCCTGGCGCTCCCCCAGACTCCTCAGGTCAATCTATTACACGGGGCATTCCTTCGTTAGCTGTGGTCTGCAACTGTGTGATAATTAGCAGAGGGCTGGGGTGTGAAACACAAGGAAGACCTTGAGGTGGGGGGCTGCGCACCTCTGCTCAACCAGAAACTGGAGAGTAGACTTGGTGCGGGTGGCTGTGAAGGGGTTTGCATAGCAGGTCCGCTTACAGACCGAGAAGGCACGGCATCATTTATTTATTTATTTATTTATTTATTTTGTTATTTATGCCACGAGTTGTTTATCTGTGCGGTAAAACTAGCCTTATTTTATGATGTAATCCATGAAGGCCACATAAAATGGGAATTATTTCCCCTTTTCTTCCAAATGAGTACTACATGCCTGGCTTATGAATAAAGCGAACCAAAGTTTAGCACTGTTAATTTTTCCAGTTGCAAAAACAGAAAGAAAGCCCAAAAGACTCTTAATCCTATTGCCAAGAGGGAAAAGTGTTAATCATTTAAAATGTTTGGTTTGATTGCCTGGTCCAGGGTGAAATCCCATATATGATGCGCTGCTAATCCCCTTTCTGACAGCACAGGAACATTTCCTTTCCACCCCAGAGTGCTCTCAGGGTTTACTGTCACTGGTTCGGTAACCGCCCGCTGCTTTCCCTTCCCATTCCCTTCACCTGGCTCTGACTGTTCTCTTTCTGGCTTTTGGCTGTTTTGTGCCACACTACAGCGTTTGCACACTCATTGGGAAAGTGTCTGACTGTTGGGTACACATACAGTGATGCCCTGCGGAACACATGGTCACCCCCACATGGTCTAAGTGAATTGGCATCTATTTGATCGTGAGCAAATTGTTGAACAGTTTTTGCAAAGCTTGTTGCCCCATTTTTAGTTGAGAGAAAGTCGAGGCTCAAATAAGTCATTTATGCAGAATCTCATCTAAGGGAACGTTAGAGCTAACTCCCTAATTCTCTTTACATGAAGCCATTCCAGAATATATTTAATTTGTATATAAAATAATTTGTTTGTTATTTTCAGGGACATCTCATTTTTTTCTTGTATAATTGAACATTATGTAACATCTGAGTAGAAATAACTTGACTTAAAAATAACTTAATTAAAAAAATTATCTTAGTGGATGTCTAAGTTGTGACTATCTTTTTAACAGACATATCATGTAAGTCGTCAATTTGGATCATATAAATATTGACCTCTGCCATTAACATAAGGTGATTTTCAGCCGTTTTCACACTACTTAGTCACTGGATTGCACTCAGAGTCTAGTTGTTGGTCTACCACAATACTTGCTATACAGTAGAAATTCATCAAAAACCTCATAAAATGATATCTGTTAATGGGGCATGACATTCCTGGAGAAAATGGGAAAATGGGGTGGAGTATTGGAAAATAAGACACATGTTCTGCTTCCCAGAACTTTGTAGCATTCTCACAGGGTCCAGAATTAATGTGTGAGAAAAGCAAATAAGGAGATGAGAATGATCTGAGTCACTGTTTCCATAGGAAGGGACATGCACACTGTGCAGTGTGTGGTCCTCCGGATAGCTCCATAGAGAAACAGGCTGCATTGGTGTTCAGTTCCTTGTTGACCATAAGGTGGCCCAGACCCTTTTCTTCTGAGATTAGGGAGAAGCATGGACTTTGGGGCAGCTTCTGGGTCTGTAGTCATCAACCGGGGCTGTGTGCTAATCCCCGAGAAGGCTGTCGGTAATTCTGCTCTTCCTGACTTCTGAGAACTGGCATCTCAATTGCAGGAAGAGCAGGTCTATTGAGGGCACCCACTACTATCATTTTTTTTCCTACCTGCATTGCTGTTGGGTTTAAAGAAAGTCATTTTTCACATCACCGAGATCTAGAACAGCATGATAGCTTCTTTCTCTGAAATCTTATGTCTACTCATTGAACTGTCAATCATACATGGTCATAACTTTGGTTTGCAAGTTTGTTTGCATGCCCCTTAGCTAAGAAGCTCATCGTTCACAAAATGCTACATTTCGAGTGTTTATTGTTTTTAATATTTCAGTTCTACATGCGTTGTCTGTACATATGCTTGTTCAGAAGAGTGATGGAGGAAAATATGCACTAAGAAAACATACATTATTACTTTATTACTTTTCTAAGTGAGGAAAGTGTGATTGCAGAAGTATGTAGCTTCGTGGCATTTCTTCTTAGTGTGAATATTAGAAAATTTTAGCTTAATGTAACAGATTCCCAGAGGGCAGAAAAATCGCCGAGGTATTGGCTAAAATGTCAGATAGGCAGAGCCTACTTTCTCAGTGCTAGGATTCTGACTGGGAAGAATGAGGAATTAGATTTTCAAACAAAGCAAAGCCCTCTAGATAACGTGTGATACACATATAGGAACCAGTTTAGGAAGGCAATGTCCCAGACAGTGGTTATCTACAGAAATAAGACATATCAGTTGGTCATGATTGAGAAACCTTGTGAAAGTGTTAGCTAGTGCTTACCTTTTAATTTCAAAGAAAAAACCAAATCTATAGAAGTGAGTATTATAGGATGGTATTGCAATTCCACATAGTTGCTACAGGAATTACCGTTTAACTTGTGTGTGTGTGTGTGTGTGTGTGTGTGTGTGTGTGTATGTACCCATTGTCCATATAGGATAATTAAGAGCTGCCTACAAGATGTTATCAACAAGCATTCAGTGTGTATTGGAGTCAAATCAATCAGGGGTTTTTAAGCCATCCTTGTAAAGGGCGACAAGGAATGTTTTCTTGGGGCTCAGCTTATTTTCCAGAATGGCTTGTTCTTAGAAGTATGAGTCAGGCTTTAATCACTAATTTTATAAGTTTTCCTGTAAGTACTTCAGACTCAAAGAACCTATTTCGCTTCGAGTCAGCTCAACAAATTGGAATGTTACCTGTTATCTGCCAAGCCTGTGTTACTTGATAGGAGTGATGCTTCAAAAAGAAGCCAGTACTCGTACAGTATTTACTGGAGACCAGACACTGTTAACACTTGTGTAGTCAGCCAGTTGACCCAGTGAATGGCACCAATCGGCCACTGTTAGCTTTGCTGGAGGATTTCAATTCACCTGAATCTTACAAAATTCCATTAAGTTTCTCTCCTCATCTAACAAATAAGGGACTTGGCTGAGAGAAGTGACCTTCTTCATCTAAGGTAGATTCAGGATCTAACCTGAACAGCCTGTCCTGGGTATCTTTATTTCTTTTTTCATTAATTAAATTATCATTATGTCATTCCTCCCCTTTTTCCTCCCATCCCTCCCATACCAGGTCCTACTCCCTCCAAAATTTATGGCTTCCTCTTCTTTAATCATTGTTGTTTTACACACACACACACACACACACACACACACACACACACACACACACGAGAGAGAGAGAGAGACAGAGACAGAGACAGAGAGAGAGATGTAGTGAGAGCTGCAGGCCGTCTGGCTAGCTTATGCCCCGACATAACAACACACAAACTGTATTTATTTAAACAGTGCCTGGCCCATTAGTTTAGCCTCTTACTCACATCTTGACTAACCCATTTCTAATAATCTGTGTAGCACTACAAAGTGGTGTCTTACCAGGAAAGATTCAGCATGTCTGACCTGGTTGCTGGCTGCATCACATCTGACCCAGAGAGGAGAGGAATGGCTATTGCCCGAGGCATCCGCCTCACTCCCAGGATCCTGTTCTGTCTACTCCACCCACCTATGTTCTAAGCTATCAGGCCAAGCAGTTTCTTTATTAATTAACCAATGAAACAGCAGATAGATAGAAACACTCCTACATCACAGAGATAGAGAGAGAGAGAGAGAGAGAGAGAGAGAGAGAGAGAGAGAGAGAGAGAGAAAGAGAAAGGAATAAACAAACAGAACCTTTTAACTCTATTCTGTGTTGGTTGCATGTGTATTTTTCTAGGACTGACCATGTGGTATTGGCTAACCAATCAGGGGCTTATTCCTAGGGATGATTCATTCTTGCTCTCTCAGAGGTTGACAATCCCTTATAGTTCTTCATCTAAGGGTTGAGCCTTGTGCTATTTCCCCATCTACATTGGGATGACCACTGCTGTTGAACTTCTACAGGTCCTGTTTGGGGAGCCATGTTACTAAGTCTCCATGCAACTTCCCTCCCACAGGTGCTTCCTGATCCTCTTACTCTTTTTGAAAGCAACCAAAGGTAACATCAGTCACCGGTATTGTTTTTGGAATCACTTGGAATTCCTGGATCAACAGCTAGAAAGCAAATTCCTCATTCCTGGTGGTAAGGTTTTTGTTAGACAGTCTATGCTGTCTAGTTTTGTGTCAACATGATACAAACTAGTGTCGTCTGGAAGGAGGAAGCCTCAGTTGGGAAAATGCCTCCGTAAGACTGGGCTGCAGGCAGTAGGGCTTTTTCTTAGTTATGATTGATGTGGGAGGGTACCACCCTTGGGCTGATGGTCCTGGGCTCTAAAACAAAGCAGATTAAAAATGCCATGAGGATCAAGCCAGTAAGCAGCATCCCTCATGGCCTCTGCATCAAGTTCCTGCCCTGTTTGAGTTCCTGCCTAGCTTACTTTGATGATGGCCTACAATGTAGAACTTTAAGCCAAATAAACCCTTTCTTTCCTAACTTGTTTTTGGGCATGGTGTTTCATCACGGTAACCAAAACCATAACTAAGATAGTCTATGGTTTCTGAGGGAAGCCTTGTCACCCAAGTGACATAATGTGATATAAACTAAACACACACACACACACACACACACACACACACACTACATGTAATTTTAAGTAAATATAAATAGTGATTCCCTGTGCCATTGCCAAACATCCTTGGTGATATTTATCTTACTCTCTCTTAACCAGTATTCATGGATAGCTACAAAAGGCTATGATTTCTTGAGCTTTCTATGTGAGCAGGGTGCTGTGTTTTTTTTTTTTTTTTTTTTTTTTTTTTTTTTTCAGAATACTTCTACAAAGCAACTTTGGTTTTGATTTGTTCTACATGGTATGGTTTCCTGGGAGATGGGGTCCTTATGATCCTTTCATGGACAGCTACATGCTGACATGCTGCCCACTGTTGACCAAATATTTTCAATTAATATTTTTGAAACCCTACAATTACTATTTTCCAAGAGAGCTGTCTGTTATGGTTAAAAGGCCCTGTGTAAATCGGCTGTGTACTGTTACAGGAGTCTCACGTAGCTAGTAAGGATGTGAAGTGTGGCTTCTGATTATTGAAATTTTAACTGAGATTGATCTAATTCGAACACTGACTACTATCTTGAAGAGTCTGGCTACAAATCTGTCCCTTCGCTATAGTTTTATGAGCCTACTCAAGGCCTTACTACTTTGGAGTGCTCTTGGCCAGGATTTGAGCCAGCTGCTGTGAACGTAACACTCGTCTAACTTCTGCTCGGTGACACTGAAAGTGTTGTAGTTTTCTCTGGGGTGTAGAGATTTGATCCAGACAAGTCTGACTCAGTGTGCATGCAGCGGCCTATAAATCTTCCAAAAAGAAGGTTGGCATTTGTTAATTCTATTCATTCAAAATATGCTCGATATCGTGGAATAATAGTTTGCTACCTTTCTTTGTAAAGCCCTACTTACTAAATATTCCTGGGGTCACGTATTCTCTATCGCAAGTTACCAAACTCAACTATGCCATTGTCCTGCAAAATTTACCATCAACAATTGGTAAACAGCTGAGCATGCCTGCGTTCCTATAAAACTTTATAAAAAACTGGTGTCTAGGCCAGTGAGATACTCAGACGGTAAAGCACTTGCTGTAAAGCTAGCATCCCGAAGTCAATCCTTGATCACCCGTGATGAATAGAGAGCCAGCTCCTGCAAGTTATCCTCTGACCTCCACAGACATCCATGGCATGCGCTTGCACCTCCATGCCTGTGTTCATGCACACATCAGTAAATCACATAATACAATAAGTATTTTACAAACAACACACATACACATTAACAACAATAACACAAAAAGATGTCAGTCTAGAGGTGGAGTAAGGATGATTGTGAGCCAACCTGGCTTACATAGTGAGACATCTTAAGTACTAAAAACCACATGCATACATACATAGATGTAAAACACTGTGCTGACTCTTGCTTTGAGCAATCTTCACCACGCCATGCTACGGTATGGTTCATGAGTCTCGGGCAAGGGCCTGGAGATTTAAATGCACAAAGACAGAGAGACAGGGGTCATCCTTGATACAAGAATGCCATGAATGCCAATTTTGTTGTGCTCAGGGGTAGCTTATATAGTGCCTGAGCTCTTGGGATCTTTCACCTGCAGGCCTCACCAGAAACCATTCCGCTGCCAACAGGGTCTTGTGCTCAGATCAGCTGCAGGCTGTTCAGAGCAGAGGAAAGCAGGTTGTTTACAAGAAATTCAGGGTCTGGTGGTCTGCAGCCCTCAACACATAGACATGGAACCTTTACATACACCCAAATATCAAACCTGTTTGGTTCTAGAGCCATAGTCTGCTGACCTAGAATTAGAACCACACGTTTCTGTTAATAATGATATTTTGGATATTTTGGTCTACTGTTTAATTGTGTGCATGATCCTGAGAACTCAGTAGTGAGCAGTCTGACAGGAACCATACTTCTGCTTTTGTATACCAACATCAATAACAAAAGATTCAATCCATGGATGTGAATCAGTACTGTGAACAGTTGGATTTTAGTTCTTAAGGGTGGGGGGAATGAGAGTAAGAGTGAGGGACTACTTGCTGCAGAGAGGCTTTTTCCTCGGTGATGTGTGATTTGAGACCCTGATGTGCCATTTGGAGACCCTGAAAACCAGGTGGGACCAGCCCAGTGAAGGACAACAGACAGGGAATCTCAGGTAAAGAGAACCATAAACAGAGACTCACAGGTAGAAATGACTTTGTATCTTTGATATTATCACACCAGGCTAATGGAGGTTAAGTGTGCCAGTAGAACTATAGTGGGGATTAAGAAGGAACCTTTCCACCCAGGACTGTACAGCACAGTGCCAATAGCAGGAGTGAAGGGAGACAGACAGCCGGGGAAAGGAAGAGAAACAGAAAAAGACTTCATCTGTACAACTGCTTTCTGTAGCAGTGACATTTAGGCTTCTCTGCATCATACCTACTTACTTTTTTCCAACGGCCAAGGTTTGGTGCAAGCCCTATAGAAATGATGCATGGGAAATGGCCATCCTTTCCAGCTACCTGGCCTTCATTCCCAGCGCTTCTTACCACCATGAAGCATTTCTCTGTGAGTGCTGTGGTTTAGATTTGTATTGTTACTGGTTAATTCTCACAGCCTCCCTGCCAATTCCAGGATGTCCTCTGGGTTATCTCAGATGTCTGTAATACAGAAGTCTCCAGAAGGTTTCATAAATCTGTGTTAAGTTTATAGCTACGTCCACTTAAGAACATCCTTCAATAAGCTGGAAGCTTTTCTCTTTGAGTTTATTGTTTTTAAGTTGCTGCTTTAAAATTTCCTTTGTCTGTCTGTGTGTGTGTGCGCGCGCGTGCGTAGAGGCCCCAGAGCGTGTGCGTGCGTGTGTGTAGAACAGAGAACTAGGTGTGAGTCAGTTCTCTCCTTCCGCTAGATGAGTCCCGAGGCGCAAACTCAAAGTTGTCTGTCTTGCTGGCGGCAGTTTTGTCCTCTGTCTGATCCATCTCACCAGCCCTCGTTTGCTATTTTTTTTAAGTTGAGCCAAAACTTTGTTGAAAAATATGTATTTAGTATCTTTGAAGTAGATGCGTATCTCATAGGTCTGCGGATGGTGTGCAATGGAACTCTCTGGCTCTATTTGGAGGCATAACCAAAGCGTATGATATGTTTAACTGTTTGTTCCACTTTGCCCAGTGCAGTGGAATACAAATATTTGACCTTCTTGACAAAGATGGATGGGTTGAGGCAGCACACCATGATATCATTAGGCTGTCGAATAACATCATTATTCATGATTACAAGAAGTTACTCAGGTGAAATGGCAAACCTATTATTTGTACAGAGAGAGTAATTGCACCGTCCTTGTCATTCCGACCCCTGAGTTGACTTGGAGGTAAGATATGTGTATTTATTTTACTACAGAAACCTTTAATAGCTTAATTTAAATAAATGGAACCAATTATAATTAGTAATTGAGCAAATCAGATCATATACACTGCTCTAGAAAGAAGTTGGTAGTCTGTAAATCTAGAGAGACATTTTCATCATTTATGGAATCATTTCATCCCTACAAATTCATTTTCTGTTTTGTAAAATTTCTTCACACTGAAACACGGGGGAAGCAATATTTCAAATAGAAAGTTTCCTAAGATGCCTTACAATTTGAAAGACAGTGTAAGCAGCATTGTTCCTGTTAACTTTCCATGCATTGAAAAGCTGTGACCTGGGGTCTCATAGCTCACCTGCTTTCATGGCTAAAGCTTTATTAGAATTCAACCTTTGTTCATGGACTGTGGCTTGTTCCCCTGTGGGACAGACAGGACTGAGGGTATGTGACAGAGACTCAATGGTCTGTCCACAGAGCCTGGATTTATTAATAATAATAATAATAATAATTATTATTATTATTATTTTGGGTTTTTGAGACAGGAATTCTCTGTGTAACAACCCTGGCTGTCCTGTAGACCAGGCTAGCCTCAAGCTCACAGAGATCTGCCTGCTTCTGCTGCTCAAGTGCTGGGATTTAAGGCACCTGTCACCACACCAGGCTAACTAAGCCTGAAATTTGAAAAGAGATTTATTCATTTTTTTATTTGTGTGTGTGTGCGCGTGCGTGTATGCACATGTGTATGCACGCGCGTACGCACATGTGTATGCATGTTTGTATGCGCAGGCATGTACACACACACACACACACACACACACACACACACACACGAGTGCAGATGCCTGAAAAGGCTCTCCCTGGAGCTGAAGTTATAGATGGCTGTAAACCACCTGAAATACGTGCTGGGGCTTGAACCCTGGTCCTCTGGAAGAACGGTATCTGCTCCTAACTGCTGAGCCATCTCTCCAGCCCTACAGAGATTTTTACTGTCTGCTCTTTTTCAGTAGTTTCCAGGCCATCGTCAAAAAAAAACTAAACGAGGGCTGGAGAGATGGCTCAGAGGTTAAGAGCATTGCCTGCTCTTCCAAAGGTCCTGAGTTCAATTCCCAGCAACCACATGGTGGCTCACAACCATCTGCAATGGGGTCTGGTGCCCTCTTCTGGCCTTCAGGCATACATACAGACAGAATATTGTATACATAATAAATAAACAAATATTAAAAAAAAAAAAAAAAAAACAAAAAAAAAACTAAACGAAAACGTAAAACATTGTGCTGATTGGTTGCGCAGCAGTTGTGAGGGAATTTCCAGACTGTGGAAGCCTAGGAGAAGAGGATTTCAGACGTCTCCTAGGGAAGCCCACATGGAGGTGCAGTGCATGTCTTCCCTTCTACCATCAGCTTTTCCAGAAATGACCTGGCATCACCACTATGTGCGGGGAACCAGGAAAGAACAAAGTCAACTTTCCGGAGAGTGGTTTCAGGCTTTCTGAAACTGGGGGTTGGGGGGGTGGGGTGGAGATAAGCCAGCCATGATGGGCAAATTGGGTTTGCACAAATCCTTTTTATGCATCTTTATACACAACACATACACATACCCCAAAAAAGTAAGGGAAAGAAAGCCTGGATTTAATGTGATCATAGTTATTCCCCAAGTACATTTACAGAAATACACTAAAAGCTATAGGTAACAGATTCTGAAATCAGCCATGTTTATTTGTAGAGTGTTACTTTTTAAAAATTATATAAAATTTGGAATATTTTTTAAGGTATAAGGAATAACATGTCAGACACCTTAAAGGCTTAGTGTATTTTCATGTCTGATATGAGACTTTGTAAAAATGAAACGTGGAAGTGGCTTTAAGCCTCTCATTGGCTGGCATCTTTCCGTCATTCATCTCAGAGGAGCTGAGGCCTCACACTTGGTATCATTGACATGTAGCGTACATCCTGTTTTCTCGTCCTGTAGAAAATTTAGCAACTCCTTTTTCCTACACCCGTGTGTGGAGGCATGCATGGCCCCTTTTCCTTCTGATAACTAAACGGTTGTCACATGTTCGGTAAAATTTGACATCGATGGCTTTCGCCGAGCTCACTACCTGAACCTCTGGTTTTGAGTGCCCTCAGGTCGGTCCTTGCTTCCTGTGCTCTTCTCTGTAGAGGAAAGCACCTTCATTGCTGGGGGTGTTCCACCTTTCAGTCTTCCCCTGTATCTAACCAGTGCTTTTTTTAGCTTCCCTGTAAACAAAGACTGGATCCTGGATTTGTGGCCCATGTATCATAGTCTAGGCTCTGGAGAGATGGCAACTTACTATCTTGTTGCCTTTTCTGAGCTTATTTCTTGTTTTTCTTTAAGACGATGTGAAACAAATGTCCCTGTGTATGTCTTCTTTTTTTTTTTTTTAAAAATAGGCATAAAGCTTTATTAAAGGAGAGAGAGAGACAGAGACAGAGACAGAGACAGAGACAAAGACAGGGGGAAGCAGAGAAGTGGGGAGAGAGGGAGAAGCGACGCTGCCTCTCCGAGAGGAAGATCCCTGTGTATGTCTTCTAATGTGCTGTGAAGTTTCTCTACTGAACGCTCACCTCACAATGGAATTCCCATGCATCTCTTCGACTCTGAAGGGCAGCTTTACAACTCCATTCAGTAGTACCAGGAGAAAACTCACTGTTTCCCATGTCCTCCTCAACTCCCACCTCAGCCAAATTGTGAACATTCATTACCCTGGAGAATTTAAAATGCTACCTGAATATTGTTTTAATTTTCATATGACCAGTTCTCACTGGAGAAAAACACCACTAATTTGCTACATGGATCCTTTGGTCTCCCTTTCTGTCATTTTTCATGTATCACCTTCTTTTTATATTTTCCATGGATCTCTTTTTCTACTGATTTATATTTTTCTAGTGATTTCTATATCTAAATTCTTTATGATTATATTTGTTTTAGGATATTTTCTGATTTGTAGTTCAGAACTATATTTTTGTGTGTGCACAGGTTGTATATATGTGTGTGTTTATATGGTCATTTTCATATTTTCTTGTAGCAAAATTTAATAATATTTTCCTTTTGGTTTATGAAGTTTGGATCTAACTTAATAAATTATTCCTGTCCCTACTGTAATAAAAGTACTTACTCATAAGGTTCTTCTCAAGCATTAATGTTTTCTTGTAGATAAATTGGGCATTTTTTCTTGTATGTGGTATGTATTAATCAGTTTTTGTTCAGCTTGACCACCAATCTGTCATTTCCAATGTTCTCATTTGTTTTTATTTTATCTACTAATTAATTCATTAATTAATTTTGAGACAAGGTTCCAATATATAGCCCTAGGTGATCTAGAACTTTCTATGTAGACTAGGCTGGAATTGAACTCATAGAAGTTACCCGCCTCTGCCTTTCAGTACTGTGATTAAAGGTGTGCGTGACCACACCCAGTCCCAAGTCTTAATATGTGAGTCGGGATGTTTCTTTCCTCTCCATTGAGTTCATTTAGTCCTTGAGGCTTAGTTTCTCAGTGCTCTAATTGCTGAGTTAAGGATATATCTTTTACACAAAGGACTAATCGGTCCTTTCTTTTCATTTCTTTTTCCTTCTTTCCTTCCTTCTTTCCTTTCTTTTTCTTCTTCTTCTTCTTCTTCTTCTTCTTCTTCTTCTTCTTCTTCTTCTTCTTCTTCTTCTTCTTCTTCTTCTCCTTCTCCTTCTCCTTCTCCTTCTCCTTCTTCTTTCTTCTTTTTTCTTCTTCTTTTAATAAAGGAAAACATTTAATTGAGGTGGCTTGCAGTTTCAGAGGTTTAGTCCTTTCTGATCATGGTGGGACATGGCAGCCTGCAGGCAGACACAGTGCTTGAGAAGGAGAGGAGAGTATTATATCTTGATCTGCAGGCAATAGGAAGTGGTCTGAGACCCTGAGTGTGGCTTTAGCATAAATGAGACCTCAAGACCCACCTTCACAGTGACACAGTTCCTCCAACAAAGTCACCCCTTATAATAGTGCTGCTCCTATGGGAGCCATTTTCTTTCGAACATTCCACTCCCTGGACCCTTAGGCTTATAGCCATATCATAATGCAAAAATGCAGTCAGTTCAACTTCAAAACTCCCTATAGTCTATCACGGTCTCAAAACTTACAAGTCTAAAGTTCAAAATTTCTTCTGAGATTCAGGCAGTCTCTTAACTGTAATCCCCTACAAAATAAAAATGCAGATCACATACTTCAACATATAATGGCATAGGATTTACATTACTGTACAAATATGCAGGGAATGGAGCATAGTGAGGAAATACTGGAGCAAAGCAAGACTGAAAACCAACTGGGCAAACTCCAAATTCTACACTTAATGTCTTATGTCAAAATGCTCTTCAGATCTCTGACTCCTTTCAGCTTTGTTGACTGCAACACAGTTCTTTCTCTTGGGCTGGTTCTACTCCCTGTTAGCAGCTCTCCTCAGCAGGTGTCCCACGGCCCTGGCATCTCCAACATCTCCGAGTCTCCAAGGCATTCCAGGCTTCAACTTCAAGCTTTATGCAATGGTTTGCTTCAACTTCAAGCTTTATGCAATGGTTTGTCTAGGTGAGGGGCCACGTTCCAACCCCAACAAGCAGCTGAACTTGGCAGCTTTGGCCATGTGGTTCTGTCTTTAGAGTCAAGGACAGAAGAATGGGTTATGCACTCTTGCTTGCAATTAAGGCAAGCCCCTGAGATCTTTGCATTTTCTTAAGCTGGTCTTTACCCTATGTGCCTTCAAATGCATTTTTTTCATTTTGCCAAGTTCTGTGAGCAAAGCTGTTCAAGTAGTTATTATATAATATATAATATACAATATACAATATATAATATATAATATATAATTATATCATATTATATATATATATATGTGTGTGTGTGGAATGCATAGATTGATTGACAGATTTGACATATTGGAGCTATCTTAGTGTTACTATTGCTGTGAAGAAACACCACGACCAAAGCAACTTGGGGAGGAAAGGGTTTGTTTGGCTTGCACTTCAGCATCACTGTTCAGCTTCAAAGGAAATCAGGACGGGAACTCAATTTAAACAAGGCAGGAAACTGGAGGCAGGAGCTGATGCAGTGGCCATGGAGGGGCGCTGATTGCTGGCTTGATCTTTTTGGTTTGCGCAGTCGGCTTTCTTATAGCACCCAGATGTAGCAATGGGGTCTCCCACATCATTCACTAATTAAGAAAATGTTCTACAGACGGATCTTATGGAGGCATTTTCCCAACTGAGTTTCCCTCCTTTCAAATAATTCTAGCTTGTGTCAAGTTGACATAAAACTAGCCAGCACAGGAGCCGTGGAGTTTCTTCAGCCTTTAACTCAGTGTAGTTTCCATTGTTAGGTCTTCCTTTACTCTTCTATTTCTTTTGTGTAGGTTCACATCCTAATGTCACAAATACCTTGAATTAAAATAAATTAAATGGAAATTTGTCATTGGTTTAGTTTGGAAGTATTTGAGGGAAAGTATCCTCATAATTGTTGACCTTTTAAAGACTGAATGCAAAACCCCATGGAGATCTTAAAATAATCGTGGAAAAATAAAAAGAGATTCCAGTGGAAAGTGGGGAAACTGACCAGTTCTCCTCTAAAGGCTCTTCTCCCTGTTTCCACATTTCTCTGCCTGTCCCTCTTCCATCCTCCCTTGTGCTCTGGGAATGGAAGCCAGGCCCTCAGACATGGTAGGGAAGTGTTTTACCATGAGCCCTATTCCTCCGCCATATGAATATTGTTAGTTGAAATAGTTTTGAAAATGCTATATGAGGATGATAAAAGTATTTTGGAAGCAGACCATGGTGAAAGCTTTACTGACTGCCTCTGAATTTTATTCTTTAAAATGACTAAATGGGTCAATTCTATACTACCCCAAATTACAACCATTAAACATGTACTTGATTATATAATGTTTTTAAAATGGAGAGAAGACTTTTTATAATTGTCTATTGTCCCTTTCTGTGTCCCCAACAAACTCGTAATAGAAAGCATGTCTCAACTCAAATGGAAGTCTAAACTAACATGACTTTATATGACTGTTCTGTTTTTTCTCAGAAACCTGAACCTCATGTTTGGTCCAACAATCATTGTGTTTTTAGACAAAAATTTAATATTACCCTTAAGATAGTTTAAAAACTCACTTATTTCAAGTATTTAGATTTTAGACATGGTCACATCTCTATTCTCAATATTATCTCAAATATTGACTTCTCTATTCAATATTGTTCGAAAACTTGAATTAAAGTTCAATGTGTATGAGGTATCAAAAATAGGTATATTTTTCTTTATGTCCATATTTTCAAGTGTCATTTTGGTAATGGCGATAAAATAGAGCATTAAACTGAAATTAGTGCGATGATGTTGAAGGTGTGACCTAATTAAAACGCAAGTGCAGCTCTTTAAAAACTGACATTGCAGCTCAGATACTCAACAGCAGGGCTACTGCCTGTTTGATAATTTGATTTGACAAGTTCCTTTCACAAGTTCATTGCTTTAACCCCACAGCATAAGCATATATTGGCTTGCCTGGCAAGATGAGAACCTTCAGACAGATTTAGGAAGTTTAAGATGGAGTTTAATGAGTTACGCTCTGCCTGGATTTGTGCACATCCTACTTACTAGAGAAATTTGGGAAATGACAGAGGTACGTAGGTTTTTTAAGGTCAGTATTTCAGACACAAAATTTATATTGTGGATTTTTGCTCCTGTTTGTTATCCTTAAGTAACTGCATCTTGTTTACATTGATGTGGGAGAGTCTTCTGTTTGAGTTGATTTCATTGGCTAATAAAGAAACTGCCTGGCCCATTTGATAGACCGCCTCTTAGGTGGGTGGAGTAGACAGAACAGGAAGAGGAAGTGAGGTAGAAGGATCAGTAAGATGCCACGCCTCTCCTAAGTTAGGAAGACTGCCGTGCCTTTCCTGAGAGAGATGCCAGACACAATGAAGCTCCAGCCCAAGATGGATGTACGCTAGAAACTTCCCGGTAAGGCACCACTTTGTGGTGCTACACAGATTATTAGATATGGGTTAATCAAGATGTGAGTAAGAGGCAGAAAATAATGGGCCAGGCAGTGTTTTAAAAGAATACAGTTTCTGTGTAATTATTTTGGGGCATAAGCTAGTCAGGAGGCCGAAAGCAGGGCGGCGGGAATGCAGCCCACAGCCCCTCCACTACAGAATGGCGCCCACGTGGATAACTGGATCCACAGAAAGCTTGAGAAAGCTTGGGAAAGAACAGAGTAAAGCTCTATTTTTCGGGTCTGGCAAGCAAGCGCTCTCATCTAAGAGAGGCTTCCTGACTCAGCTTCAGCTGCAAAACATTGCTGCTCTTTTAAGAGGTCCTGCTACGAAACACTTAAATGGCATTGATAAAAGCTGACTGCATGCTTGTTTGTTTTCAGCCGTAGCAGGAAAAAAGTTGTGCTATTTTAAAATGCTGGCGTTTTTGTACTGCCAGGACAAACTCTGACTCTTTCAAGCAGGCAGTCCTGACTATGGAACTTTTGATTGTTGCTTAACACTGTTGCAGCTTGCTTGCTGGAAGGGACCTTGAAATGCCACAGAGTTGTGGTAATAAAAATGGCTCTAGCAAGTACCTCTGCCATGAGGCTGGAAAGCTAAGGAATGGGATGGATCTAGCTGGCAAAGCTGCGGCTTGAATCCTACCCATATTGCTCAGTAATTTAAAGGCTCATGCGGTCACAAAAAGAGAGAGATACAGTAAAAGAAAGATTCAAAGTCGAAGAAAACGTCAAAATGGTTTACAATGTGTTGAAAATATATGTAGGCTAAAGGTGAAAATCCTTAAAAGTAAAAAAAGATAGAGTAGTTGGGTGTGGTAGTACACACCTTTAATCCCAACACTTGTGAGGTAGAGGTAGATTGACCTCTGTGACTTCAAGGTGTGGCAGGACACACCTTTAATCCCAGTGCCTGGGAGGCAGAGACAGACAGATCTATGTGAGTTCAAGGTGTTGTAGAACACACCTTTAATCCCTGCACTGGGGAGGCAGAGGCAGATGGATCTCTAAGAGTTCAAGGACAACCTGGTCTACAGAGTTATTTCAGGACAAAGATATAGAGAGAACCTGTCTCAAAAAGTAAAAGTAAAAAATAAACAAAATAGAGGTTAAAATAAAGCTTCACAAAGATGGAAAATACACAGAGAATCTTGATACTGTATACTATTATGCTCTCTTTGAATTGTTTGAATGCTGAGGAAGGAGCAACAGCTGCTAAAAGATATTTGTTTACATATGCTGCTAAACTATTCCAGAATAGATATTTTGAAAATACCTTGACTTTACAATTTGGATCTAAGGACATGATGCTTTGGAAAGGAGTTTCTTTTGTTTTTACAGAAAATGAGACCCTATGGATTGCTTCTATCCCAATATGGTATGATAGACCACGCCCTCCTGAAAGGTTGCTGTGAACACCCTCAAAAAATTACTTTGCTCAACTGCCGTCTGAGATGAACCTGGCACACAGGTTATACCAAAAAATATCGGATTAACAGCGCCCCCATTCAGCTGGAAGCAGTTTGGAGAGAAATAACTGCGCCCATATTCCCAAATATTGTTTATAAATGTTCTTTTACATTTAAAGGGGGAGATGATATAGATATAAATAAGTTGGATTGTTGTGAATCTTGGTTAATGATATTAAGGTCAATCTTGTTATATGTATTTCTGATCTTGATTAAGGTATTGTGATTGTGTAGTTCTTTTAAAAATGTAATGTATAATTAGAAAATATAGGTTGTTAATGGATAATCGTCGATAATAGTAAAGTTTATAGTCATGTTAGTTAGATTTTTTAGATATATAGAGATATATTTCAGTTAGATAGGCATTCCTAATATCTTTCAAAGACTACAGAATATTCTACTTAAATGTTTTAATAACTTAAGGCTTTCATGATAATGAGACATATCTGCTCCTGGCAGCACTAGCTACTTCAAGAGGAAAATGGGCATTGAAGAGGATCCTTATGGAGTTTGACAGCCATTTGGGCAAGAAACTGCTCTTGCTTGGACTGTTGCATAAACTGAACACAAAGAACCAGCAGCGAGAGGACTGCTGAACTTGCCTAAAGGTGAGATGATTCTTTGGGATTCCTGATTCATGAAAGAGTCTGCGAGACATTCTGCAGGACACAGCAGATAGTGACTGAACTGTCTTTGAAATTTCCTTCTTTATGGAAATGTCTGCTGGAAACTATGGGCCTGAAGGCCGAAGATGGATGCCCCAATGGTACAGAGGAATTTTGGGTGACTGTCCAGGCAGCTAGATGTCTCTGTCATTTCTAGAGTTTTGTAAGTTGCTTACTTCTTATTTACTTAGGTAATATTATATCTTTCCTGAGTCTTTGATGGAGTTGAAGAATGGATAGATAGTTAAAGTTTTCCTTTGTTATGATAAAAGATAAAATGGATATAAGTATTGTAACTAATTCTTACTTAATAACTATTTTGTTATATGTAATTTTACTATGTTAAAGTTAAAGCCTTTCTTTTATTGTTTAAACAGAAAAGGGGGAAATGATGTGGGAGAGTCTTCTGTTTGAGTTGATTTCATTGGCTAATAAAGAAACTGCCTGGCCCATTTGATAGACCGCCTCTTAGGTGGGTGGAGTAGACAGAACAGGAAGAGGAAGTGAGGTAGAAGGATCAGTAAGATGCCACGCCTCTCCTAAGTTAGGAAGACTGCCGTGCCTTTCCTGAGAGAGATGCCAGACACAATGAAGCTCCAGCCCAAGATGGATGTACGCTAGAAACTTCCCGGTAAGGCACCACTTTGTGGTGCTACACAGATTATTAGATATGGGTTAATCAAGATGTGAGTAAGAGGCAGAAAATAATGGGCCAGGCAGTGTTTTAAAAGAATACAGTTTCCGTGTAATTATTTTGGATAAAGCTAGCCGGGTGGCGGGACACAGCCCCGCTGTTCCTTCTACATTACATCACCTCAATCCCAGTTTCTCCCAGTCCGCTGTTAATACAAGCAAGCTTATTTATAAAGTTTTCCCTCTCACCTCCTCTACAAGAAACAAGTACTTCCCTGGGATTCTTGCTTGGTGTTTCTACCTAGCACTCACCCTTTTACTGTTTACAGTGGTTTTATTCCTGTGTGTAGATAATTGGTACCTCAAGAATGGGACGACGCATTTCTCTGGAATAAACTTAGATGGAAAGAAGAGCAGTTGGATCTCAATCAGAAATGAAAGGACTGGGAAATTAAGTGGACCCAAAGTATCATTTGGCTACATCAAATCCTGTACACACAGGCCTTGCAAGAAACCTTGCTGTTAACTTCGTGTAAAGCTGAAGACAAGCTGAAATTGTCATTCCTTAATGACTGCCATAGTGGTAAATGTTCCCAAAAAGCCCCTGTGTTACTTGGCATCCCTGGATGGTGGTGGAGGAGACTTGAAGAGGTCTCTTAACCAATATGGTCTGACAGGAATATTGGGGCTCCAGCCCATCCTTTTCCCTTTCAGTTTCTGGTCATGCGCTTCTAAGAGGCTTTGTCCCCTCACTGGCCACATGCCAGCATCAAGGCACCATGGAAGCCCCAAATAGCAAGCGCAAGATCAAAGACTGCAAACCTTTGAAATTACCTTCTAAAATAGACCTTTGCGCTTCATAAATTGATTTGTCTCTAGTATCTGTTCAGGCAATGGAAAGCTAACAAATTGTTACTCCTTTACATCTGCCAATCTATCCAGCGATACACCTGAAGACAAATTTACAATCTGGCTTCCTTTACTTTTACTAGGATATCCACATTTTTCTGATGACTCCAAAGTGTTAGTGTAACTTGTGTGCCAAGTTTCCAGTGCCCCAGTGTGGGAGACGCTCAATTATTGTTTTTGAAAGTCTTCAATATTGTATATGTTTCGTGTCTGGATTAACGTATAACTGTTTTTTTTTTCCTTTAAACTCTCTTAAGGATTGCTGTCTCCTCCACATATGCATCGTGTGTTAAAGTCTATTTTTATACAAGAATCTGTGGGAACAGTAGAACCGAGCATAATACAACCTTTTTTAAAAAGAGCATGTCAACTAGTCAGTGGAAATAAGTAAGATACTTGAGGGAATATAGCACATTAATTCCAGGAATATTTATGTCTGTCATGTCAACATTCCAGCAGGATACTTTTTGGAGGATAATAGCTTAGAGCAAAATTGTTTTCTACATAACAAGGCTAGAATGTTTTTTATTGGCAAGGGAATAGAGGGAGATTTTAAACTAACGGAACGTGTACTGCAGCTCTAAGCAACCCATTTGCATCATCGTATAGATATTAAAGCAAATATGATTAGAATGGAACATTTAGTACTATTTTCTATTGTAATAAATTGTAAGAAAATCAATAATAGCATTAAGACAAAATTGGTAACTTACCCAAAAAAATATTTTAGTACTTATGTTAAAGCTTTCTTATCTCAAATAGCTGGTGGTTATAAAATGAAACTCGTTTAAATCCATGCTAAAGATGATTAAAATATCATACAGGCTCAAAGTACTCCAGCTGTAGCTGTTCATTAAATTGACCATTAATAACTTGTGATAAAAAGGAATATTACTGCATTCATAAATTTTGTATGCAGATTTTATTAAGCTGGCATGTTATATGAATTGATTGTCTGACATCTTCTGGCTGTGGCCGAAGATAATAGCTTTTCATGTGCATTGTCTATAATCCAAGAATTCTGATGGACTGTTTCTAGCTAGTTATTATGTTTTTGTTCTGGTCGGCTTTTCTTTCGTCTAGTATACAATTAGAAAATAGAATTACAGCTTTTCGTATGAAGCACTTATAAGTCTGGTTGTGTCAGCGTTTCAGTGAGAGCCCTTCTTTTCGTGGAGCTCTGGTTTGAGGGGGGATTGGCTATAGTTTCCCTTGATTATGACAGATTTTCATTTCTTAAAGTGTTCCTAGGCTCTTGTTTATTCTTCCTTAATTTTAAGGTTGTATTTCAGTATTTGTATGGTATAGTCTTCTAATCTCAATTTTTCAAGAATCTTTTAACCTATTAGATGCTGGGGTAAGCTGTAAACAAAGCATAACTGGTGGCCTTGCTTCCTCACCTAATCCTTCAGTCAGTGGTGGTTGCTGTGTCGATGGTAGTTTGCTAGCCAGATCCCAGCAAATTTCATGGTTCTCTTAAGCTGTGTTGAAATGAGCAAATGCAGCTTTTGATTTAGTAAATTTCCTGTTCCTCCCTGGGTTTCCTTTCATGCCATAAGCAACAGGGATCTTGATTCATGCTGGTCAAAGAAGAAGATGTAGTTTATTGGGATTTTTTCTTTTTGTTGTTGTTGTTGATGGAAGTTTCTGTACCACTGAGCCCTGCAGCCATTCAGTCTCAAATAAACAGAAGCTCATGTTAATTATAAACTGTTTGGCCTATTGCTGAGGCTTATTACTAACTAGCTCTTACTTGAATTAACCCATAATTCTTATCTGTGTTTAGTCTGTGACTTGGTACCTTTTTCTCAGCGAGGCATTCTCATCTTGCTTCCTATATGTCTGGTGCCTGTGTCTCTCTGCTTTTCTTCTTCCCAGAATTCTTTTAGTCTGCTTGCCCCACCTACACTTCTTGCCTGGCTACCTGCCAATCAGTGTTTTATTAAACTAATACGAGGGGCAAATCTTTACAGTGTAAAAGAGCATTATCCCACAGCATTTTTTTTTTAAGCATCTCATTCTCTTCATTTTTGTAGTCCCAAGCAGTAAAGAAAGTATAGCTCAAAGATCACAACACAGGTCAGATTTCTTTGGTTAGGAGCCCAATTTTTTTTTTTTTCTTTTTTTTTTTTTTTTTTTTTTGGTTTTTCGAGACAGGGTTTCTCTGCAGCTTTTTTAGAGCCTGTCCTGGAACTAGCTCTTGTAGACCAGGTTGGCCTCGAACTCACAGAGATCCGCCTGCCTCTGCCTCCCGAGTGCTGGGATTAAAGGCGTGCGCCACCACCGCCCAGCTAGGAGCCCAATTTTTGCTGTGTGTTTTATCCTGTTTTATAACCCAATTAAAAAATGCCAGAAGCTGGGTAATTATGGGTAAATGGCAATTTATTTATTTGCAAATCTCTCTCTCTCTCTCTCTCTCTCTCTCTCTCTCTCTCTCTCTGTGTGTGTGTGTGTGTGTGTGTATGTGTGTGTTCCAGAGGATGCTCCTCAGAGACTATGCACCTTTATTTTTTTTTGAGACAGTGTCTCTCCAAGTAGTTCAGGCAGACAGCCCCCAGCTCTACCTATCCATTGCTCCTTCCCCAGCACTGGAATGATAAACTTGCCACTTTCTCTGCATGGATTAAAGTGGTTGAACTCAGGTCCTCATGTTTTCAAGACAAGCACTTTACCAACTGAGCCCTTTCCCAGCTGAGACTGGATAATTTGTCAAGAGTAAGTTTATTTAGGCTCACAAACTAGGCTGGAGAGTCTGAGATCAGGCAGCCATATGCAGCAAGTGGTGTGGCAGGCTGTGTGTGATTTCAAAGAGTAGTGTAATTTCATACTACCTTGCTCTCTCCAGGATCTACCAACTCCCATGAGAAAGCCATTAACATAGGCACCTCTTAAGATTGTACCATCGCTCTGAAAGTTACATTAGGAACGAAATTTCAACACACATTTCCAAGGGGCCAAATTCTACCCAAACCATCACACTGTATAAGTTACTGAAGAGCATTGTGCGTTGGTACTCAGCTGGAATATAGTATGACACTAGTGTCTGCTTAATAGGATTGTTTTGATTATTTTTTTAAATTGCATAGAGAGCTCTAAACAAAATAAGCACTCAATAAATGATACCTGTTACTAATGCCGGAATTAGTAGAAGATGTGATTTTTAAATCTTCTTTGAATTGGTGTAAAAAAAATAAGAGATTTCCTAATGACATTTTTCTATACTTATGTGCCTTGTTCACGTTTCTTCTCCCTCAGCACACAGCATTCTTCTATCTCTCCTCTTCTCTCTGGTCTCTGTCCATCCCTGTCACCCCCACCACCCACCCCCACAACCCTCTTCTGCTATCCTGCTGTAAGATTAGCAGCCTGAGAAGCCACCAGACTAGGACAGACCCATCCCTCCTGGTCAGCTTTGGTTTCCACTGCCCATTTCCCTTAAATACCAGAAAGGGAATGAACCATAAGCTTTTCCCTTCCTTAGGATCTGAAACACCCAGGGAAAAGGCGGAAATGCTGGGCTTTGATGAGGCTCATCTAGGGAAGGCAGCTTTCTCTAGTTAGCAGACTAGATCAGCCCCCAGCGCCTGGGTGGAGGCCTGACCTTCTGAGGAGCTCTAAAGATTAGAACATTACCACTCCCTTGGCTCCTCTCTTAAAATGCTAATCCAGGCTGGCCTGTCAATCATCTGGCCTGGAGCTTTAGCTCCCTCCTCACCCCCACCCCTTCTGATTCACCTGAGACTTCACCTGAAGCTTCTTATAGGCCTATCCCAAGGGGAGTCTGCTCACCTGGCTTCTGTCATAGGCCACTTCCACAGCTGCCCGCTGTTCTGAGTTCAAAAACGTGTAATGTTTCCTTTCTACTGCTCTTTTCTTTCATATAATGATCAAAAGCTTATGCACTCTTTCCTGACACTCTGGGTTTTCTCAGACCTTCTCTGAAGCTTCCCCTTCTACGTTCCGCAATGCAGCTGCTCACAGTCCACCATTCCTGAACATCCTGCCTTCTGAGGCTCCAAGGGCCCAGCTTTCCGTCCTCCCCTTTCCCCTCCTCCCAGCAGCTGTGAAGATTCCCAGCTTGCCTACCCTAATAAACTAATAAAATTATTCTGGCGTGGCCTTCCAAGCCCATTTTCAAATTCTTTTATTAGTGACTAAAAACCCAAAAGGGAGTCACAGTTTCTCCAGTAATAATGTCACACGAGAGAAAACGGGACTTGGAACTTAGAACTCAATTTTTTCTCGGTACTGTAAGCAACATTAAATATGAGTTTTCTTTCAAATCCTATAAAACTTGTGTTTATGTCAAGGCACTAAAATCTTTTATCTCCCTTCCTTGTAAGGCTTTTATGGCAATCTCTGAATTCCTCTGCCCTGTGATACCTTTCTTTAACCCCTCCCCACTAGATTCTCAGATTAAAATGGCTGGCCCCTTTCCCCCTTTCTTTCTTTTACCACTTCTTTTAAAATTAGCCAATCACAAAAGGACTGTGTGATAGACCCCAACCAATGGGAAAAAGATGAATTACCACCTGCATTAGAATTTAAACCAGGCCACTTCCTTATTCCATGTGTTGGGTCCTCTCAATCAAAAGTCCAGTTTTGCCTGGTGCAGACGCTTCAGTTGGAGCGGTCTCTTCCTTCACAAGCCTGAAATTATGTCTAGCAGTCCTGATTGGCACTTGGGAGCTAATGGAATGGCTGCCTGAATATTCGAGCCTCACCAGAAGCAGGGGAAGTTTGGAGAGAAACACCTGGTCGACAGGACCTACATTTTCAAC
This sequence comes from Arvicola amphibius, assembly GCF_903992535.2. NCBI lineage: Eukaryota > Metazoa > Chordata > Mammalia > Rodentia > Cricetidae > Arvicola > Arvicola amphibius. The sequence continues at coordinate 49,666,179 of NC_052058.2, forward strand.
TTTGGGAAAAATACATTTTAAATCTTAGTTTTTAACGCCAGGATAATTGCGTTGAAAGTAATTGAGGAGTTCAGAATAAATGCTAATTAAAAATGATAAAATGTAATTTCTGGCAGACAATATTAGTATAGTAGTTAATGGCTTTTTTCTTCTGCCAGTTATATTGTGTTACTTGCCAAAAGGGAGTGGTTTGTTTGAATGTAGTATTTTGTTTCTTCCTGCTACTAGGTATTATAAATATTAACTGAACACCTGGATTGTTGTCGTAAATATACATAAGAAGATTCTATAGAAGCATGTCTGCAGCTGAACACATCATGAAAAAGCCTGAGTACCAATCCCTTGAGTACAATGGAAACTTCCTTGGTTCCGAGCGTGATTAACTCAGTGTGGGAGGTGTTGGGGGTCACAGAAACTCCGTGGCTATCCAAACCATCCCCAGTCAAGATTTTCTGCACTCAGGGCCAAAACAAGAAAAAAAAAAAACAAAAACAAGAAAGGAAGCTCGGACAAGGAGTAAACAGAGCAGCTGTAGATTTGCCAAGGAAAATTGAGAAAGACCTCTGCAGTGTGGGAGGGGCTCTGAGGTAGGAGCCCTGTTGTGCCGAGCTGCCTGTGGTCTTCTATGGTTTTCCTTGGGTAAAGATCGCAATAATCGCCACTGAGATTCTTCATCTTTGAGTTTTTTGTAGCCCCAGATAATAAGAAGTCCTTCATCCTATGAACTCAGCCCAGTTCATTCATTCATTCGCATATATCCTCTGTAACTAGCTCATGATTCACCACAGACCCTGCCCGGATTTCCTAGGGCAGTGGTTCTCAATCTGTGGGTTGCAATCCCTTTGGTGGTCGAACAACCCTTTCACAGGGGTCACCTAAGACAATTGAAAACACAAATATTTACGTTGATTCGTAGCCAAGTTAGAGTTACAATGTAGCAATCAGAATATTTTTATGTTTGGGGGGTCACAGCATTAGGAAGACTAGGAACCACTGGCCTCCCTTAACGAGCCCCTGTCTCATTAGGCCATGGTTACCTAACAGCTGCTAGAGTGTTATTTCTTCTCATTGACCTGACTTAGAGTTTGCCTGTGTCCCTGAACCTTGAAAGGGATTCCACATTTTGGTGAAAGGTGACAGAGTCAGAGGACTAGGTTGGAAGAGTCAGCTCCTGCCTTCATGGGAAGCATAAGGGAAACTGAGCTCCAGCTGGTCCAGGGCTCAGAATAACAACGCCCCAGCTGATGACTCCAAGGAACTGAGAAATGGAAGGTCTTCTTCGCCCTCTCTAGCCATCTGTGAGGATGGCTAGCTTTTTGGCCATGAGCACAGGTTCAGGCCCTCATGCCAAAACTGGAAAAAGAAAATTAGGGTAAGCCCAATGAGAATTAGGCACAGAGCCTTGGAAATTAGCCTATTGACTGCTTGTTTTGTGATAATAGTTTAAACGCCCGTTATATTAATTTCGATCTCCGCAGAATCTATGTAAAGCAGGCAGATGTTCTAGTGGGTATCTTAGTGAGCTCAGTATGGAGAAGCAGGTGTGAGTGGTTAGTGGTGTGGGTACAGATGGCTCTAGGTAGTATGGGTAAGGTACAGTATTTGCCAAAGGGGTATAGCTATAGTTTTGAAAACTACAGTTTGATCTTAGTAGTAGTGACCTAACCTAATTAAACGTGTTCTTCAAACTAAAAAGAAAAAAACAAAACAAAACAAAAACATGATAAAGGGATTTAACATATACCCTGCAAAACTGGATGGTAAATTGAGCCAGGGTTTATTGCTTTCCTAGGAATGAGAAGTATTCTGACATGTCTTCAAAGAGATATGAAGGGTTTCTGTACCTTTGGGAGGAGAGACTTCCTGCCTAGCTTGGTGAGTCGGAATTTGAACTTCAAAAGTATAGGTCCTTTTTCTGCTATATCACCACCCTTATTTTAGAAGGGGAAATAATTAATAATAATATTTGCTTGAAGAAATGTAAAGTTATTTTCTCCAACATTTATTATTTAATCTAAATTGTGAGAAAACATTGGCTTTTCTAACTCCTTATTGCTCATTGTTCATGCTCCTTATTGTTCATGCTCACTGTCGGAAATTTTATCCTATTAGATGCTTAGCACGGCATGGACATTCTCTCTCAATGGAGCATAAAATATAGAGTAAATAAATCAAAATTGAAGTAGACCAGCAAAGGTGGAGCCAAGCTTTACTGCAGTCATTCAGACTGCCTTAATGAAGACTCTGTTGGTCCATATTCTGTATAGGAACTTGGTGGGGTTTTTTTAGTCTTGATTTTTTTCTTCTGAAATAGTTAACTATCATTTAGTACTTATGGTAACATAATAATGATGATATATACAGTGGCCGTATTTCTAGAGTTAGGGGCAGAACCTGTATCCTTGGCTGCCCTAACAAGCCTGCCTTTGCTACTTGCTTTCATCGAGCCAATTAAAAGAGTAAAATTAATAGTGAAAAGGAAAATAAAAAGATTACCTTTTCCAATGTGGCCACAGAGCAAAAAGGCACAGAGATCTAGTGGTCCCCCAGTTTCATCAGTGTGGTTCCTAACAGGAGAGTAGGGTTTTAATTGAAGGCAAGAAGTGTGAGTATGCTGACCTAGAGACGTGGTTGCCCACCGCCTTTGTCTCCACTGTCTTTCTCCAGAGATGAAATCAGGAGACAAAACCTGGTGGTGCTACTTAGGGAAAAGAGCCTCAATACCTATCCCTGAATAGCAGCCTCTGTGTTCTTGGTTCTGGCCTGGCCAGTGCTGCAAGCATCAGAATCTCTGGCTTCTGCTCTAACTTTATCTGATCCAATCATTTGTTTGTTTGTTTGTCTTTTATTCTGTCCTGGATCATTGGCCTGAGTCTGTTTCTGAATTCTTTTATTAACAAAACGTAGAACTCTGAAAGGACCTTTGAGTTGGGTTGTTATTGCCGCCTCAGTCTCCCAGAATTGAGAGAGAGAGAGAGACAGAGAGAGAGAGAGAGAGAGAGAGAGAGAGAGAGAGAGAGAGAGAGAGAGAGAGAATAAAAATGTGAATGCTGTTATTATGATTTAGAGCCCCTCCACAGCCATTTTTCAAGCCCCCCGATGCAATGTTTGTGGCTGTCTTACAGCTTATAGAAAATTATTCCACAATTTTCAGATTTGGTTGTGAGAAAATTTAACCCCTCCTTTCCTGGAGAAGGACGTCCAGGTTTCTAGGCCTGGCAGAGCTTTCTCGATCCCAGAAGAATCCCTTGGTTATGTGTCAGTAGTGGGGCAGTAGTGACTCATATCTTCTGTTTGGAGATCAGCTTCCTACATGCCTGTAACACATCAGTTGCATAAGCAGGAAGACAAAAGAAGCCGCGGACTGATTCAGCTCAAGGGAGAGGCACAATGCTTGCTCATAGAATTAAAATGCTTCCTGATGCCAGGGCTTTCGGCATGGGAGCATGCGCACACCTCTCTCCCTGGCTATCTCTGTCAGTACTGACTGCTTCTAGGTACCTGGGGGGAGGAGGGGAGGGCTGCCAGTGTGACTCCACGTTAAGACGCTTGTTTCTAAGCTTAAGGACTCGAGCTCAGTCATCACCGCCCACTTGGTTTAAGACTCTAGCAAATTGTCCCTGGACCTCAACATGCAAGCCGCGGCATGTGTGCAACTCCACCAATAAATAAATAAAGAAACGAGTAAGTGTGATTTTTTTTTTTAACAAAGATAAAGCAAAGACAACTGGTGCACAGGGTTTCAGTAAATACAAGGATGGACCGTGCATCTCAAATCTCTCAGCTTCACCACAGGACTTGCGCTGTTCTAGTCTGATCAGCTCACAAAAAACCTGCTTATGTAACTGCCCTGCTTGGCGGGAAAGAAGTCATGCTCCCGAGACACCCGCACTCCCAAAATTGGATCGCCCAGAATTAGAAGTTCCCCAGGAATCTCATACTGCTGGAAGGAAAGGCTGAGGCTCCGGGGTAGTAGAGGAGCTTGTCTCCTGCAGAATAACTTACATATAATTTGCTAGGTGACCTTGCTCCTGTGGAAGGACTGGAGTGGAGACTGGTGACTGCCGGGCCACACCTTGATCTGCCTGCCTAGTTAAACCTCACCTTCATGCTAGGACACAGCAGATGAACTTTTCTGCTATTTCATTATTAATCTGATTCTTTTAATTGTCTTATTATTGGTGTCCTAGCCTGGCTTGTTCTGGCTGCCAGGACACAGGCTGTACCCTAACTCGGGAGGCACTTGGTCATTATCTTTCAAGTGTCTTGATCCCTCTGGGCACGTTTCCTATTCTAGCCTCCTTGTCCTTCTTAGAATGCCCCCCCCCCCCCCCCCCAGGAATCGCAGAGCGTTGACTTATCAGCCTTGCAAACACTTGAAAAGAAGAGAATTTAATACTTGGCATTTTTAGCTGGTATGGAAGATGTTCATCCAAAATCTGTTTGCTTTGGCTGGCAAGGTAGATTCTCTGGGTAATGAACTTGAACTTTTGTTACCTCCTTATGTCTTTGAGGGAGCAGAGGAGTGAGACAGACTCGGGAGCAAAGACCCACTGTGCCAGCAGCTTGGCATTAAAGGCTTCATCATCTTTGAGTTGTGAGGGATTTAGCGCCTCCAGGACTTCCTGCTTTGTACTGTGAGATGTGATGACGGGGAGAGTTCCCAGTCAAGGGTAGGCTCCTTCCTCTCTGTTGGCAAGCTTCAGATTGCCAGCACCACAGGAAGCCCCAAGCATCCGGTAATTGAGAGGGAAGCTCAAGACAGATTACTCAGCCCGCAGAAGGTACTCATAACTCCACCTCGTAATTGCTGCACACAAGATCGGTGTTTTCTTCGAAGGATCTTAAAAGAAGGCGACATCAGCGGCGAGCCAGCCAGGTGTCTCAAGTAGAATGGAGCGTTCTCTCAAGTGTTGCTTTCATTAGTGGATCTCCTACGTGGAAAATATTTTCCCAGCTAGTGTTTCTGACTCTCAGCAGTAATTAAACTTAGCAACGAATGATTGTGAAATTGCGGGAGTCATCCAGAGTCAGTTTCTCTCCCTTAAGTAGCTCCCGAGACTTGTTCTATACGTTCTCTTTGCTTATGCTGTCCTTAAGGGAGGTCTGAAGTCTGTTTCCTCAAATGCTAGTGCAGCCAGTGATGAGAGAGAGCCAGCCTGGTGACATTTCCCTCTTTCTAACTAGCTGGGTGCCTGTGGCCAAGTCACCAAAATTTTTCAGGCCTTGTTAGAAAGATTTGATAAGATAATGCCGACTGATATTAGCTAAGTATTTTGCATGGGCGTTGTTTAGCAGTAAAGACTTCATGCATGTGACTTCAAAGGTGAGGCAGTAGGCTTGTGATTGGGTTATATGTTTGAACATCATGTGACTTTGTGTAAATCAGTAACTTTGAAAACTTCAAATAGTGAAAACCTCTGGTTGCATTTTATACTGTTTCTGTTGGAAAAAGCAATGGCTAATGGTTCTAATTAAAGCAAATATAAATGAATTTTGTACGGAGACATTTTATTATCTTAAAAGGATACAGGCAGGGACTGGAAGTGTAGTTCAGTTGCTTGAATGACTGCATTATGTGTGAGGCCCCAGTTTCATTCCCAGCACTGTATGATCCAAATGTTGTGATAGAGGCTTGCAGCCTCAACACTGGAGAGGTGGTGGCAAGAGGATCAGGAGGCCAAGGTCATGAATCTGTGGACATCTTGTATAAGAGACCCTGCCTCACAAAAACAACAACAAAAAAAAACAACAAAGCAAAACAAACAAACAAAAAATGAAGAACAAAAATTAAGGAAAATGCTAATGACTTTTAAGGGGTAGTTTTGAATTTAAATTTATAGTGCAAGTAGAAATTTATGCCCTTCCCCTTAATAGTGTTGATTTTTATCATTGTTAAGAGTGTTTCCTATTATCATATTGTTAATTTAACTCTCCAGGTTTTTCTAGAGACCTAATTGTCTAAGTCTTTTCCTTGGAGTGTTACATACAGAAAAGCATAGGATGAAATTACGTGATGTCTACAAGCCGCTTTCAAATAATATAGGACGATGAAGAAGGTAAGGATAGCAAAAGCAAGTCTGACCTTGAATTACATGGCTGGTTATTTCTGCAGAGCGGTGCATGGTATATCAAGGTGATTTTATTCCTCTATTTCTGGGTTTGAAACTCCCCGCATACAGTTTAAAAACAGAAAAATTCAGCCAGAGAGTCTTGAAGTTCAGTCCTTACTTTCAGCTGCAGACAAGCTTTATACCACAGCTGTGACTAGCTAGCCAGGACTGGGCGCAGGAGAAAAAGCTCTGATGACTAATAGCAGAGTGTGCGCTCTAAATGAGAGAAGGTGCCCATCTGCTGTACCAAGCTGACTCAAAATATGTGATTATTTCCTAATTCAGTGGTGAGAGGATGTTCCCTCAGAGGTTAAAAACATGCGTAAGAAAATTTCTTCTGGGATAAGGAAAGCATTTTGAGTTTAGTTTATTGCAAGCCCATCTCTGAAGCCAAAAGGGGATTATATGTGAAATTGTTGATTTACTATGAGCTGGAATATTCCTTTAAATAATTAATGGAGGAGACATCAGAGCTTGTCCCTTCCTAACCTATAGATTTTTAGTCACCAGGGGAAGGACGGATTGTACACTGTGCTTTCTTTGCCTAACCTGTCAGGCCCCTTTGGAGATACTTAAATTTGCTGATGGATCCTAAACCGACTGATTAATGTCTGGTGTTAGGCAGTTTTGGGGACTTGTCCGAGAGAATATGGCTGTCTGCACCATGGATATAAGAGGGATGTAAGCTCTAAGTCAGTGGAGCCCTGGCTCTCTGCCACCCGCCGTTTTCTGGTTGGATTATGGTCTTTTGTGTGTGAAAAATAAACAACATTGCATTTTACGTGGCTTGATCTTTTTCTGTATCTTAAATCAGAAATAAAACTTTTTGTTGGAAATACCGTCTGAGAACCACCCATTCACGCGCTTTCTCCTGTTAATTATTTGCAAATATTTGCATCCCTTCCATCATGCGTGAGAAATCATGCCTTTTGCGGTTCCTATTAAGCCTTGACAGCATCCATTAGTTTATAGAGACGGGGGTTGTGAGGAGGCTGGTGGGTGTCAGAAATGCCCCGTCCTCGGTTGGGTCTTAACGATCAACAAAACCTTCGATAAATAACCAGCCGTACGGAAACCACTTTGGAATTAGTGTGTCTCGATCTGTGGATTCCTGAGTTTGCAAAGAATTTCCTGATCTTTGGATCTAAGGATTTGTGCGTTTTGAATCATTTATTGACCCCCTTTGCTCTCGTAGTCTGCCTCAGACTTGGAGCTTCACTTTTCAGCACTCACTTTAGCACATTTTAAAACAGCAGGCGCGACAATCTTCTCCTAGGACACCGTGGACACCGGGAATGAAACACATTTGCAAATGGTTTTACCCGGTGCTACATCACGTTGTAACTTTGATGTCAGGGAAGGGACAAAGTCATATTTCCTTTCTTCCTTGGAGAATCAATAACGTGGTCATACTTGCAGAGACAGGCATGTCTGAACTACGGGGCAGGCAGTACATTATTTTCAAATCTCTGTTTTTTTCCCAAAGGCCCCTCAAGTCTAGTCCTCTTTGACAGTTTCACTGTGAGTGTCCTACAGTCTCGCTGTCCTGGGTTACCTTAGGAAACATCCATGGAAAACAATATAATTAATACAGTGCCTTTTACTGGATCCCAAATGTAACTCTCCGAACCATAGTTAGATTGCTCTGCTCTTCAGTAGCATGCTCCTTTGTATGTGGCTGCGAATTGAGATTCAGTGCGGTGAGATGCCCTGTGTCGCTGGGATTTTCAGTGTCTGTTATGAATAGACAGCATACCCTGTTGTTTTGTATAGTCTCTTCCTTTATCCGTACCAAAACCAAAGTGGAATGCGCCTTGTAAAGAGACTTTGCAGCACAACTGAAGGGGGTGTGATATAATGGGGGAGGTGGACCTGGCGCACGATGCTGGCAATAGAATGCCTGGATCATAGAAAGAGATGGTTTTAATACGTCCATATTTCCGCTGTCATCACCACCATCCCATCACCACGACCACCACCATCATCTTCCTCATTGGTCTTCCAAGAATTTTGGTCAGATTTAGTCTATCGTTCTGCTTACCTAGGAGTACTTTCTTTGCTGTAGGAGCCATTAGTTTGAAGATGACCGAGTTCTATCAAAACCTAACCTAACCTGTTTTCAGTGCACGAGGCAGATTTTTATTTGCCCTACTTTCTTAGGCTTGAGCGTATTCCCTAGGAGTCTTAATGAACATACTAAGACAGGGTTCGTGTCATTGCATTGGAAGGACTGCGGCAGTCACACTCCTTGGGGTCATTCTGGGTTCCCACTCTTAGTAACTGTGTCTCGTCTCTTTGTCTGTGTATAGAGACTGAGAGATCTGCTTGCTGGGGAGATTACATTAGATGGTGAAGCAGGTCACCCACCCAGTGCAGACCACACTGTGAGCTGTCAGGGTGTCGATGCTGTAAGTTCTACTGTTGCTCTAACTTTTATTCTTCCTCTTTATTACTTGTTCATATCTTAGTTACTGTTAATATTTCTACCAGGGAAGATCAATGACTACCTGTCATGCAATAAAAACTCTGCATGCTTCCCTGTGGTCTCATTTTCTGCTTCCTAGTGTGGGGAGACAGAAACCAAAACCCTGTGAAACAACTCACCTTTCCCTCAGAGTAACTGGGATAAGACAGTGTTGCTCTCTAATCTTGTCAAAGCACTTTAAGTTCTGGATTGGTCATTAAATTAAACTGTGATCTTCCTTCCCTCCGAGATAAGACTGTCTATATACTCTACTTGACTCCCGAGGCGTTCCATGCCAACCAGCTCCGTATATCTTTATGACTTAGAATGAAATATCTCAACCAGAAAATTAATCATATGCAATTCTCAGCAGTTTAGGTCTAAAAGGCAAGCATTTATTTGAAACTTGTTAGCAGTGAGTCCGCTAGACTGTATGGAAATCTGTAGTAATTGCTACATGCTATGGCTAGTGTGACGCATGCCAGGATGGTTTGCATTCAGCATGCAGAGGCTGGCACTATTGATGGTAACGAGCATTTATTGGAATTCCAATTCCAATCAGAAACCCAGTGACAATTTAAACACCGAGATTTCCCCCATGCATATCTTTTCAAAGAAAAGCAGCAGATAATTAAGAAAATAAATGATCCATTACCTCATTCTCTTATTAGCCTTCATTTTGTACAGCTAGCCAATTTTGTATTTTTGTTATATTTGAGGATATGTATAAGATATTCCTAACATAAAGGCCTGAATCATAAACAAAATAAAACAAAAATTCTGACCAATGAAACTACATTCAGAAAACCAAAAACAGCTGGGTAGTGATGGTGCACGCCTTTCATCCCAGCCCTCAGGAGGCAGAGACAGGCAGATCTCTGTGAGTAAGAGATCAGCCTGATCTACAAAACAACTTCCAGGACACAGAAACCCTATATTGCAAAACCAAAACTAACTAACCAAACAGAACAAAACCCAGCAACAATAACACAAGAAAAACATCCATGAGCACTTTTTTGTAGCAACTCCAAGGTAATTAGTTATGTCAAGATGAAGCTGAATATCTCCTTCCTAGCCACCAGCAGTCAGAAACTCATTGGTGGCTTATGGTCACAAACTTCATACTTCCTAGGAGAAGCATTGCCACAGAAGTAGCTGCTAATACTCTGGGTAAATAATGGAAAGGTTATGTGGTCCTAATCAGTGGGCAAATGACAAACAAGGTTTTCCCATGATGAAGGGCGTCTGGATCCATTGTAGTATGCCTGCTGTTGAGTGAGGAGCATTCTCATTAAAGAGCAAGGGGAGCTGAAGGAAGGAAGCACATACCCGTTCAGGAACGCATTGTGGATGTTAATTGGAGTATTCTTGATTATTGGAAACAAAGGAGAGAGGGAGATTCCTGGACTGAGAAATTCTAATGTCTGTGCCTCAGAAGTTGGGGTTCCAAAACAGCTAGCTGAGTCTGAAAGCTTTTCAATCTCTCTAAATAAGATGATATCCACCAGCACGTTGTCAGAAAGTATTTAAACAACACGGGTAAAAAGCTCATGCCCATAACCAAATCACCCAAGATTCAGCATCTTGTTACACTATGTGTCCTCCAACACAAATGCTGATAAATTACTCCAAACAAGTAACATACGAAAAGACGAAGACGACGAAGGAGAAGGAGAAGGAGGAGGAGGAGGAGGAGGAGGAGGAGAAGAAGAAGAAGAAGAAGAAGAAGAAGAAGAAGAGGAAGAGGAAGAGGAAGAGGAAGAGGAAGAGGAAGAGGAAGAGGAAGAAGAAGAAGAAGAAGAAGAAGAGAAGAAGAAAGAGAAGAAGAAAAAGAAGAAATAGAGACTATAGAATATGTTCAACTTTGGCTTAGAGAATGAAGAAAGTCGAAAACAAACCACCAGGAACAGATTGTCAAGAGATATAGGCTGTCCTTGATAAGACCTTCCACTTCTAAGTCTGAATCCAGTAAACATAAGTCTTTAAGAGTAACAAATAAGTGATCAGACTTGGGGAAAATATGAAACATATTGTAGAATCTTCAAATTTTAAAATTGTTTCTTCTATGATCAACATTTTGATGGCCTGTGGTATTGGTTGCTTTTCTGTTGCTATGACAAGACTGTGGCCAAGGTGACTTAAAAGAACACGTTTCATAGTTTCAGAGAGTTCGAGTGGAGTGAAGGCATGGCAGTAGCAAAAGCTGAGGGCTCACAATTTGTTCCCAGGCAGGAGGAAGACAGAGTATGCTAGGGTGACATGACTCTTTTGACACATCAAAGCCCACCATCAGTGACACACTTCTTCCAGCAATGTCACACCTAATCCCCTCAGACAGTTCCATCAGCTGGGGTGATGTATTCCCATGTCTGTGCCTATGGGGGCCATTCTCATGCAAACCATCAGACCTACATACTGCTTAATTTTCTAAGAGACGCATAGACATGACTGTTTGATTGAGATACCAAATTCTTTACTTAAAAACAGTAAAATGTGTTTATTAATATTATATATAAAATACCGAAGTTTATATGAATACTTCTGTCTTAGCTACTGCTCCATGTAAAGAGTCACCATGGCCCTGGCAAATCTTATGAGAAAGCTTTTCATTGGGGCTTGCTTACAATTTCATAGGTTTAGTCCGTTATCATCATGACGGAGAGCATGGTGACAGACAGGCAGACATGGTGCTGGAGAACTGGTTGAGAGTTCTATATCTGAATCTACAGATGGCAGGAAGAAGGGAAAGTCATATATCTGAATCTACAGATGGCAGGAAGAAGGGAAAGTCATGGGCCTGACTTCTGAAACCTCAAAGCCCACGACCAGGGACACACTTCTTCTAACAAGGTCACACCTACTCCAACAAGACCACACCTCCGAATCTTTCTCAACTAATGCCACTCCCCGATGCCTTAGCACTCAAATATATGAACCTAATGGGGCTATTCTTATTCAGGTCGCCACAGCATATTTAAATATGTAATATAATATAAATGCTGGTGTATATTTAGAGACTGTGATTAAATCATATACAAACCTAAACATATTTTATGATAATTATAATAGAGACATTTTTGTAGGTTGGTGAAAGAATTCACCTCTTACCAGAGTAGAAGAAAGGGCAAGTCTGCTGAATAGCTTTATGCCAATGACACAAACTAATGTCTGAGAGGAGGGAACCTGAAGAAAATGCATCTGTAACATAGGACTGTAGGCAAGCTTGTAGGGCATTTTCGTAATTAGTGGTTGGTGGGAGAGGGCTCATCTCTTTGTAGGTGGGATCTCCTCTGGGCTGGTGGTACTTGGTTCTGTAAGAAAGCCAGCTGAGCAAGCCAGGAAGAGCAAACCAATAAGCAGCATGCTGTCATGGCCTCGGCATCAGCTTCTGCTTCCAGGTTCCTGTCCTGTTTGAGTTCTGGTCCTGGCTTCCTCCAATGATGAACAGTGCTGTGGGAATCAAAGTCAAGTAAACCTGTTCCTCTCCACTTGGCTTTTGATCATGGAGTTTTATCACAGCAATAGTAACCCTAACAAAGGCAGGCAAGTTTATTGAAAACATTACAAAGAGGATATTGAGACCCATCAGTAGTCTGAGTATGCTTAGCATTCAGGGGCAAAGGAGGAGGATGTGAGCTCAAGGCTAGCCTGGAGTTCTTAGTAAGACACTGACTAGGAACAGAGGGAGGGAGAGAAGGAGAAGGGAATGGAAGGAAGGAAGGAGGGAGGGAGGGAGGGAGGGAGGGAGGGAAGGAAGGAAGGAAGGAAGGAAGGAAGGAAGGAAGGAAGGAAGACTGAGAGGAAATATCAGGGATGACAGAGAGGCAGAATCACACTCTTTGTGTTCTGAGAATGACTTGTCAAGACTTACTCTTTTCCTTGACTTAGCTGAGAAACCATACTCTGCACAGAGACTTCTTCAGTCCAGAATTAGACCTTACACATTCCCATTTTTGCATCATAAATAATCACATGGACGATTTTTGAACCCACTGACCAACTATCTGTCCAGACTTAAGTTTCTTGAATTTTGTTTGGTCTTCTCTGTCTCCCTCTGAAACCTTGGCCTAAACACCTGGACACAGAAGAGCCTTTCCATAGAAACCCTTCTTAAAATCAGCTGATCCCAAGGTAAGTCGGGCCACTTGTTCATCCCACTTTTCTACCCCAATTCTTGGTAGTCTTGTCTGCTTCTCTCTAGAAAATTCCTTTCCATCTGACCTTTCAGACATGTGTAAATCTCAAAGACAGAGCTGTCCCCAGATGACAATAGTTTCTTTCCCCTGCCTGCATTCATTGTTTCAAAGAACATCTCTCTTAAGTACTGCTTTATAGTCATGTGGCATTGCATTTATGTCCCCTGAAGTCTGTAACTGTTGCCTGGTTGTAGTATTTGAAGCACCTTCATGCTAATACAAACAGAGCTTTCTGAGCTGTAGGCTCATGCTTTAGTGATGGAGACACCTTAGTTCCACCTTCTGTTCTGTTTATATTTGATGGCCTGTGACAATTGTCTATGGGTATATTACACACCTTGCAAATGTAGAGCCCCTCATAAAGAAGAGATGTGGAGTTTGGAGACTTCTTTGACTGAAACATGAGACTGTCATAGTCTGTCATTGCCTGTCCTGTCAGCATTAAGTCTTTGACGTCATGCTGAAGGCAGTGGTGGTGGTGACATCTCTGCCAGGGAGTTGAATGTACACAGTTCCTGTGCTGGATTCTTCATGTCCATCCCCCTTTCCTTCTCCCTCTCCCTCCTCTCTCCCCCTCTCCCCTCTGTCTCCACGACAGTATTTTTCTGCATAACCCTGATTGTCCTAGAACTCACTATGTAGACCAGACTGGTCTCAGACTCCCAGAGATCTGCCTGCCTTTGCCTCCCGAGTACTGGGATTAAAGGTGTGTACCACCATCACCCAACTTTTTCTATATAATGCTCACCCCAGAGCCTGAGATGAGTAACAGTCTTCTGTTCACTTCCCTTTTTGATTTCCAATGAAGGAATATGAGGTCTGAGCAGGTTAAGCAACAAAGCACGTCCATGAAAGGCCACATTTCTACATGGCTGCCCCATTAGTACTGTTCCCCTTGGGATTTTTCTTAAATATTCTGGATTATAGCTCCTCTGGAACCTCGGTGGCTGCTTGGAGCAATGACCGGAAAATGGGACCTTCAGTTGGCCTTTGCTGGAGGGATCAGTGTGGTCTTTGGCAATGATGGAGCTTGAGGTTTAAAGGAATAATCAAAACATTAAATCCATCTCTTCTACTGCAGTTGAGTTTAATACTTATTGTTTATAAATATCTGTTAACAAGTAAAAGAATGTTTTTAGACTTACAGTAGGTATTGTGGTACTCAAGAAGAAAAATATTTAAATAACCGATTTCCTCACCTTCCCTGACTTTCTAGTTCACACCTCTACAGCAGAATTTTCGCACCGAATATATGTGCTGTAAAAGTTCTAGACAAGGGGCTAAAAGTCTCTGGCCCGCTGCCTGGCAAGAGTGATTATTCACTAGGTGCTGTAACTTTTGTTGATATTATTGTTAGCCTTCATCTCTCCCAAGATCTGTTTATATTAGAGAAGTATAACTTTTTTTAATCTGGAGCAAAGTTCTAGAATGTTAGTTTGCAGCGGCAGGCAATCCAACCTGGCTCACTGTGATTGTCAGTCATGTGTGCTATGGAAATGGCATTCTTTGAAACAGAATTGGATGCTGTCACAAGCAAAGGACATGCAAGATTGAGCCTCCTGTACCTTAGCTTTTCAGGATATAGTTAATGATTCCCTTGTCTGATGATTAATACGTTCAAAAATTGAAATATAAATATGAATATTATAGAATTTCCAGAGTTCTCTAAGTCTGGTCATTAATTTGGCCATAGAAATGAGGTATCAGCATGGCTGGTGTTTTTATCATATATGAGAATGACAGAAACCTGTGGGGTTCTATTTATTCTCTGTTGCTCTAGTCAGTTGGTTTAAGATTCCAGGGCTTGTTTTTTTATTAATTTTGAATTTCTCAAATTATAATAATGTGAATATGTGTTCATTTTTCTTTGGATGGAAAAAAAAACTAAGCTTAACGAAGGAAGCTATTTCAGCTCACTATGCCAGAAGAAAATTGAACCTTTGGTGTGGGTTCCGTCAGTGCTGACCCTCTTTGCCCTCTGTCTGCCTCATCTACTTCATCTCCCTTGATTGCCGGGCGAACAGACACAGTCACTGTCCTGATTCTGTCACTGCCGCTGTTGGGAAGAAAAATGTGTCTGAATTTATGGAGATATCTTTTTCCAATTGTGAGTGTAAGGTTGTGAAAATTGTCTTCCGGAATCATGTCTCCATCTCTGATATGTCTCCCGGTGTCTTCTGCAATTCTCAGTGAGGTTAGCTTCTGGTGTAAAACTCAACAGTTGCAAAAAAAAAAAAAAAAAAAAATCCTTCCCACTGAGCCACCACCACTGCTATTTCTTCTATCAGCGACTCTCTTGTCATTGTCATAGGCTTGGAGTCATGTGATGGTCACCCCACTCTCCCGTTACCCGTGCAGTTGTCATTCATCTTCCCACAGCGTTTCTCAGCTTCTCCTGTTCCGTTCTCACGTCCACATCCCAAGTTCAGGTCCCTGTGCTGTGATGTGCATTCGCCTCTCAGTTCCCTCCTCCCCTTCCTGATATTTTAATAGGTTCCTAATTGATTGCCCCTCCTTTGGCTCCCCTAAGCCCTTTAGTTAATCTTGGAACAGTGCTCACACAAATTAAGAGCTTTAATTACTGTTTGATTTGAATTGAATATTATCGAAGAAACCAGCTACCTATGTGCAGATGGATGCTTTAGTGTTGGTGCCTATCTTCAGAGCAACACCTGGGGAGCAGAGAGAAGTAGCGCTCTGAAGTACATGTGCCTGTTTTTCCCCATCTCTTTTGCATCCTTTCCTGCACCACACTTTGGTTTGTAATTAATGGAACAGTCTTCGCTTTTCTCAAACTTTTTTTTTTTTTTTTTTTTTTTAAGAAAAGGATCAACTCTGGGAAGTACATCTTAATAATATTAAAAGTACTCACTCTTTGTAAAATGAACAGAATAGGAAACATTTCTATTGTATAATGTGAACAGAGATAAATGTTGGGTTGTCAGAAAAATTAAATGAATAACAGTATTTGAGGCATTTATTTTTCTTGCAATCTGAGATTATGATAATTGCTTCTCTTTAAAATTTCCCTCAATTTAACTCACTGAGATGTCTTTGAGATTGGTGGCTTTTAGGCACATAAGTCTCCTGTTTTGTTGGTAGAGCTTTAGGACTGTTGGATATTACTGTGTTCCCTACAAACAAACAAGGCTTTTCGAGTTGGAAGACAGTGAGCACTGGCTCGGTCCTTATGCAGGAGTTCCTTGTGAGAAACTTTGCACAGTTAAGACAGGGTTTGGAGTTGGAAGAGGTAAATGGGCCAGAGAACACATCTGTTTAACCAAGAAAACAAGATTAAGTTGTGGTGATCTTGGTTTGCTGTTAGGTTAATAAGTTCATTAAACTGTTATCAGCTGATGTCCAATTGATCTGATTATTTGAAATATAATTCTCCGCTTATGCAGCTCAGTGGCCACCCTGAAACTAGAGACCTTTTCCCTGTGGCAGGAAAAGAGACCCGGGAAAACCTTTTTCTGGTCCCAAGTTATGCCTGCTTGAGCTAGACATGTGTCTTCTAGTAAACTCTGTTCTGCCACAGTATTGCTTACTAAGCTGGTCCTTCTACCTCTGTGTGCTTTTGTGCTTTCAGAGGACGACCAGGACAAATTAACATGGGGCTTTGTCTTCAGAGTCTGCTCCAATGACATGGCCAAGCTCTGCAGATAAAGAGCAAATGGTTCACCCTCCCACAAAATAGCCTTTTGGTGACCCTTCTCATAGCTGAGGGAGGGATTTGCAAAAGTGAACTTTTTTTTTTTTTTAATCTCAGGTAAATAACTGCTATCACTGGTCTTCGTTGAGCAGGGCTTTGTGCTAATTATGTAATCTTACCTTCTTCATTTCATATCTGTGAGTGCTTATGCCCAGAAGTGTAGTGTGGAGCTGCGGGCTGTGTTCCTCTGCCCAGCTCTCGGCCACCTGGCTAGCTTAGCCCCAGAAATAACAACACACCTTGTGTATTCATTTAAATACTGCTTGGCCCATTAGCTTCAGCCTCTTACTGGCTTACTCTCATGTTTTGATTAACCCATATCTAATAATCTGTGTAGCACCACGAAGTGGTGCCTTACCGGGAGAGATCTTAACCTGCATCCATCTCAGAGAGGAGAAGCATGGCGACTGCCTAACTTCCCTTCTTCCCAGCATTCTGTTCTGTCTACTCTGCCTACCTAATTTTCTGTCCTATTAAAGGGGCCAAGGCAGTTTCTTTATTAACCAATGAAAGTAACACATAGACACTCCTCCATCACAGAAGAGCTTAGAAAATAGCCCAAATCTGAGGTCTGATGATAGTACTCCTTCTTCGGAGTTCAAGGTCACAGCCTCACCCCCGAAGCTCCTGAAAACATGTTCCTGCACAAATGGTTGTACAAGTCTGTGATGATCAAGAAGTGTCCCCTGACAATCAACAGTGGATTTTTTTGAAGTTTTTTTTTTTTCTCTAGGGAATAACAGGACACATGATAGATGGTGAGGGGGCCACTGTGTATTTCATACCATTCAAAGCCATGAGAGGTTTAGAGGTTTAGAGCTGGCCAGTGCAACTGACTGAGCATGCCCGCCGAGCTCCACACTCCCTCGGAACCCAGCAATTGGTACTTTATGATAAGTAAGCACAAATGTGGTTAAGTCCTTATGAACAACAACAAAAAGAAAATGAAACAAAGGAAGGAAAAAGTGTTTCAACTGGAAGTTATTTAAAGAAGAAAAAGCAAGCTGACTCCCAAGAGATAGTAACAGGAGTCTTTTTCTTTCTCAACATTTACATGAAATAACACCTAAATGCTTTTAAATGTGAACACATATCCCATGGTATTCAATATTATGTGATATATCTGTCTATTCCTCCCACCTACGTATGGAAAGTTTGGAAGAGAATAGCCTTAATTTTAAACTTTCCCCACTCCGAGACAGGGACAGTTTGCGCCGGTCTCCACGTTGGGAGTACCATGTCAGTCTTGCTGTAGACAGGTTTCCCTGGTGGGTAGATGAAACCACGACAGTATCTGAAAGCATTGTATATAGCTGTTGACCCTCTTCTGACTCCCTCACTGACTTCCCACTGGCCCAGCCAGGCTCATACCAGCCTCTCTTCCCTTACCTCCAGTTGCTCTTCTTGTGTGCCTGCCACCCTCCTGTGTAATCTGTGAAGGGTGCTGAGCCTTTGTCTTCTCACTTCTGTTTCGTCCCTGTGGAGGCTCTTTGATTTGACACCTGAGCCCTCCAATCCCACTCTCTTCTCCTCTTTTCTAGTCTTCCTCCACCTCTCAGCTCCTGTATCATTTCTTGTTTTTTTGATTGTGGACCTAGTCTTTAACAGCTGAGCCATCACTCCAGCCCCCGTGTCATTTTTTTTCAGTGAGGGGACATTTGTGCCCCAGGCCTCACTTTACTGGGCTTGTCTCAGATATATCTCACGTTAATTTTCTGATAATCTTTGAGCGAGGGAATAGGATGTGGTAATTGAGCTCCAGAATACAGCGATCCTTCTTCTAGACTCACACCAGACTCTGGTGCTCAGCAGCCTCTGGCATTTTTGTGACTCAGTGGATCGCTGGGTAGCGAATAAATGAGTCGAGAGTAGGGTGACACCAATAAGATGTGGTTCACGGGGATCAGAGAGGCAGTTCAGTGTCTGCCTGCTATTTAATTTAGCCAGCAATCATGCTTCCATGAATTGTGAACTCTGGGATGATGAGGGCTGTATGAGGTTTGGTTGCATAGAATCCCACCTGATATGATGCCTAACCCACAGTAGGAAATGCTTAGCAATTGTTTTAACCATGTCCTGGTCCACAGTTAGGCAGACTGTGATCACTTCAATCCCTGCTTGAGTCAACACTTGGATGTGCACAGGACTTAGAGGTATGCTCTTATCATAGATATTATTAGTTCCTACATGGTGACTCAGATACTAGTGTAGCCTTTTGTTTCACATTTTGCTGAAGGGCATGCTTTTCTGTGCATGATTCTGACAATGGGGCAAAGCTGAGCCTTGTCCCAAGAGTGTTTGTTTCACGCCTACTAAACGCATGGTGCTCTATTTCCATCTCTAGGATGCACGGCCTTTTTCTTTCAACGTCATCATACATAGAAGCTATGTGCATCAACAAATTGAAAGCAGATCTGCTGAGTTAGGTAACAGTGTGACTTGAGTATGGTCTCCACCCTTAACCTACTTCCGACTATCCTTTATCCTAAACAGTGATGCTCTCAGAGGACATGAAATAAGGTACCAACTTGGAATGCCTAGTGAGCAAACATGGATATAGCCTGCAGAAAGCAATGATCTCCAGCAATTAGAGCTAGGTGGGGATAACGTGGAATATTGACACTGTGAAGAGCCTAAGTGTGTGTGTGCTGCACTGGAGAGGACAAGCCACTGGGACTCTTTCTACTGAAGGAGGTAATTACTCTGCAGTAATGACGTTCGTCCAAGAGAACAGGGACATTGACTATGATGGAGAGAACAAGGCAGTTTAACCACTTCCTTAGTCACCAAAAGTTTTTGTCTGAGTGGCTCAGTATGGTAACGTCTCCATAGGCTGCTACAGAGTTTTTCTGTCCATGACAGGAGAGAAAACACAGTAGATAAACTTGAGAATGTCACGTAACATATTCATAACTTGGGTTTCTACCATGCTCAGATTAGCAATAGTAGAACTGGATTTTCCCACTATTTTAAAATATCAAATGGAAAATTATGAATAAAACTTAATATTGAATAACACATTTAGTAATGAAGTACTTGAAAAAAGAATGAGTCGTTTTGGTACTACCAGGATTAGCTCAAACAAATTCCAATGTTCAGTGAGAAGGAAAAGGATTATGATATTGTGCATAATTTAATGGGGAAAAAATAGGAGTATCTTTTTTTTAATGTTAAGGGGAATTTCCTCAAAGAAATGTTTCCTCTGCCGGTGCCAATATTTTTTTCTAAATTTAAAATGTGTTTCCTTTAGATAGAATCCTTAGTTTGGGACTGGTGAGTAAGGATCCCTTAAATTCTCACCTTACATAAGTTGATTCACTACTTCCAGCATGAATTTTCTTCTGAACAAGAAAGGAAAAAATATTTAGCTGATATGTGCCATCTGGCTTTTAACTTTGAGAAATTTTCTTCCAGCCTGCATCTATTTTGGAGAGACTATTAGATCAGAATTCCAACAAATTCTAGACAGCCGATTCAGAATTTAAACATTAATGCTTTGGGGGATTGTAAATCACAGCACATATGGGGTGATGCGTGTTTGGGAAGAAATGGCCCTTTCTGGCCCACATATAAAGTTAAAGTTGCCTATACTTTGTGCTTATTGCATGTATTTATTTTGCCAAGGTTGGCCTGGATAAATAGTTCCTAAGAGTCTTTCAGTTTTATCACTGGATTTAATAACTAAAAATTTCTATTTATCAAATGATCATGCATTGTAAATGCTCAGTAATTTCTCATGTTGACAAAGTTACCTCAAAATTCATGACTCACCTTGTGACTTTTGCATGGCTAGTTTTCGAACAACAATACGTATTCACAGAGTATTTCTCTTGAAAAGAAGTCAAGATTCTGGACAGGGAGATGGCTAGCTCAGTGAATACAGTGCCCACAAGAGTGAGGATCTAAGTTCGGATCCCAGTAACTCTTATAAAGCTAGACATGGTGGTAGAGACCAGTAATCTCATTGCTCTTAAGGCAAGATGGGAGGAAGGACAGGGGCATCTTCAGAAGCTCTCCATGCAGCTAGCCTGGCATCTAGTGATTCTCATGGCCAGTGGTTGGGTCAAAGAGGTGGAACTCTTTTCTCGCCGGCTTTATGTTCTCACAAGGGATACTATTTGGACAACGGTTTCCTTCACTAGGGGAGATTTATGTGTTTGTGACAATATGTGTTGATGACGTGTACTGCTCAGATAGAAGACAAGTTGAATGGATATACTTGTAGAGGGAGTACAGGTTGTTTCATCTGTGAGCATACATCATGAAGTCCCCCAAAGAGAACTGTACAGACCATGTTTCTCCCACTATTTGACTCTGAAATATATTCTAAAGAATTTTAATTCTGTAGATTGCAACTTGTTACAAGGCCTCTTGTTTGGCCGACATCATGGCCTTCTCTAGAGACTGTCTAGTGTGATAAGGCATTAAATTCCTCTATACCACTCCAATACAATTACACATTTTAGAAATTAGGGTGCAGTTTATAATGACCACATATGTTTCCCTCTTTCCTTTATTAATTTTTGTCTTTTTGTAAATAAAGGAAGGCTATTAGAAATGGAACTGCCTTAGAATTAAATAAATTATTAATTCATGCAGTATTTAATTCTAATTTATTCATTAAATTCAACGTAATCCTTAGTAGCCCAATATTAAGTCAAAATAACTGAGTGAGAAGGAAAAGGCTGTTTTTGTTGGAAAATTGTTTACAACTTTATAATAAGCTTTGTTTTGTAGACTTCTCAGAATCTATTAAGGGAAAAAACATAGTGTATAGTGGCTTACTCTGGTTTCAGCATAATGCTGAATGGTTTATTACATGTATCTTTGATAGGTATTGTGACCCATGTCAGAGCTGAGGAAACTCGCACTCAAAGAACCCTATGGTTAATTCACTTTGAGAATGGGATTTTATTGGGCTATCACCTGCCACTCTCTTCTGTCAAATTATTTACTTGCATGTATCCACAGCTTTATCTTCTGACACATTCCGATGATTCCCAGAAACGGAAATGACTAGACTAACCCTGGAAACTTTTAGAAACCTCCATTCCACTACCCAACCGTTGAAAGATCATTCATTAGTGCCACGTGATGTGAAGCAAGGTTTTGGAAAGAATAAAGTATAAGATATGCCCGTCTTTGCACCAAAGACCAAAGTGCAATTGGCTCCCAAATGATGCCTGCTTCTGTTGGGAACTCTGGCACCTGATGGTGGCTAACATGATGCTTATAGGAAGTGTGAGCCAAACCCCACCAAGGGTTGTGCTGGGAGTGTACAAAGGGCCATCACGCCTCTCCAGCACATGGGCTTCTCACTTGGACTTAACTGGACCTCCTTTAAGAATAACTTTTGTGTTATATGTCTCAGATGGATGTAGACAGACTGTCAACCGTTTCTGGCACTGACAGCAGTACAAACTTGAGTCCCCCAAATCTATCAGCAAACAGCTGGTGCCACCTCTATCTGGGCTAATCAAAGGAACAAGCCCGTAGGGATTTAGAGGGTCCTGTGCTACCAGCTAAGCTGCCATTAATTTAATTCTGAAGCACAGTGAATTAGGGGGAAGTCTGCTTAAATGCTGAACTCTTTGGGGCAAGAGACTAAATGGGTTACGTCTGTAATTAGTGTTGTTTTAAGAAGGGGCATGAGGTCCCTTGAAGTGTGACTTCGCAGAACTGAAAGTCAGGTCTCAGGTGAACATCAGGTCGGGACCAAGTCTGATGTGGTCTTGGGAATCGGTAAGGAGAGTATGAGAGGCACACTCTTGCTCTTGAGCTTTGGTGAGGAATGGCAGTTCTCCTTCACTTCCAGTGCCCAGGACTGAATGACAATGAGAGCCTGGCCACTCCTAGTTATGGCTGAGAAGAAGGTTTTTACAGTAGGTGTCAGGGAGAATTCAGCCAGAGGCGTCTGGAAGGGTCCAGACTGAACATGGCCAGCAGAATAGACTGAACTGTGAGTTGGGAGGGGGAGGAGCAAGAAAAGAGATAAAGGAGGAGAGATGAAAGAAGACTAACGAGTTCAAAGGGAGCCAGGAGAGGACACAGAACCAAGAGAGCTCGCCTAAATGGCTGAGGTTATATAGGAAATGAGATGGACGGGGGAGTGATGCTCAGGGGCTGGAGAGACTTAGGGTAGGGGATGGGAAGTACTGAGGGGCCAGGACTCTGTAACAGGTGCTTAATATCCTGAGAGCCTGATGGCCAGCATCCGCTTTAATATGTTAAATAGGCACCTTAGCTCTTGTCCCAGAGTTTGAGACCTAGCAAGAACTACTGCAATCTCAGACTGTTCCTCTAAGAGCTTGTGATAAGTGGTAAGAAAAAGAAAGACACACTCTTTAAAATATTTATGCCCGTGGGTGCTTAAATGCCATGCTGTATGTCTCATGTTGTACAGATCCCCCTCTGAGGCAACATTATCTGGAGGTATCTGATCCGACGGGAGTTAATGGAGTCTGGTGGTCTTTTCTGGGGCAGTTCTTTCTGGAACTCCAGCTCACTGGCATTTGCGTACATGATAAACTGGGTATTTGCTGGATTAACAGACTAATCAGCTTATTACAGGAGCCCATTCACTTCTGGATGTCGTTTACTCAGGGGTTAATGGTATTTTCTTGGAACCGTATTTGGTAAGCATGTTTGACAAATAATGCATTTTCTCCTTTTCAGAATGAATGTTCTTCCATATAAGAATTTCCATTTTCCATGTCCAGCCTCACCCTAGAGCCCCTCTCTTTCCATTGATCAACTTTTATTAAAATGAATCTTGACCGTACATTCACTACCACATGCAAAAAGAGGCAGCTGCCCTCAGTATTCCTTACTTGTGCGAGCTAATCGATGGTTTCAATTATTTCTCCTATCCAGATGGCATAACCCATGGGCAGGGGCATTCAGTGTGTGTGCTGTTCCTGTATTAGATAGATAGCACTTTAAGAACCATGTTACACTCTTATGGGCAGACCCAATGCCCCACAGCAGAAGGCCAATACAACACAAGACAAACTCAATGACATTTTGGAGTTGTTTTTCCCCCCCTTCTTCTGTGTTTTGACATCACATGTAGGGTTACTGATTCTGTTTTTTTATAGGAGGCACCCTCCCCAGCAGTCCTGTAGGATTTCATTTGGAGGAACATTCCAGAATGTTAATTATTTGGAGGCACTTACCAGAGTAATAGAAGTTGCTTTCCAGTTGCTTTCTCCTCTTGTCAGACTGAAGACATAACTGTAACAAATAAGCATCGCTGTGCCAATATGTGACGCAGTCAGTACATGACTTTATGGACGGAGACAGTGGCGGTTCCCATCAGCCCAGCACTGCGGCTGGGGTCCCGTGTGATCTAGTGCTGACAGAATGCCACATCTTTCCTTGACCATCTTTCTTGGGCAGTAATCTGGTTACATTGTCTTCCTGCTAGAGTTTAAATGTTCCTCAAGAGTGCTTCATGTCTCCCGGCAACTCCCGCACAGCCAGAACGCGTTTGTCCTCAGTGCTCCTCTGAGCATGGTTTACATCGCTCACCCTTGCACACACTCTAGTGGATAATGACAGATTCCTAAGACTCTCAAGGCATCCAGCATCCACTGTTTATATGCCAAGCGTCAAGCATTTCCTAAAAAGCTTTGCGTTATCACCGCATTTTATCTTCACAGACCCTTCGAGGCAGGAACCTGCATTGCTCCCAGTGGCGCAGAAAGTAGAGGAAACACCCACATCCAAGCCGAGATTTGTAGCTGCTATGATGTAGCACCCGGGGACATAGACTTGCCCTGAAGCAGCCTTTCTGATTCTTTTATACCCTGTTTCTTTCTAGTTCTCCTCTTGGTCAGTCAGCTGTCTGCTTCTGTCTAGAAAGATTCCTTGCGGGTCCTCGAATGTTAAAGGCAGTGGAGTTTTGCGAAGAACACTCGAGCCAAGTCCAGCCTCTCTTCAGAGCAGGTGCTGAACAGCAGCTAGCTTCTAAGGCCTGGAAAGTGAAGGCAAGGTGTCAACAGAATGATCGGACACAAAGTCCACTTGTTTGGGTCTGTAGAAACGGGTACCTAGTAGCCTGGCATGATACCTCAGCGACATGTGTGCCATGAAAACACGAGGATCTTCATGCCACTCCCCAGTATCTGTGTCAAAAACCAACAACACAAGGCGTAATGACATGATACCTCAGTGACATATTGCCTAAAAACATGAGGCTCTTCATGCCACTTTCCAGAACTACATCAAAAACCCAACAACCCAAGGCATGGTGGAGCACAATGCTGGGGAACCAGAGACAAGTGGATCCTTAAGGCTCACTGAGGAGCCAGCCTCTTCAAGTTAGAGACCCTGTCTTATAAAGAGTAGGTGGGCGGCAACTGAGGAGAGGCAGCAGGGGTTGTCTTCCGACCTCCACATTCATCAAATTCACCACCTGTGTGCACGCACACACAGACAGACAGACATGGGAACACACACACAAATGTATGAAGAGGAGGGGTGGAGAGGGAGGGTTAGCAAACGAAATGTGTGACTGCTTCTCTCTTGATTTCACCATTCTGTGGACACTAAAAAATAGACCATGTTTTAAAATGTGTCTACCGAGGGGTAGCAAAGCCAAGACAGAAGCATTCACATTTAAGTTTTTCAGGACACTTAATTAAAAAGAAATAATCTGGTCAGGCATAAAATAATTAAACTGCTCATACAGCATATAATTGCGTTATTATTCACAAATCTCTGTTATTATAATTTGGACCGTAAGGGAGCAATGTGCCAAATCTTTCTAATGGTGATGATTTTCATTTGACTATTTCCTAAGAGACAGTTTTCAATGTATTGCTTGAAGTTTGTAAACTTTTGACAAATCTGTACCTTCTTTGAAATTTTAAATTATATTCATGTAAACTTAAGTGGCTCCCTCTCCATTTTTAGTAATCAGAAGTCAGTTGAGCCCTCATATAATCTTCAGATATTTTGATATTTAGGACACCTGTATTTTCTCCCTTTCAATGTTCCTTGTCTTAAAAAAACCCATGTATTTAGAATTAATATGGATAATAACCATCCATAAAGATAATAATATATTCCAGACCATTTTGATTAAGAATATGTGTTAATTCTTGAGGGACCAGGTGTGGGAGTGCACGTTGGTGAAGACAGGGCTGCCGTGGGAATTAATAATGTAAACAAGCTTTTGGAAAGAATATTTCATCAACTCAAGAGCAACCACCTTTCAAGTGAACCCCTTCAGTACTACAGCCCCATCCCTCAGCAGCCAAGAGAGTGAGGCACTCACTAATCAGTAATCCCCGCTTGGAATCCATTACGTGGGGTGCTTTAAATACCTCTGTTGGGCCACATTTTCTTGGTCTCAGAAATCACAGTAGCTTTTATTCATTTCTGGGGTTCTGGGATCAGACTTAAGGCCGCTTGTATGCTAGGGAGTTCTCTACCCACGCGCTCCATCCTTTGCCTTAGGAATCCTCTTGTAATGACAGTGTGTCCTGCTGAATCTGTGGAATCCTCCCCCAATAAGCACTAATGTTGCGCTGGTTTTGGTTTTTTGTTTTGTTTGGTTTTTAACTAATGAAGTCCCCTGTATGTTGCTTTCTTTCTTCAAGCCTCTCCTTTTGTCATGGTAAGATGGGTGAGTTCTCAGCAGCTTCCAGAATTGTCACCCTTGTAGACTGACACCTGCTAAGTCAATGATGTACGGCCCCGGACACTAGTTTTTATGTCTGAGAGTGGGGTGTTACTGCCAAGTGTGGCTGCCTCTGATGTCTTTATTGAACTTTGTCTTGTGACCGGAGTTCATTCATGCAGTGTCTGAAATGAAGACAAGAGAAGAGTATCATCCTCCTTGCCCCAGGTTTGGGCATTTACTTATGTCAGGAATTCCACAGAAATATAGATATAAAAGATTTTATATTATTGATTTCACATTGAGCAAATAAACTCATATAAACCATGGGCCTTAAAATGTCATTTGGAGGTTTTGCCACTGATCTGTATTTGAGATTTGGAACTGGATGTTTCCTGTATCCTCTCAGGGCATAAAGATTATGTCATCAGTAGTCAGCATGGTTAACATTTTTATCCACCAAAGCTGTACCTTTCTCTCTCCTGTCTTTTTAGAATTGTTCAAATCCCCAGGCCTGTATTCGACACTGACTGCTTGCTGCCTGTGGGGTGACTCACTGGGAATGTTTCATGTTTGTTAGGGCATTGGGCTTCTTTCTTCCATGTAATTTTATTGGTCTTGGAGTGAAAATATGTAATAGTTTTTAGTTTTTGTTTTTTAATAATTTTTTTTATAGTTCAAGACTATAAGATGTCCTAAATCAAGGTCCACCACATGTCTTGATGGAAACATGAGGGTGTTTTATGGCCAAGTTGGCAAATCTCTGTGACAGATTTCAGGTGCTATCTGATGGCTTTCTTAGCTTTTGAGTTTGGTGGAAACTTCCGTAGTTCCTTAATTCAGTCCAAAAGGACTTACCTGGTAGTCGCAGCAATGGTAGGGCATGCACAGAGAGATGGAAATGAATATTGAGGATGCTAATAATAGCCCCAAATAATTTGACTCAGGGCCAAAAATTGTAACTCTCCACTCTCACAAGTCCTAATCAGTTTGCCTTTCTGGTAGAATTTGTAACATAAATATGGATTTTTTTTTTCTGAGAAACTCAATGCACAAGTATATTTATAAAAATTGATATATTTCCCTGTAGTAAAACCATAGAACTATTATTGTTATTATTATTTTATTATTATTATAGGCAAGGTCCTACTGCATAGATGAGACTGAACTCAAACTCATTCTTCCCTTGAGCCTTGAGGCATTTGCTTCCCATCCTAGCTTTTAATAAATTATGTTTTATGTTTATTTATTTCATGTCATTATGTGTTTTGTTTGTACCATGTGAGTGGCTTGTACCCTCAGAAACCAGAAGAGGGGTTTAGATTCCCTCCAACTGGAGGTACAGATAGTTATGATCTACCATGAGGGTGCTGGGAAAGGAACCCTGGTCTCTTAGAAGCAAGATTCCCTCATACGGTTTCACCATAGTAAACTACTTGCAAGTGTGGGTCGTGAGTTTTACCCACTTGTGGAGTTTATTTGGATAGTCAGCAGAGTTTTGCCTCCATCATAGATCATGGCATTCCCCATGTCACTGAATGCAGACCCGTGTCCTCAGAGCCCACACCACGATTTACATATAAGCACCACCTGTTGGACTTTCAAACCTCCATTGTAAGAATTAGAAGGATCATGTTAGCCCTCGCCTGAGAATGCCCCTGCCTTCAGCCTTGCTCTCATAGTCTCCTCGAGGAGTAGCTCTCTGTTGATGGTCTTTTCGCTCATCAGTGAAGTCTTAGCCTTCCTTCACCCTCGCAGATCCCAGGGCTGACTGCTGATCTCTGTTCTCACCGCCTATGTTAGAGGTTCGCACAGGGCAGCTTTGGAAAGTCTTGCGGTGGGGGCTACCCAGGTTCTAAGTCCTACACGTGGCTCTCTCTCTAGCAGCAACCCTCATTTCTGAGCATCAACTTCCTCGGGTCCAACCTCCCATGAAACTAGGTTGAATCACATATTTTCAGTTTTATAATATCATACGTTATAATATAATCAATGACTTCTTCTAGCTCCAACATGACATGCTTGATTTCTGAATAATTTTGAAATAAAAAAATGATCCTGAATGTGGAAAAGTAAAGATACGTTTAACTTTGCTTTTTGTTTTGTTTTATTTTGTTTTTCCTTTCTCATGGTTAAGGCCGAGTGGTATCTAACAGAATCTACTGTGATTCCCACTGCACAAAAGCCGCTGCTCATATAGTGTTTGAAATGGACAGCCGACTTGACATTTCCCCCCCTGTACTCAGCACAGCGATGTTTTCCTTCTCAGAAATGCATGCCTAGATATTCCCGTCCATGTGCTGAGGCCCTGGAGTATTAATGGCCTCGTTGTGAACTCTGATTTATCCATTATGCTCTATGTATACTTGGCTTTTGGTAAATTGCTCCAAGGCTCGGATACCTGATCATTCTGTTACAACAGCCTCGATCAGCCATCTAGGCGAGCACGTTAGAAGCAAGCGATTTCTTCCTGGTCAAGAGAATAAAATCTCCATCTAGCCT
This sequence comes from Arvicola amphibius, assembly GCF_903992535.2. NCBI lineage: Eukaryota > Metazoa > Chordata > Mammalia > Rodentia > Cricetidae > Arvicola > Arvicola amphibius. Next base: position 49,694,791 of record NC_052058.2, read on the forward strand.
GGCTAGAGACCAACCTTCCAAGCTGCTGAAAACAGAAGAGTTTATCCAGCTGGACCTGTCAATCACCTTGGAAGGTGGATTCACCTAAGGCCCCGTAGGAGATGGGAGGAGTAATTCTTCCCTCCCTGAGAGTATGTGCTTTTTCTTTATAGTGTCGCTGTTTTGGGCAGTAGCTGCAGCGCTGCCAGGAGGCCCTTTCTGAGGGCTGACCTGGATGAAAAGGCATACCTCTAACTCTTCGTTTTGTCTTTTTCTTTCCAATGCTGGCCAGAGTACAAGCAAACCTTCTCTGGTACTTGGGACCTTTTCGGTTTGTTCCTTTGGCCAGGTGATTGCTTGCTGCACCTCCATGCCTACGGCTTCCTCTCTTTCTGTGCTCCGCTGTCTTTGTCAAGGCAGCTGCAGAGATGGACATCTTACCTTCCCCACAGTTCTCTTCTTTAAACTCTAATAAAATGACATTGAGTTTCCTCCTCAGTTCATTCTTAAAATCTCTTATTGGTGGGACTAAGAACCCCAAGAGGGACCCTATTTCCCTGGGAACTTACGGTTCTCAACAGAGCTCACCCCCACCATAGTTTTTGGTAACAATAATATTAAAGGTGTACCCTTACTACCTTGTTAATAAGATGCTCCTACTTGAGTTCAGGCCGTCTTTTCTCAGTGTTTCTGGTTTCTTGGCACTTTGGCCAAATGAATTTCTGCCATGGCATGAGTCATTGCCTCCTGCTGTCCCACCTCAACACTGAAGCATCATGGGAATATTGCAGATGCCACTTTCTTCTTCCTGCGCACCTTGTTCCTTTCTATCCTACTCACCCACTGCTCTGGCCTTTTCCCATCACTGGAGAAACCCACTTTCTCCTCCCCAGTGTATTTTCTCCAGGGAGGCACAGTGGATCTCACCTCCTGTTGTTTCCTTCTTTGTCACTGGTATGCTGCTTGGTATCTGGAGAATATGTCCTCCATTGCTCCAGGGGATATGGATCTGTGTGTGTGTGTGTGTGTGTGTACTTTTTAACCATCTCTCTATATACACATTCTTATAACTGAAAAATCTCTAAAACGCTTTTTCATGTGCCACCATCATGAGGTAGCTTGCTTTATTCCACTGAGGAAGACTAAGGCTCAGAGTATAATTCTTTCCCAAGAGGTTAGATGATTCATTTCTCTATACTTTGTAAATGTTCACCGAAATACAGGTTTTCTGTGTGAAGTTTCTTTTTTTTTGTATTTCTTTTGTTTGTTTGTTTGAGACATTTACTCGCAATGCAGCCACGCTGTCCTAGCAATTCTTAAACTCCTTCCGCGTATTCTTTAGCCTCGTAGGTACTGGGATGGTAGGAATGCATCACTGCTAGCTGCAATATGAAGTTTCTAGGTGATAATCTATTACTGAAGAGGCAATTTTGTGCCTCTTTAGAGACATGTTCTGCACACTGACACAGTAGCAGGGAGGGAAAGCATACTCCTGGAGAGATCTGGAGCTTTCTTATCTGATGCCCCTTCATGGAGGCTCAGCAACCCGGAAAAGGAAATGGATCAGGCACTTCATTTGCCAGGGCTAGGGAATGGTATGGAGGGAAGGGGCACTTGGAACAGAAGCTTCTTAGGCCGATAGCAACTTGTACTGCCTGTGTGTAGTACCAACAGAAAATGGGTTTCCTGGCAGAGCTTAGTAAACACATTTCAACTAGACATAAAGATTTCATAAACCACATTCTTTGCAAGATGTTCCAGGGCAGAATCATAGCCCCAGGATGTCATTAATTTTATATCTAGCTCATACTCTAAGAACAGCTCGGAAAGGCGCATATCCATAATCCATAGTTACATTAGTAAAGTGTGGGGACTATGCAGGTAGACATTAAAATGATCAATGTCATCCACGGGGCCAGTAAAGTCATGTGGCTAAGAGCTTTTGATGGGGCATCCAGGGACCAAGTTTCAAATCGACTCCCCGCTACTTGCCTAACCTTGAGTAAAATTCCTAAACAACTCTGAGCTTCATTTCCCTCATCCATAAAAATCTTCACAATCTCACAGACTTGTTGTGAAGATGGGCACACTTTCTGTCACATCTTTGGCATGGTGTCTTAGACATTTAGGAAATTTAGGAAAAGCTAGCCTTTCCCCTCAGTTAATAGGCTTCGTTACACTTTACCAAGCAAAAGTCATTGTTTTGTGTTTTCCATATGTTCATTGACTCCATCTTAAAACTCTTAAAATGTGGGAGGTCAAGCAATTGCCTAGACTTTGCTTTCTGATATCATTTCTCTAGGGAATGCCTGGGTGGCGTGTTTTTTTTTTTTTTTTTTTTTTTTTTTTTTGGTAACGATAACACAATAGAGGATAGACATGCTAAGGGTGGTTATAGAACCTTCTCAACAAGAACGTGTCACTGTAGGCTAATTCCAGTCCTAGAAAAATTCACAACCACAGGCTCCATGACCAATCCCATCCCAAGTCCTCTGCTGTGCTCTCAAGCTGCCTGGGTGGACCCCTCTTCCTACCTTGACTAGACATGCTAGCTGAGCAATATTCAGGAAGAGCATTTAAGATTTTTATGATGAGAATTTGTCTATCTGTCCTATCATTCTTTTATTTTCTTCTGTGGGTAAAATTTTAGGTATATTGGAAGACCCAGGTAGAAGGGATAGCTTGATCTTTCTCCATCCCTCTGCATAGATCCTCATCTAGGAGACTTAAGTTGTACTGAAAGTTTGATATCAAATGGTTCTCCCATTTAACTGTCTATCTCTTTGCTTTGGGCTGCACGATTACTGGCAGCTGTGGAGTGATATCGTACCAGAGTCATTCTCAACTTGCTCTCTGGTAAGTACAAGTGCGGGGTGGCTTATAGCTATTTTATTGCTGTATTAGATGGAATGATTTCTCTGCCTTGTGTCCATTTATCATCAAATATTTATCAAGTGTTTCTCAAGAACTCCAAATAATAATAGTGTTTTGTGGTTATTTTAGATTTCTTTTAGGACTATTGACATATTGCCTGGGATACCTATCTCAAAAGAGATCACTGGACCTGAAGAACTAGGTGCTGTCTTATTTTTACTGGATTGAGTAGAAATCTATCATCACAGATCCAACAGTCTTATCAAAATGATCCTATGTGGGTTGTGTAAACTCTAGATTGAAAACAGTATTTTTTGGAGAAATGGTTACGTGACAATTAAATCCGTCTAGGGATGTCTGCTTTGGCGCAGCCGGAGTGATTTGTGACTTAGCATCACTTCTTTGTAAATACTGAAAAGCTAAATTTTGGCAAAAGGGAAGGGCACCTCCTTTGAAATCTAAAAGTCTCCCAGGAAAGGGTGACTCACTGAAAATGGATACTGTTGAGTAGGAAGCCATTTTTCTTCACACTGCCTTTACCTACACAAAACATACAAGCTTGGAGCTTGGGTGAGCAGCTGAAAAGCCAGGCGTCAGTAGAAAGCAGAAGAATGGTTTTTCAAGGTAGAAGAGAAAGGCAGGGCAGGAAAGCAGCCAAGATTCAGAGGGACCTACAGCTCATGGGAAAGAGAGGCCTTGAGGTGTTAATTTGACCCTTAGACCTTGAAGCTCACATTCTCTTAATATTTGTGCCTTGTGGTGTGTGAGGCTAAGGAAGAAGTCAGAGAGAAGCATTGAAGTTTCTGACAATCTCTCTCATACGCAGGGGAACAGTAATTAAAGTTCAGCATCCATGAAGGTCAGGGGATACTTATAAACACTGCAGGCCTACAAGGGAGGTGTTTAGACAGCCCAGAGAGAGGCAGAATCCTTCAAAAGGACGACTGACTGGGAGTCACCTCATTCTTGAATTGGTAAAGATAGGTAGCCCATCTCAGACTCTTGCAAAGACAGGTATGATCTTAGTCGTAAATCCCCTCAATTAGAGTATAATTTTACTTATTTGTTTATTAGAGATAGGATCTTACTATAGAGCCCTAGCTGACCTGGAACACATTTTGTAGACCCAGCAGGTCTTGAACTCAGAGACCCACCAGCCTCTGTTGAGTTTAAAAGTGTTTACCACCACTCCCAGAAAACAAAATATGTATTTACATATAGCATTTGTGATGCAACTTAAAGCCACAGGTCATATAAAAGAAGACCAAGACTTGAGAACTCCAAATATGATACCATTAGCATGTTCACAGGTAGAGTTTGGCCTCTTTTTAGATCAGGCTAGACCTGTGAAGTTCTCCATCCTACTGCTATCTCCACCCCACTCCTCATTTTCTGTCTTAAACTGCATGACTCACTTGCGTTGTGGACATTTCAGGTTGTATCTGCTATTTTCCTGCCCGTTGTTGCTGCTTGCTTTGGGATTCTCTGGGCATTTGGGCCTTCTTAGTGACTGCATAGGGAATAGAAAATTAAAGGCATGAATATGGTACTAGCCATGTGACTTTTGGGTGATTTTAAAATTTACTCAGTTTTAATATTTTACTCTTCTTTTTTTCTCACATAGAAAAATGGGTACAAGGACAGACAATAAGGGACCATATTAAGAACAGAAATGTTTGAACTTCTTGCTTTATAGGTTGCTAGTTTTCCTAGTTAAATCATGCATGTTTTTGGGTTTGAATTACTTTCTCAAAGAGAGGAGCTCTTCAGGGCTTGTGGAAGATCAGGTGATATAAAGCAAGTTCAGACAGGCTTCAACAGAATTACAGTTGGTCCTGTGAGTGGCTTCCTTTTCATTTAGACTGCTCGCAGCTCTCCTGGGTCATGAAATCTCAGGAACGAGATGGGTCTGCATGAACCAGAGATGGCTTATCAGTTTAAATAAGGAGCCTTCACATCAAGTTCCACTTTTTTCCCTTTCATAGAAGAAGACGGCTTGCCATTTAGGCCGTGTGGTCCCTTCAAATCGTCCTTTGCTAGGAAGCGCCTTCTAAGTGCTTCTCCAAGCTGGGGTACATGCTGATCTGAGATCGCGGCCCCTGAGGACTCTGGAAACTGTGTCAGTCTTGTCCTCAGGTGCACATCCAGCGTCACCTCTGAACTTGTTCTAAGTGTGGATTAATGGATCTTACCCTGTCCTAGAGAATCTGATTTTCTGTAGATGAGGCTTTCAGAACCACCTCAGAAGATTCTCCAGCACTACAGGTCACATGAGCGATGATAACCATTCTCTATGTTACTCATGGTAGATCTCGTGGAATCACCAGGTAGAGCCAGGATCACTAAAGTGCACACATGTCAGGGTTGTGGCACAGGGAAACAGTGCACTGTTACTTTCCAGGACTCCATGGTCTCAGCCCCCAAACCACCTCTGAGGGTAAAACTTCCCGAGCGCCTGGAACCCTGTTTACCTTTTCTGTAGATCACACCTTACTGTTTGTTGCTGCTGATATTTGTGATCCTGTGTAAAGGTCTGTGTTCTTATTAGGAAAGGGATAGGTGCCTTGGCCATGCAGTGAAGCAAATGAAAAGAGGGATTCTTACCCTGTGAAGAGTGACTGTGAGGGCAAACGGCCCAAGATGATAGATAATGTAGAGAAGTCATTCTCAACCCGTGGGTCACAACACCTATACAGGGATCACCAAAGACTAGCCTGCATACCAGATATTTACATCGTGATTCAAATAGTAACAAAATTATAGCCATGAAGTAGCAATGAAAATAATTTTATGGTCGGGGGGTCATCACCACAACATGAGAAACTGTATTAAAGGGTTGCAGCATTAGGAAGGTTGGGAACCACTGTTGTAGAGGTTGGTGGGGGAAAACCTCAGCTTGCAGAAGGATTATGGGTAAGTAGATGGAAGGTCAAACTCTTAAAGACATCATTGTGTGCACCATAAATTGAAGTTCTGAAGGAAAACTTTTAGGCTTAAGATTTGAAACAAAGACTTTCCTAAGACAAAGAAATAAAGAAACCTAGCTTTTAATCAGATTGTGTGCGGCCATTTTAAAGTGTGCCTGTGTGTTGCGTTCCGTTCAAGTGAAATGATTTTTTTTCTCCTCTCTATTCTGTATGGTAAACAAATGAAAAACAAACAGTTCAAAGGAAGTTTGAGATGATAAATTGTTTTAACGATTCCATTGTTTTCTTTAGCTTATTTTAAAATAGTTCTTCAGTGAAATACCTTGTCGTTTACTGAATGGAGGCTCCTTCTTCTACCCCAAAATATCTGAGAGAAAGACTATATTTACTCTTACACAGATATGAGCCTTTTATGAAACTCTTCTGGTTCATGAAACTTTATAATCATGAAACAAGCCAGCAATGGAACATTACTCTTGCTGGATTTGCTTATAATTTCAGAATCATATTGGAACTGACAGAGAAATCTTGATTCTTTATGTTGCTTTCACCCTGTGATACTGCACTTGGTCTAAGATCCCATGCTGTGAAATTGCAGAAGGCAAGACACAAGAGCATTTGTATGAGAGATCCTGCTTTGATGAAATACCCTAAAACCATTTTAGAGATTTATGTTAGGTATTAAGCATAAAAAGTAGCTACAAAGTCATGAGAAAAATTACTTGAGATCTATAAATATTTTGTTTGTTGGGTTACACCAGAGAATCTTTGGGCTGTATAGGTTGGGCCTAGAATTTGAAATAAATGGATGAAAGTGTGTGACTCTGCATTGAGCTTCTTTATAAGAGATAGCAATAAAATCACTTCTGGTATTCTTGAGATAGTCAGATAATGCAGGTTAGGTTCTAGCACAGGACTCGGTACATAATTAACTATTTATGTGGCCTTTATTTTTATTGTCTAAATCAATATTGTTATTTGCTGTGTGCTTAATTCTACATGTCTAAATTCTCTGAAAAGCTGTTAGTAATAAGAATATATATTCTTAATATATATTATGTTATATATTATATTATATTAGTATCTGTAATAATATATAAGGATAGTAAGGGAGAAGAATGTGTGTGCGTGAGTGTGCGTATGCACCATCTTCCAAGTGGAGCTGAGCAATGGACATTTCCCCTTGACTGGACTTTGAGTGGGAAGAGGAGATGAGCAAGAGAAGCCATGTCCTCCAGCATCTTTCACAGACCCTTAGATCTTGTTTATTCCAGAAGTCTCCACGTGGTTAGTAGACAGTGGTCTCAATTTTGTGTCAGATTTGGCCAGTGCAGAGGTCACGGGGCTTTCACACAGAGTAAGACTCCATGGAGCTGCAGATTCAAAGCTTGGCTGAGAGTGTCTAAGTGATATGGGATGGAAGAGGGGGAAGGGAGGCTGATGAATGTAGCACACACATCCCCTGTCAGATTTCCTCCTGGCCATCTTGCTTTGGTGCCATGAACATCTGGATCCTGGAAGGACTAACAGAATAAAAGATCCTCTCCCTGGTCTCTTTGGAATATTCATCCACAGAGTCAGACTGGTAACATGCAAGTCTCAAAGCCTGGCCCAGGATATCATTTTAGGCTGGCATCGGTCAGGGCAGGGTCATAGAGAAACTAAGGGGTCTTTCTTTCTTCCACTTTAAAAAAGTTTGCTAATTTGGAAAATTTGGAAGTATAGTGTTGCAGTCCAAATCTGTACCAATCTGGTTTCAGGTTCTTGCCCTGTTCTTTGCTAGCTATAAAACTGTGGCAAAGAAATCTCTCTGATCTATAGTTGTACACCTGCGATATGGGGTGACAGGACCCAGTTCATCAATAGTAGAGCTGAGGGGGGCTAATCTATCTACAGTGCTTGTAGTTCTATAGTTACTTAAGAACCCCAAAGTGTTAGCTACTATTACAGCTGTGGCTGTGGATTGTAGCTCCACCCCTGTGCCAGGACTCACCCCAATTACGTGTTTCCCGCTAGCTATCCATCCCATCATGGAAGACAGGCTGACTTTTGAAGTTTGTTCCATTGCACTGTTGAGAGACCTGGTCTACTCAAAAACACCATGTTGCTGACAAACCTGTGATTAATCCAGGCAACCAATCTGAGAACAGTCAAATGGAGTAGTTAAGACAACATTTGGCAGACCAGCAGTGCTTTTTCTGGTGTTGGATTATTTGGTTTTCATGTGACCTGCCCACGTGCCATTCACTAAATCTGTGAAACGAGAATAAAGGAAATATCTGCCCTGAAAATCTGCTCTTGGTTAGTCGAGGTGGCATCTGCCATACAGAACACAGTGTCTTGAGCCAAAGGAGATGGCTCGGGGTAAAAGCTCCTGCTAAACAACCATGAGGAACTGAGCGCCAATCCCCAGAATCCACGAAAAAGCCCGATGCATTGTGTGAGTGCCTGTTACCCCACTGCTGCTAAAGAAAGAGGGAAATAAAGGTAGGAAGGTCCCAGAAGTTTTATGGCCAGGTAGCCTGGAGTATGCACAGAAAAGAAGTTCTGTCTAAAGAAGCACTTGCACAGGGGTGAGAGAGAGAGAGAGAGAAAGAGAGAGAGAGAGAGAGAAAGAGAGAGACAGAGGCAGAGACAGAGAGAGAGAGACAGAGAGACACAGAGAGAGACACTGAGAGAGAGACAGAGAGAGACACTGAGAGAGAGACAGAGAGAGACACAGAGAGAGACAGAGAGAGACAGAGAGAGAGAGACAGAGAGAGAGACACAGAGAGACAGAGAGGGAGAGAGGCATACGTGAGACAGGAAGACAGGTCAGGAGAAGCTTCATGTCGAACTCCAACAACTTCAGACCCAAGAGAAGAAGCAAAAGGAACGAAGGCTCCAGGTTGTCCTTCTGCGGGCCCCTATGGCCATTGTCCTAAGCAGGCTTTGTCCTAGAGAATCACATCTGTCCACACTGGATAGCAAAAGCTCTGGCCTGGCAGGGCACAGAGGGGAGTAAAAGAAGCCAAAACAAGTAGACACATTACCAACTCACACAAACCGCTTGTGCGATTTGCACGCATTCTTTGGTTTCATCTCCACAGCAACTACTAAGAAAAGCATCACTATAGCAACAGAAGAGCAGGCGACGCCAGGTGCAGAGGTAGGCAGGGAGTTGTCCAGTGGGGTTGTGACACTGGACTTGGTCATGCCAGGCTTTGGAGGCTGGCATATAACCTGTATGAAGCTTCAGCCAAGTGTAGCCGATGTCTCAAGTCGTATCCACCCGTCCCTCTAGGAAGCCCCGATGACTTCGAGAATAACATGTTCCAAGTAACCCTGAAGCAGCCACACTGCACAGTGCAGTGAAAACGCTGAGTTCAGGCCACTGCCCTTCCCTGGAGACTCACAATAGGAAAAAACGCCCCAGCTGTTCCTCGGAGCTGGAAGGGGCATTGAGATCACTAGGTGACAGCAACCGGAAGAGCACCCGGCTGTTGAAATGCTCTAAAGAAAAGTGGTCTTTTCTTTAGCTACCGCTAAAATGCCACAATCTTTTGATCAAACATTAGTTGTATTATTTTTCACAAAGAGAAACCCATTTCTGACCTCCGCATCCTCAACTCTAATCATAGTACACATTTTATTTAATGTGTCTAACTTCTAAGTAAATTAGGTCTTATACAGCTTCTCCTATTTTACTAGGCTGTGTGCTTGTGGAGAGCTGGGCTCTGTACCCACTGTGAACCATCTTTTTCCGCTGTGTTTTTTGTTTTTGTTTCATTTTACAAACCACGTCAGCTAAAGCATATTATATGTGGTTCTCTTCCACCATTGTCTCTTGGGCAACAGAAGTTCTTCTCTGTATTTCTGCAAATCTCATCTGGTATTTGTTTCTGCTTCCTGCACTTATCTCCATTGAGTGCAGATAATAGTCACGTTCTGATGATGCCAAGCTTTTACTGAGCATTGTGGGATTACATTTATAAAAGGCTTTTTGATGCACTTGACCAATCAAAGAGCTCTTTGTATCACTTCCAAAATTTTCAACCCCTCACGTGAAGCCAGTAGTCGAGAGGGCTGTCAGATTCGCGGCTGCAATAGTTTTCAATTACTCTAAAGCAGGAACCTGTCTTCTCTCTGAAAATCCTGGCCTTCATGACTTGCTTTGATCTAGTACTGTGATTAAGAAATAATTTATCAACATTGCACTACCTTTCAGTCCAGCACTCTTGTGTCATTTATGGTCTTGGCCTGATAATTTAAGGTTGTGTTGTTGTTGCTATTGTTATGATTGGTTTTGGGTTTTGAGACAGGTTTTCACATAATCCGCATCGACTTTACCCTGTAGTCAGGTATGACCTTGAACACCTGATCCTCAGCTTCCCCCTCCCTCCGCGTGGGGATTACATGTATGTGTCACTATGCCTGACTTTCTTGGTACTGCGGATCAATCCTGGAACATTTTGAAGACTAGACAAGCAATCGACCACTAAAGCTACAGCCCCAGCACCAGGGACAGCATTTGTAACAGGAATAAAATCAATGTGTGGCTGAACGGCTAACATGCCCTTGAGTTTCACCACCAACGCCATACCAACTACTCTCTTCTATGTTTCTTGATGGTTTCTAAAGATAATTCCATACCCCTCTCATTGATAATACGGTTAAGAGAGGCCAAAGCACTTGCATTCACTGATTCATAATCCTTTGTTGTATTTTACTGAGATATGAAGACTTAATATGAGATCTACCTTCTTAAAACTGTCAGCGCACAGCATAGTATTGTCAAGTGTAGATAAAATGCTGCACAGCTGGTGTCTAGAACAATCATCATATTCATATCTAGCACATGACACCTGCTGACCAGCACCTCACTGCCCCATTTCCCCTACAAGCTCCTCACAATCATTCTTTTATTGCTCCGAGGAGCTAGACTCTCTTTGATGTCTCATACAACTGGAATCATACAGACTTCGCCTTCTGTAACTGCCTAATTTTGTTTAATATTGTGCTTCTAGGCTCCTCCAAGCCATCATCTTTCCTGGCTGAATCCTGTCTTTCATGAGGTTGAGAAGACTCTATTGTATGTGTAAACCATACACAGCCTTCATTAGATTATCCATGGGCGAGCATCTAGGTTATTGCATATTTTAGCCATACTGAACACAGCTGCAATGGGCATGGTGCTGTTAGTACCTCCACCAGAGCTTGATTTTAATTCCTTGGGTAAATACTCAGAAATGCAGTTTCTGAGTCATGTAGTAATTCTGCTTTCCTGCCAGTATTGTACACCTTTGCCAGGTTTCCTGACTCTTCACCAGCACCTGTTTTCTTGCAAAAAATAAAAATAAAAAAAACTTCATTGGGCACTGGTGGTGGCACACACTTTTAATCACAGCACTCGGAGGCAGAGGCAGGCAGATCTCTGTGAGTTCAAGACCAGCCTGGTCTACAAAGTGAGTTCCAGGACAGCCAGGGCTACACAGAGAAACCCTGTCTTGAACAACAAAACAAAACAAAAAAATCCTCTTTTTTTCAGATTATAATTACATTTTTCCTTTCTCTCTCCTCCCTCCAAGCCCTCCAATATGCCCCTCCCACTCTTCTTAAATTCTTGGCCTCTTCTTTCATTGACTGTTATTGCATATGCATATATGGATGTGCATATATATTCCTGAGTATAACCTATTCAGTCTGTATAATGTTACTTGTAGGTGTGTTTTCAGGGGGCTGACCATTTAGCACTGGAGAAGCAACTGGTGTGCTCTCTGGGGAGCACCACCTTTCCATGGGGAGTACCACCTCTCTCTGGGGAACACCACCTCTCTCACCCTTAGCTTTGCTGAGTTTCCTGTGGCTCTTCGTGTGGGGTTGAGGCCTCATGAGCTTTCCCTGATCACTTTGGTATGTCCACTGGTGTCATCCTTGTTCAGCTCATGGCTGGGTGACCATATTGTGACACTTTATGGGTGTAGCTTCTGAGATGACCAGGAGATACCGTTTAACAGCAAATGCCCTGATCCTCTGACTTTTACAATCTTTCCATCCCTTCTTCTGCAATGTTTCCCAAGCCTTAGGTGAATGTTTTGTAGATGTATCCACTGGGACTAAATCTCCTCTCTCTCTCTGTCTCTCTCTCTCTGTCTCTCTCTCTCTCTGTGTGTGTGTGTGTGTGTGTGTATGTGTGTGTGTATGTGTGTGTGTGTGTGTGTGTGTGTGTATGCTCATAGGCATATGTGTTATGTCACTGTGATTTTTTTCATTCGTAGTTTCTTGATGATCAGTGGTATTGATCATCTTTCTATTCTATATGCCTGTGAGGCACGTACATTCTTTGGAAAGTTCTACTTCTGTCATTTGCTCATTTTAAAAATCAGATTATTTGGGTCAGTGTTCAGAACTTGGTTCTTGCTACATATCCTGATGGTGTTTCTATAGCAAACCTTCATCAGACATGTGGTTTAGAAATGTGTTATCTTCCTCTATAGGTTTCTATTCTACTGATAGTTCCGTGACTGTGTAGAAGTATGTTGGTTTGCTATTGTTTCATTGATCTACTTTTGTTTTTGTCTCTGATGTCATATTTGAGAAATAATGTCATGGGCTAATGTCATGTATACTTCCCCATGTGTTTTGTTCTAGAAGGCTTAAGTCCATTATGAAGTATTTCTTACGTGTGGTGTAAACAACAGTAGATCCCCATTCCATGCCGTTCTCAACCAACTGCTATAACAGTATCTGATGTAACTGTTCATCTCATCTGCACCCCTCCAACTTCCAAAACATCAGGGTCCCCCTTCGGGAACCTCTCACAGTTGTTTCCCACTGCCCACCTCTCAGCACTTAAAGAAAAGATGTCTTCTTCCAAACTTGCTGACAGCAACATTTCAAAGTGACTCTATATGTTTTATAGTCATTTTGAAAGAATGGGTGTGTTCAATACACAGCAGGAGTCTAAGGCATCCAGGTTTGGATTACTCTCTTTTCAATGTGTCTTCTTCCTCCTCTTGGTGCCTCTGGGATAGTTCAGGGTTTCCATCCATTTGCCACAACAGGGAAAAGTGACCACATTTAAAGTCCCCCTCCTGGCCAGCAAGAATGGAGCCAATGCTTCCCTGCTGTTTGAGGCATTGCCTCCTATGCATTACCTCAGCTCCACTTCAGCTTTTAATAACAAATTCAAACTGTCATTTTGCTAATGCCTTGACAGACTTACACTAGTGCTGTTCTGGATAAACACTTCCTTTCCAAAGAACTACCAGAAGGAATAATTTCCCTTCCATTTATTCCCATGTTTTACCTGTTAATTATTTCTGAAACATTTTACAGGATAGTGTGTGGTCTTATCACACAGAAATTCTCTCTTTAATTCTGTACCACTCCTGCCCACCCTCCTGTAATCATTTTTACACTTTAAATTGTCAGTTTTGAAATGGCACTTTACTAACTCTAATAGACGTAGTTAAACTCAGGGAAGGAGGTATCATTTGCAACAGTTTTTCTCATCTGAAACATGTATCAGTGTATCAGAGTAATTTGTTCTTTTTTTTTAAAAAAAAAAAAGCTAAATTTACCTCCAAACAAACAAATCTGAGATTGAAATTCAAAGTATCTTTTGCTTTACAGTCTTTGCAATGAAGCAGGTCATTTGTACCATGCATGATGGAACTGTACTGGCTGGACAGAATCAATGGCCAAGAAGGCAAGCAGTAATCCATCAAAGGACCACAGCCTATCAATCAGTCAGCAGCAAAAGGACGGTGCTGGCCAGCAGCAAGACATACCACACACACAGTTTCCTCTGTGACTTCTACACCACACACTGCTACTGCAGGTTATCCTAACTGAGCCTTCAGCCAAATGCCTGTGGGGAGGGACGGCAAAAACCATAAACTCCCAGCCCTCTAAAAACCTTCCTAATGGATAAAATATGCAAATACAGTCACCAGCATTCCCCGGGAGTTTAACTTGTAAATGACTGAGTGTTATTGGAGTTGACTTCCAAATGAAAAATTTAGATGAGATGGCAAAGCCGTTTTTCATAGCCTTCCTGATGTGGTCCTGGAGTTGATATAGTAGTGAGAAATCATATACTTCATGATGCAATAAAAATGTTTGGGTTCCCCCCCCCCAACAACTTTGTTTGTGAGAAATGATGCACATGCCTGATGAAATATTGAACAAATGTCATCCGCACAGGAGAGTAACCCAGAGATGGAAGACTCCCAGGGCTCGGGAAAGCCTAGGCTTCCTCCTGGTGCCTTTTCAACATGGAGTTCAGTGCTACACAGAGTCCCTTTACTTGAGACTTTCTCACTGGCATGCGCTGTGTGCCTGCTAGAGATAGACTAGATGTTGTCTTGGGCTTTGGGGCACTGAGGTGGAGAAGAGAAACCCAGACTCTGCACTCAGGCAGTTTCTGTTGTAATCAACGCTTGGTGCTTTGGGAAAGATCGGAGTTGAAAGATACATATTTTCATTCTGAAGGATTTGACACTAAAATTAACTCACTTCAGATTGTTTTCGTTTTCCTACAGAATGTAGGATCTTTTTCAGAAAACGTTTGTCTGATATAGAAGACAGGTGTTATCGGTCTGAGCATCTTTCCACTCTACATCTACTTCCTAGAATGTTCTACTACGAATTTTCCCAGAGTACCAGAAAAGTTATTCTCCCATGAAAGGCTGACTCCAGTCGGTAACGCCTATTTTTTTTATTTTTATTTTTCTGCTTGACTTTACTTTTGCTGAAATCCATCTGTGTTCCCAGCCTGCAGACAAGCTCTACTGAGCTCAGATTCAGCCCAGCTTTATTGAAATTTTGCCATGCACCAACTGAAGTGAGAAAATCATACACCTTAAGAACCTATCAAAGATGGTCTTGATCAATAGCTAGCATCAATAAATCTTAAGTCTATGGACAGTCTTGCTGGAGCCAGGCAAGAGATTTTTTTTAATAGAGAATGATGTCAGGTAGGCAGAGAAAGGGGGCAGATCCCTTATAGAAAAGAAGTGATTATGTTACATATGCAAATGCAATTAAGCAATTTGTGTCATTACAGAATTCTGTATGTTCTTAGGAAGTCTTTCTGCCAGTCACTTAGAGGAAAAAAATGGAAAGTACTAATAGACTAATAGTACAGTCATCCAAAACTTACTGAACCTTTGTGATGTGCTCAAAGATTGGCACATCTCCCAATCTTTCTTTGGGATTGCTCTAAAAGTCAGCACCATCTCTTCTCCATGATGTAGTTTTTAAATGACTCCCCACAGGAACCTATTTAGGATGCTTCTGACTTCCCTCGCCATGGTGATTGGGATAATGCAAAGGAGATCTTTTAATCGACTTAAGAGGATGTACGTATAAGGTTTTTGATTCCTTCTATTTGATTTTTAATCAAATATATCTGAGGTTTTGTAAATGTTTGGCAGAAACTACAATTATGTCATGCTACCACCGAAAGTGGTCTACTGAATCTCCCAGGAGACACTCACTGTCACTAGGTCTCAGTGCTGTCACCTCTTTAGTGACTGCTTTGAAGTCTTCCCATACACAGGGTTTCAGCTGCTTTAGGTAAACAGTAGATTTTCAACTATTTACAGCTTTGGGGCGGGTGGGCTCAATGCGAGTTGTCAAGCATGTCCAATTATCTTATTCTTCCCTTTGCTACAAAAAAAAAATCATGTTTGTACTGGAAAGTTCTTAGGGTGGCATGTGACGAGATGAACGACACCCCCGCGGGAGAAACGTAACTATCCCAGAAGCAGAGCTGAGAATTCTTTGTGGTTCATGTGTCCCAAGAGGACTTGCTCATTAAAACTAAGCTCGGCACATGGGACACTTTTACTTCCTTTTAATTGTAGTGAAGATGATGACGCCTGCTTTCTAAGTCTCTAAGTCTCCCCTGCTGTGCTTTCTTCTCGTCTGCTCCCACTTCCGTTTTCATCTTCGTGTTTCCCTCAGCGCTGTTTGTGCGTTAGTAAGTAGACTGTGTAAGTAGTCAGCACCGTCAATGATCTCTAAGACACTGCGGTCTGAGGAACGGCACGAAGCACATCCTGATGAAGTCACGAT
This sequence comes from Arvicola amphibius, assembly GCF_903992535.2. Classification (NCBI taxonomy): domain Eukaryota; kingdom Metazoa; phylum Chordata; class Mammalia; order Rodentia; family Cricetidae; genus Arvicola; species Arvicola amphibius. The sequence goes on from NC_052058.2 coordinate 49,710,633, forward strand.
GAAGGGCATGGTTCATGGTGACACCATTCACTTGGTGAAGGGGATACTTGTTAAGACTGTGTACCTCCTCGACGGGGACACCAGACCTGTTCCTTATCAGTTACTATTCTGTTGCTACGACAAATACTCGAAAAGCAGCTTAAGAAAGAAGGGTCTGTTTGGAGTTACAGTTCGAGGGGGATAGACTCTCTCAGGTCAGGGTCAGCATGGCAGCTGTCAGAGAAAGCATATGGCAGGAGCAGGAAGCTGGCTGGGAGACGGTGGTGTTGGTGGGCGACAGGAAGCAGAGACAAGCTTTAAAACCTCAAAGCCCACCCCCAGTGACATACTTCCTCTAGCCAAGGTTCCATAACCTTCCTAGACAGCATCAACAGCTGGAGACCAAGTGTTGAAAAATGCGAGCCCGTGGGGGTCATTTCTCATTCAAACCACCATGCCTACTGAATGCTCCAGGCAGTCATTAGCTCCGAAACAACTGACCGGATTCATTTCCTTATGTAATTCTCATGTCAGCTCTGTGAGGTAGGTATCACCTTCCCCAGTAATAGTATGAGGAAGCAGTGACCCTGAGACATGAAAAAATACGATGAAGCCTCTGTAATTCTGCTAGACTTTGTGATGCTGCCCGACTGTGCAGATTCTGTGCTTCTAGTAAGACTTGCTGTAAATAGAGATTTAGCAATAGTTCTTTAATAAATTAGCGCTAGATTAGTATCATTCAGGGTCCATATTTCAATGGAAACGCAAAAGATGCCTTAGATACCATCCATTGATAAAAGACTGAAGCGTTTATTCAAATACAGATTGCGTGAGAAGAGAGATAATCTCTGACTCCATGAATGGTAAAAAAAAAAAAGGAGGTGAACCTTGTCAGGCCAGCTTAGAGTTCAGGCAGTGGGTAGGGGGTAGGTGGGGTCAGGAGTGGGCTTTTGTATGTACCCTGGGAAGAGTCTAGTAATGTTTACATCCGTTTTCTCAGCATGAAAATTAGAACAGACTTCAAGGAGGACAGTCCAGGAATCTAGAAATAGCTACGTGTGGATGTTTACTAAAGCAATTTGATTAGACTCAGTTACTCTGGGACCTGTTGAGATGGAAGGACAGAGTCGAGGGACAAATGCCTCTTTAGTGTTGGGTGAAGACAGCCCAAAGGAAAAACAAAATCCAGGGAAGCAGGCTGGCATCTCATTTCCTTCCTGTTACTGAAGGAGAGATAATCACAAACTGGGCCCTGCAAACGACATGGACCTTACTTCAAAATTTCCAAGGCTGGCTTCTGGCCTGTTTAACCAGGGGCCTCTGGTAAGCACCCCTGAGAGCCAACCAGTTCTGTACCCATCTGGAGGTTTGGCTTGGGGGAAAGAATTACTGCCAAATGACTTCCTTTTTGACAGATCTGCTTCTGTATGGTCGTAGAACTGAAGGCCTCACTGTCTTGCTGGTTTAGGCCTGTGTTCACTCCAAGTTCCTTGCCACGTGGTTCTCCCTTAGGCAATGGCAACAGTATTGGGAATTGGCTTTTTAAATGGTCAGTGGGAACATTTCTTTTATACTTTGAGGTTTTCCCTTCAGGGAGAAAACCTACCTAGTTTGTTTGAAGAGGCTCCGTTGATTAGGTCAAGCTCACTGAAGTAAAGCTCTCTGAACTAACACAAAACAAACTGCAATGGTGTATCTTCGTTGTGTTTACAAAAATCTCCTAGGCCGGGCAGTAGTGGCGCACGCCTTTAATCCCAGCACTCGGGAGGCAGGGGCAGGTGGATCTTTGTGAGTTCGAGGCCAGCCTGGTCTACAAGAACTAGTTCCAGGACAGGACAGGCTCCAAAGCTACAGAGAAACCCTGTCTCGAAAAAACCAAAAAAAAAAAAAAAAAAAAAAAAAATCTCCTCACCGTTGCCATGTACAGTATCAACCACAGGACTGAATTACGTCATGTCAAAAACCTCTGTATACCCAAGTGGAGGGAATTACAGTGTTTTTATTTATCAGAAACAGAGATCTGGATGTTACCTCACAAAGCTGCTCACTGGTGGGAAGAGAGTCTAACCATGCAAATTCACTTTGGATATACTACTGAGTAGCAAAGACGAGTGTGTGAAAAAGAAAGTTCCTTACTTCCAGAAGTCAACATTTTAACAAGAATGATGGAGCCAACAAAGGAGAAAATTCTCTTCAAATGCTGAATTATTATTAATGTTTTAATCAGTGCCAACTAGTGAAAGTAAATGTAAGGCAACTTTAAGTCCTCCCTGCAGAACTGGAGGAGGGGAGTGAGGGGCTGGAGCCCATCTTTGGGAGGGAATGAAAGGCTGTACAAACAGTGAATAGATGCATGGACAGAAGAAGCATGTAGTGTTCTCCGGGAAGGGGGTGAGATAGAATCATAGCATGTTCACAAGACCAGGAACATTTATGCTTTTGAATATTTATTTTGCTTTCTTGGAGACAGAATCTCATAGCCTGGGCAAGCCTCTAACTTTTATCATGTGGTTGAGGCTGGCCTTGAACTCCCCATCTTCCTGCCTCTATTGGTATAATAACTACCCTCCCATCACACCCAGCTATTGTTTCTCTGTTTTGTTGAGTTGAGGGCTTGCAATGTTTGTAGTATTGGTGAGCAAAACTGCAGAAAGGGAAAAGTAAATGTGTTTTTCCTTGCTTTTGAAATGTTGCTAAGACTCCGAGGAACTTCAGACCCACAGACGAGAAACCTTTTGCTCCTTCCAGTTGTAATCCTTGCATTGAACCTTCATCTGGCCCTTACCGTCTGCAGAGACAGACTGGTAAGCACTTGGGAAGCATTTAGTCACCTAATTCTTCAGTCCCTGTGTGAGCTTGGACTTATTGTATTCACACTGAGGACTGAGAACTTGTCTCAGGTCAGTGACACATGCAGTAGAGTTGGGATTTAAAAAAGAAAGTCTGGCCTCAGAATCCCTGTCCTTCTTTAGTGTTTCTGCACCATATCTTCTCCCCTGAGCTTTCCTGGACATTTATTTGCAAAGATGCATGATAAGTCAATGCATTGTTTGTACTGCGTACATGAGTTTCTGCAGGTTGCATATCAGTTCTTCAGCCAGATCATAATTCCTCGGAGACACAACATCACTCCACACTGCCTTTTTTTCTTCATGGCATTTTATATGTAATAGATGCCAATAAATATGTATTGATATGATTTAAGCTCCAATTCTATCATTTGCCTCCTCATTTCTTTTATCTTTATTGATTATAAAATTAATGGGGTGGTGTGTAATTTTAGCTTAACTACTTAGACTGTAACTATAATTTTTATGACTTTTAACATCAAGATAGATCTATGACCTCCCTGAAAATTTCTTGCTTTATAAAATAGATTTCACTTAATTAAAACAGTAAATGAAGACACTTCCCCAAAGTCCTTAAGGAAAAAGAAGAGGTGTTTGCCTGATGCCCTCTTGAGTTATATTTTAGTCCTGATAGATGAAGTCCAAAGTTGGAGAGAACCATGAACTTGCATATATAGCCCTGAGTTCTAGAGAGCAAGATCTTTGGCAATGGCCTTGGCATTATTTTACCCCTGTCACCCCTCTCCTCCAGCTTTGTCATGGATGAAATAAAATAGTTGTTCCTCTACTAGAGCCAACTTCAGCTCATAGCTATGCTACTTGAACACGTGGGCAATACGGATAGCCCTGAATTCACCTGACTGGGTAATCACATTTCCCATCATGCCCTAATTTGTTCCTCCTGAAACCCAAGTTGAAATCTGAACCCCAATATGATGTTACTAAGACATGGTAGGTCTTTGAGTCATGTGATGTGTTTTAGGAAGCAAGTTGGGTCCTTCTGGAAGGAGTCAGTTGCCCCCAAGCCAGATGGTATCATATGTGTGCTATCTTCCACTTTTCCATCGTGATGTAACAAGTAGACAGTTCTCACTAGGAGCTGAACAGATGTTACCACTGTGCTCCTGAATTTTCTTAACACCAAAACTGGGAACCAGAGTGAATCTGTTTTCTTTATTTAGTAGCCAGCTTCCAGGATCTTGTAATAGAATGAATGGGGCCAACACAACTAATTGCCTGTGAAGGCCTTGCAAGTAGCTGCAAGTACAGCTAAGCTTGTCATTCTAATCTGTTTTCTGTCATGATAAAACACTGGCTGAAACCTATTTTGAAGGAGCGGGTTTATTTTGCTTACATGAGTACAGTTTACCGTGGAAGGAAGCCAGAAAAGACACTTAAGAAAGGAAGCTGAAGGCAGGAACCTGGAAGCAGAGATCATGGAACTATGCTGTTTACTGGCTAGGACTCCCTAGCTTGCTTAGCTTTCTTAGGCAACCCTGTCAAGGAAACTTAAGAAAATGTCCCCACTGGCGTGTCCATAAGCCTTTCCCATGGAGCTAATTCTCCGGCTGAGATTTCCTTTCTCCAGGTTTGTGTCATGTTGACAAGAAGTGGGAAAGTTGTCACTTGGCCACCTGCAGTTGACCAGAAGCAAGTCTTATTCGTCTTGTGCTCATTGCAGAGATACTCACTATGAAGTTAGGAGTTAAAGAAAAGCTAAGGTTAAAATCACATTTGATTTGTTTGTGAATATGAAAGTTGGTTAATGATAAAGACTCAAGCTCGTGTATCATTAATTTTGATTTGGTCATGTAGATGCACTACAGTCAAAGAGATAGACCTCATTGCTTTTCGCTCATTTTTTTCATTTTTTCATTTTTTCATTTTCCAGCAGGGTGGATTGTACAGCATTGTGGTGGTTTGAAAGAAAATGACCCCCATAGACTCATAGGGTGTAGCACTATTAGGAGGTGTGGTCTTGTTGTGTAGTAGGTGTGGCCTTGTTGAAAGAAGTGTGTCACTGAGAATGGGCTTTGAGGCCTCAGATGCTCAATCGTGACCCATGGGTGCACGCTTCCTGCTGCCTCAAGATCCAGACATAGAACTCTCTAGCACCATGTCTATCGCATGTTATCATGCTTCCTTCTGCGACAGGACTAACCTCTGAACTCTTGGCCAACCCCATTAAATGTTTTCCTTTGTAAGAATTGCTGCTGTTATGGTGTATCTTCACAGCAATAGAGAACCTAACTAAAACAGTCTCTACCGCCGTTCAGAATGCTACACAAAATGTGACTGAAGTGACTGATCTGTGTTCTTCTAAGTGCGAGCATTGTAGAAAGCATCGGGATGCTTGGCCCCTTCTGAGTCTGTAGCCACACAGAGTAAGCAACAAGGAGGGCCAGTTTCATTTTGACAAACACTTGGTGCCTGTATGTGTGAGCAGATGTGTTGACAGAGGTTTCTATCCTGCCTGGTCACACAGCTGTTCAGTCCCAAAGAAAACACACAGAAGTCTAGATTAATTATAAACTGGTTGGCCTATTAGCTCGGTCTTCTTATTAATTATGTCTTAGATCTTCAATAAGCCCATTATTCTTATCTATACTAGCTATGTGTCTTGGTACCTTTGATCAGCGAGGCATTCTCATCTTGCTTCCTCTGTGTCTGGGTGACGACTGCAAACTGACTCTTTCTTCTTCCTAAAATTCTCCTGTTCTCATCACCCCACCTATACCGGCCCTGCCTGACTACTGGCCCATCAGCGTTTTATTAAAACAATACAAGTGACAGGTACAAGACTGTTGTCCCATAGCACAAATGCACAAAAGTGTGTAAATGTCACTACAGGTACAAGACTATTGTCCCATAGCACAAATGCACAAAAGTGTGTAAATGTCACTACAGGTACAAGACTATTGTCCCATAGCACAAATGCACAAAAGTGTGTAAATGACACTACATCAGAGTGTAAGAGGTTAGATGACGAGAGCCTAGACTTTAGAATGGAGAAACTTAGCAGAGGCCAGATTGAACAGTGCAAAGTTTCAGTTCTTAAATTTTCTTTCTCATATAAAGTTTGTGGTTATGTATATTCATCATACTAGGACTTTTACATAAAGTATGTGTCACACCTTGAACGTATTCTCTTTGTTCCCTTTTTCATTTTTCTCTCTCTTAAAAACATTTACTTTTCACCACACGTATGTGTATGTCTCTGTGTGAGTATGCACGCGTGAGTCGATCTTGCATGTAGCGTGGAAGAGGTTTTGGACCCACTGGAGCTGTTTGGATGTGGATGGCATTACAAGGGATGCTTGGAAGTGAGCCGGGGGTCCTCCATAAGGGCAACACTTACTCAACTGCTGAGATATCGTTCTAGCTCCCCTACCTGCTTTTCTGGTTTTATCTTTTCACACTCTTAAGAAAATGCTGTTTTATTTTTGTTCTGATTAGAAAGCAGTGTTCTGTGTCTTTATCTGAAAGCCCTGATACTTCACGCTCTCATAACCCCTAAGTGTCTCCACCACCCCATTCCCGGACTGCCGAGTGGAGAGGCACTAGTCAGCACACGCCTTTGTGGAAGTGACTTAAGCTACCTGAGTATCAGTCTTCTCTACAGCCACACAGTGATAAAAATAATCACCCAAGTGCGGCTATGAAAATTTGAAAGGCCGTAATGGTTTTTAAGTGTTTGGAAGAGAGAAGTTAGAAAAGGTACTTGGAACTCAGGTGCTATATGTGTCTGGGGTGTGCCACTTTTAATATTTTCTGTGAATGACAGTGCATTGAGGGATAAAGGAATCTATTAGCTTGGATTACGAATGCAGCGTGGGCCTTGAGATTTGTTGACTCCTCAGTGTGCTGAAGTTGCTATGGTCTGACTTTTCCTGTCTGTCTGTTGCTGTCTACATAGAGAGCTGGCTCATGTTGGGCCAGTTCCTCCCATAGTCAGTAGTTGATGCTGCATGCTCCCCAAGGAGAAATAGGGAAGTGAGAGCTTCTGGCTTCTTAGTCTCCTCATTTCCAACAATTTCTCTTTGACATTAAAGTTAAGGAATTGTACCTTTTAAGTTGCGAGTGTAGGTTGGTTGTATGAACAGAAGGAAAGTACAAGTAGCAAAAAGGAAAGTGGATCCACTTGAATCAGAGTTTTTCGATGAAGACCATCGTAAACCAGGTTGAAGAATTTGGACCCCGTCTTTGTAAATGGAAAACCAATGCAAGGTTCTAGTGCGTGGAATTGTGACTTTTCATTACGAGATGACCAGCCAAGCTGCTACTTGTGGAATTGATTTGGGGAGCGAGGGGCAGGCTGTCTGACAGATTTAACCTTTTGCTCTGTTGTGAAATGAAAGCCATTGCGATGCTTCATACCTCATGAGGGAGACGTGGCAGCTTCCATCTTAGTTAACTGCGGCTGTCTTTTAAAAGTTGCCCTAGAGGTTTGCAAACCACAATTGATTGTCCTTCCACAAAAGCATCGACAACAGAAAGCCAGCATGCTATAGCTAACAGTCCAATGCTGACTCCTTTTTAGATAGCTCAGACGTCATAAACTCCGAGAATAGCTTTGCAAACCCCAGACTAGCTCTGCAATGGAAAGGCTTCTAAGCTCTGGGTTGGGGCCATGGAGACATTCTGTCTGAGTTCTGCAGGGTCCCTAACAATATAGAGCTGCTGTATAGTACATCCTTTTGTTGATTCTCCAAGACTTAACTAGTCTATTGGCTCTTCTTCCCACATACGGCCCACCACTTTGGCACACAAATCTTCAGAATATAGCCATGTTACCAAAATTTAGACTTTGGGGCATATAAAGAATAAGAAATATTTGAAAGCTGATGTCATATTTAGGTGCCAGGTCAGAAGTCTGCCACACATGAGCACGGATAACCAGGTTGAGGTTTTGATGGCAGCACTGACAACTGGTCAGAAAATTTAAAATGTTCTGGCTTTGATATGTCCACATGCTGTTTTCACATGTCTCCGGCAAATCCTGTTAGTCTCACCTCTGAAATGGATCTCCCCATTGCTTATTGCCACTCTCCCCGTCGCCTTGCGGTGGACAGCCAGTTTCAGACCAACGGATATGGCAACAGTGTCTAAGCCATCTTCCTCATGTTGACAGTTTATAAGAGGACTTATTTATTTTAATTTTATGCATATGAGTGTTTTGTGTGAATGTATGTATGTGCTTCATGATCATGCCTGGCACCCATAGATGACATCGGATTCCCTGAACCTGGCCTTATGCATGATGGGGAGCTGCAAAGGGTGTTCTTGAAAATGAACCCAGGCCCTTTACAAGACCAGAAAGAGCTCTTAACCTGAGCTGTCACTCTAGCCCTACAGTGGCAATTCTTATGCCTATCTACAGTACAAATTGTACTTTATTATTCATCAGGAAAAAATAATTTAACAGCATGTTCTGTATCTTGTTTCACCCTTTAATATTTGATGCTCCCTCCCAAACTGGAAAAACACTGCAAAGTGGTATTAATGAGAAAATAATTAAAGAAAATTTTCATCAAAAACTTTGTTTTACAAGTGATATCTGAAGTTTTGGTATTATAATGCTCTATATAGTAAATATAATACTCATAATTTAAATGTAATTACTGCTATAACATAAATAAAACAGCTTATGTCATAATTATACTTATTAGCATTGTGATTTTTCCCAATACAAATGCATCTGCTTTAATATCTAATTGTAATTGGACAAAATAAAACTTCCTGAGTCTTACCATCTGAACTGATGTGTAAACATCTGTGCTGCTGGAAACGAACCCACTCAGGCTAAAATGTTTATTGAACTAAGCTTCGTTCAATCAATAAATGAATGTGTCTTTGAGCTGGAAATGTCTTTTCTAGATAGGGTTCAGAACCCAGAGAGGGGAGGAGGTTGGGTCCAGTAAATCAGCGAAACCAGCCCCAGACTGGCAGCTCCACAGTCGAAGTGGAGCAGAGCCACATACAAAGCTAAAGAAGCAGAAGTCAAAAGCCGTAAAGCAAAGATAGATGGCGGCCGTAGAAACAAATGGGTCCCCAAACACCCGAGCCATATTTCCAAAACGCCGATGAAGAAAAACAGTTTTTCCAGCCATCTCATCAAAACGGTCTTCTGTCCGAGCTTTATTTCCCCTTGAAAGAGAGGCGAGAGAGAGGAGAGATTTTAGTTCTTTATGGAGGGGCTGTGATAACAGGAGGGTGGGGGACAGACAAGAGAGCTAGCCAGGAGGACTGATGGCAATATGAAGTGTACATGGCAGAGAGATGAACCCTCAGGTGCAACACAGAGCAGAGCGGGGCAAGTTGGCCCTACAGATGGCTTAAACCGCTGTTCCCTAACAGTTATGTAATTCCTACATGGAAGGCCAATAGTTAAATCCCTGCTAGAGGAGCTTCCATAAAGGAAGGTTTCTTAAGTCACTCCCCGCCCCTGGAAGTTGGGCATTGACTGTGAATGAGTGGCTTACAGAAAAGGAAAACTGCAAATAGCCAATAAAAAGGAAGAATCCATCTCAGATAATGGCTGAGTAAAATCAGGTAGGATTTCTCACCTCTGATTTAAGTTCCTCTTAAAAATACATAATATCATTCCATGCTTCTTAGAATGCAGAGAGATGTTGAGACTCATATTCATTGCTGAGCAGTTTAACCATATTAGTATATATTGAAAATATACATAGCATTTTATGGAGGACTCTAATCCAAATCTGTTATATACATGTATTCACACCTGTGTAAATGTGTACACACACATGTACATGTTTACACACACACGCACAGGATTGTCCATTATAACTATACATGAAGTAAAATTAATTTTGCTCCCCAAGGAGAAGTTGAATAGAATCTAGTTGGGTTGTTACTATGAAATTATTAAGAACTGGGTGTATCTGATAAAGCATGATTGATTACACGTGATATATTGTAAGTTAGTATGCCACTAAAAGCAGAGGGGGGTTAATTAGCTGACTTTCAATTAACTAACTCTAGGAAGAGTTCAATAATATTTAGATTCAATACCATTTAAATAACCAAGAACTATGCACTACTACTGTGCTATCTAAGGTTTTTGTTATTGTGTATGTGCGTATATGAGTACAGATGCTGAATATTTAATAGAAATATTATGATGTTACTGTGTATATGCGTATAAGAGTTCAGATATGCTGATTATTTAATAGAAATATACATATGTAATTCAACAATATATTGAACAATTGAAGTATATTAATGTAGTTGCTGTTATATAAATATATATTTGAAATGTATTCATAGCTTTAATATTTTTAAACCAAAACTTATGATGTTTTTATGAAGTTTTAGATTTCCTACTTCGACCATTTTGCTTTTCTTAGGAGAGAGAAGACAAGGGTGCTGGGCAATTTGTTTTCTAAATATACTGTCCATCTTTTCTCCAAGAGTACAGAAGTTAATCATCGGTTTAATACTCACAGATAGCAGCCTCTTAAGCATCCATTGCAACTAGGGGCCCTTGTGTGGCCCACAGGTTTAAACTTTTCAAGCTTTGTTTATAGAGCAACCGTGCATCTCTGCCTTCCCCTGCTCTCTGTAGGAAGACATTGCTGTATTTGGAACTCGGAATTGCTCACCTGGTAGTTTATAAACTGCTCAGTGGATTTTGGTGCCTTTTGGCTGAGACCTTGTCAAAGGAGAAACACGAGTAAATGAAGTTAACTTCACAGACCTCTGGGATCCATGATAGCCAGAGATTCTCTTAACTTGCTATTAGGCGGGACTGTTAATCACGTTTAACAGGTGTTGAGTAATGAGCTGAGACAAGCTGTTTGCTGTGACCACATTCTTCCCTGATCTAGTTAGGAAACCTGATATCCATCAGAGTCCCTGGAAACTCAGAAATGTGACCCAGCTTCCTATTCTTCTAATATTACCCTTAGCCTCATGATCCCTGCCAGTGAAGAAATACAGCAGGGATCTGTCCCCAAGTCTCCCAGCACTCTCAAAGACTGTGTGTCCTTCTCCTTCTATTCTATATTTGTGCCTCTTTCCTCAGTGAGGCCTGTGTCTGATTGGCAAGTAGGCTGTGGTAGGGCAAATGGACCACTCAGCTGTTCTGAGGTCTCAGAATGGTGGATTCAGAGTGGCTTACTGCATCCCTTTTCAGCTTTCCCAGTACCAGGTCAGCACAAGGACGAAGCCGTTGGTGACCTGTGTGGCAGTTCATTTTGCTTTGTCATTCAGTAGTTGCCAACTTGCTGTTTTTACTGAAGAGTTTACTGAATATATTTTTACATTAGTAGCTAATAAGTTACTTCATTCGCTTTCACTTACAAAATAGGAAAGATTATGTATACACCATCCCTTGTCCAGCCCTTTCGCTGATGGTGGACTGGTGGTCATTCCCAGGTTTTCCTCGCTGTCTTAAGTGTTCTCTTTCCCGGTACTTACACAGACGTAAGAGAATTACTCTCAGGTGGGAACTTGAAAACTTCACCCCACCTCTAAGCAAATGAACACAGCACCCTTCTGGTACACAGCCCAATAGGCCCAACAGCTGACAAGATTATTGTTTTGTTTTGTTTTTTCTTTATTTTTCTATGGTTGGGAAAAGTCAAAAGATGAAAGATATTTCTTGAAAGCAGGAGATATGGGGAATATACATTTCAGTATATATAAATGAACTTGTAGTAGAACTCAGTCCTGACCACATGTGTGTTCTCTGTTTTCTGCTTGTGAGCAATAGTGGCCAGATTGAGGTAGTGTGAGAGACTCCAAGTCTCTCAAATTCCTATTTACTCTTCGTTTCTTTATAGGTAAATTTACTGCCTCTTCATCTGCTGATCTTAGAGGCAAAGAAGAAGAAATATTATTCCTATAATTTAACATTTAAAATAAATAACTCATCAAATGGCTATTTAGGTGTTGAGTTCTTTTTATAAGTTTCTTTTCTATTACCAAAATTGACTTATTCCTGGTGGCTTGGTTTAATTTTTTTTGCCTTAAGATTTTAATTGAGTTAGCCATTTCCCCATGTGTTTTTTTTTTTGGTGCTTAATGTTTACTTTTCCCTATTTTATTATTATGTTATATTCCCTTAAAGGTTATAGTTAATAAACAAGGAGGAAGTTAATACATATCAAACATTGGCTAGGTACTAGATTCCATGCCAATAATGATACAAAACATTACTCTCTCTCTCTCTTTCTCTCTCTGTCTCTGTCTGTCTCTCTCTCTCTCTCTCTCTCTCTCTCTCTCTCTCTCTGTATATCTATGTGTATATAAAATTCCCTAGGTATTAATATTACTCATTTTATAAATGAGAGAGGCTCACAGATTATTTTAACTACATTAATGTAGCTGACCCATTAAGAGCCATGTCCTTAAGTTTTTGTTAATTACCTAATTACTTATTAATCAACTAGTCTTGCATTGCCAGCAGTGGAATGATAGGCAAGCTTCCCACCACTGAGTTGCACCTACATCCCAGAGACATGGTCTTATTAATGTGGGTTCCTGCTCTCCATATTCTGTCTCTGAGGCAGATGTATAATGGCTTTATCAATCATTTTGATCTGTATGCTTGTTTGCTAGAACACATGAATATTACCAGGCATTCAAGGAGTTTCAAAAGTCTTAGGGCATAACTGGGTTTTTGCGTTTTAAGTCCCTTATCATTCAGTACTTTACGGGAGCCAGTGGAGGCCAGGAAATCATCTGTGATAGTGTTCCCTGCGAAGGCTGCCGTTCACAAGCACAGTGCGGTGAAGTTAATCTGGTGCTGCCGCCAACCCCTCGATGTTCCACTCTGGATCTGCAGCTCATCCCCTGGGTAACCGGCATTGGACACATCGTTTCATTTCACTGGATCCCATTTTCCTATCGCTTAAGTATGGCTAGCAACACTGTTAAAGGTTAAAAGAGAAACTTCTAAGAACTGTGCAGTGCAGTCCCCAGTGCCTAGTAAATCTTAAAAACACTGTATCTCTGTCAAAATCTGTGGAAGATTACCCACCTGGGGTTTGCCCTGAGCAGGGAACCAGGCCTTTGGTGGGCTTTTCTCGCTGTGATCTCCAGTCCGCCAGGAGTGGGGTGCCTAGTTAGCCCACTTACATTGCACATTTCAGGACATAGCTCCCCAGGAATGTCCGCTACCAGCAGTTTCTAGATGACTCAGAGGAAGCCTGCATTTTAAGAGTTACCAAACTATCAGTTTTCTGTCTATTCAGAAATGACAACTACTTGTAAAGATATCTCCCCTAGGCTAAAAAAAAAAATATCTTTCTGCATCGGAGTGAGCTCCTCTTACAGCAGTGTGTACACACCCCTACAGAGATGAGTTTCTTGTCATGCATAGTCTTTATAACATTGTATTTTGGTGGCAGTTTTCACCCTTTAATCTCTTTTATCTTTGCTGTTCAATGTGCTAGGATAGCATCCAGTCCTTTGCATGAGATACTGTGCAAACGGAGGAATATTTTACTGAAACAGTGTTTGATTTGAGTGTTGGTTCTTAATATTCCCTGGCTGAATTTCTTAGAGTTTCTTAACTTAGAAACAGGTAATAGTGGGCTTTCTTTGGGAAACATGAGATTAGCTGTCTTTGAACGGGAGATGGTTCAGTTGGTGAAACACTTGCCACACAAGTATGAGAATCAGAGTTCATATCCCCATTGCCTCGGTAAAATGATGGTATGGCAGTGAATATTGGTTGGTCCAGCCCTGGAGAAGAAGAGATAGGCAGATTCCAGGACCTCTTTGAATAGCCATCAGCCTTGCTGAGTGGCTGAGCTCTAGTAAGAGATCTCTTTTCAAAAAGAGTTTAGAGAAACTGAGGAACACACCCAACATTGACCTCTGGTTCTGTGCACATCCAGATGCACATGTATGTGCACTTATACACACAACGAATAGACACATACATGCACCTTCAGCATACACATAGATCCATTACATACTGCTGCACACACACATACACATACGTATACATACTTATACACATGTATGCCTATGTATGTACACACACATACACAGAGACAGAGGGGGTGGAGAGAGAGAGAGAAAGAGAGAGAGCTGGGCAAGTTTGAGTCTATAACAGATGTGACTGTTATTACCTAGCATTTGTGAGGACATTCATCCGTGTTCTTCAGCCTCAGCTCTTGCCTTTGTCACCCTCTAAGTCTATGTTATAGACAAATGATTCTCCATGTGGTCTTCCTTGTGCTCTGACATCAGCAATGTCAGCCTACTTATCAGAAATACAAATTATGCATAAAATTCTAGAAGTGCTGAATGAGAAGGTTGGTGGTGGGGTCATCAATGTCAGGCATCAGTTTTAGCAAGCTCTCCCTGAGATATGTCTAGATTCTCAAGGTGCCACTCATGGAGCCCCCTTCCACCTTCCTGTCTGTCACCTACCCAACAGGCCTTTGTTGCCACCACTGGTTTGTTTTCCTCATGTGCTGTTGGAATTCACGACCGGATATTTATTTCTCTTGTTCTTGAGCAGTGTCTGTTTTCCCAGCATGCTTTGAACTTAGGTCTTTTATTCATGGCGTATCTCTGAGCTTGCAACACAGTTCTTGTCATGTGGCAGATATTAAATAAATATTTAAGCAAATGGATGACTGAATGATCAGTTAATAGAAAGTGACTGAGGTTGTATTTCTTCTGATCTTCATTTTTTTGCTTGTTTGCTGTTTAGTTATTGATGTAGACAACCACACACCATCAGTTTCATAACTAATTTATCACCGGTTTATAGGAATAACTTACAGCGTATGTGGATGAGGGGGGGGGGGGGATAGAAGAGGGAGTTCCCTGCCGCTAAGTTGCTTTGTAGCTCTCAAATCCTGGGACAGTGTCTTTACCATTATAGAGACTGCAGTTTCAGAAGAAACAGTTTGCAATTCGCCTACCATGTTCTCAGCGAGGAACTAGCAGGCAGTTCAGGCTCAGGCAGTCAAGAATGGGAGGTGCATGCTGCTTCTTCACTGAGACCTTCAACTCCACTGGCCAAGTCATCCGAGCTCTCTGAGCTATTCCACTGCTGTAGTTAATGTCAGGGAAGTCATCCCATGGCTCTGCCATTCTGTTCTTAGCAGTGTTTCCCTTTCTCCTTCATTCCCTGTTCACTCTTGTCTGACACTCTTTTGAGCACCCAGCTCTCATGCACAGTTCCTGAACTTACATGCTTATTGATCCCTTTCTCTTCTGTTTAGTGCCTTCACTCCCCCTTTCGTTCACAATGCCATCTTAAAGGCTGGAGAGAACTGTTTGCTGTTTGTGTCCAACGTCTTCTTCCAGAGTAGGGATTGACCCTTCTATTACCATAAGGAAGGCAAGGCTTTCTGGGCAGTTCGAACTTAAAGTGATGTGGTAGTACCTTACATCTTAGCCCCTTAGGACTGGAAACAAGGCTGGACTGTCACCCTCAGAGACCTGCTTCTTAGACCAACTCTGCCAGCCATGCTCCTGCCTGAAAGAGTCTACAATTTTGGAAAAGAATACCACTGTTTGGGGAGCAAGTGTCTAGTGTGTGTGTGTGTGTGTGTGTGTGTGTGTGTGGTGTGCATGTGTATACATGTGTGAGTGTGTATATATTGTGCATTTATGTATGCATGTGTGTAGTGTTTGTGTGTATGTGCACATGTATGTGTGTGTATGCGTGCATGTGTGTGAGTGTGCAAGTGTGTGCATATTGTATATTTCTATGTATGCATGTGTATATGTTTGTATGTGTGTATTGTGTTTGTGTATATGTGTATGTTTGGAGGGATCATAAAGGGCATTTTACACTCAAAATGATACTCAGAAGTCAATTCTCACATGAGCAAAAGTGAATGAGACTTGCCTTCCATGAGCTGGGGTTTGTTCCTCTATAAAATGGAGATCCTGCCTCTCCTATGGCTGTGAGGATCATGTGAAGTTCCCTGGATGCCTTTGGTGCCCACAGTTGATACTGAGTACAACTGCAGTGATCTCAGCAGAGAGTACAGGAAGTTACAGAGGGAGGGAGACTCATGCATATGTCCCATCAAACCCTAGTTAGGGGAGATGTAGATTGTGAAATGCATTGGGGGCCAAATGTAGAGCTGATCTTAATTCTCTGTTCTCACACATGACTGAGAAAGTGCTTGTCAGTGTGCTGTCTGAAATGAAAGTGGGCACATGCCTTTGTCTCTTTTATCAGGATTCATAATAAGGAAATAATCATAAACTTTTATTTGGAGAAACATTCCAGGCCAGCATTCCAGAGGTAAAGAGAAGGGAGGTGTAAGAACTTTCCCCATGTAAGAGAGAACGACAAGGAGGTGCTGAGTTCAAAGATGGCCTTTTAAAATATACTTTCTGATTGTTCCTAGGAGTCATCTATCAGTCTTTCTTAGGGAAAAGTTAGACTCAAAGAACTTTGGGAATAACTCCTACTAGAAGACTGGTTCTCACCCTTCCTAATGCTGTGACCCTTTAATATAGCTCCTCATGTTGTGGTGACCCCCAACCATGAAGTTATTTCATTCTTACTTCATAACTGTAATTTTGCTATGGTTATGAACCATAATGTGAATCTCTGTGTTTTCCTATGGTCATAGGTGACTTTGATCCCAAGGGGTTCAAAGCCCACAGGTTGAGAACCACTGTACTAGAGAATTCAGCATTGCCAGTTCTCCAAGCTCAAACATGTCAGCGACAAGACATCATAGCCATTGTATGTTGCCAAAATTACATAATATGTGAGGCTTATTGCAATGATTTTGTTTTTTTATAATGGCTGACAAGCATATTTTGGCATAGCCTAAAGCATACTTTTAAGTTTTATACGAAGTCCATCAACACCCTCCCTGTCATTTGTTATGGAGAAAATAAACAGCATTTAGCTGAAAGACAGAACCCAGAAAGATCAGCCAGCTCACTGCCAGCGGGTTCAGAATGCATTATACACAGTAATTACCAATGGCCCTATAAACCCTCCAGTGTTTGGCAAACTCCTCAATGTTTTTGTAAATGGCTCTGTTCTGTAGAAGTCGGCACTGCCCTCATGTCGCAGTAGGGTTATTGTCCTCGTGGACACATTAAGTGGATTATTTTCTTAGTCAGGGGAGAGAAGGTCATGAAAAATAATGTACAGTTTCCCCTGCAGCAAATGCTGAGCTCTTTAATAATGTTCAAGTGGAAACAGGAATGAAGAATAGCTTTCCTTCTTAATAGAAATCAAATGTTATATGGAGTAAACTGGAGGGACTCGGTGCATCAGATTTAAGAGCTGGTGGAAGACTTTTCTAATTCATAAAGGATGGTCGCATTCATGTTGTGACCAGTGGGGTGTTTTGGAACTTGTGCCCCTAAAATTCCTTCATGACCATATTAAAATCCCATCTTATGTTTGTGTATGGAGCTGATGCTTCTTTGTCCCCCTGAATGACCTTTGGCATACTGCTCTGCCTCTGGGTTCTAGAACCAATGGATGGAAGAATGGAGGACTCATTTACAAAGAGCAAACATTCACACTACCCTCTGATTACTCCACATTGGAAAGATAAAGATCTTGGCTTTGTGTTTGGAGACAGTGCTCGTGAGCAATAGTGAGATTATAGGATAAACTGCTTAATAGTTGAAAAATTGATTGTAAGATCTTGAAGTCTCTGTATTATTTGATGGTCTTTCCAAGGCATTCATTAATCTAACTAAGTTGTATTATCAAAATAAAAACTCTAGTGTTCATCTTACATATGAAAAATTGGCTCTACTATTTTTATACAGTTCTGTGAATAGTAGCCAATATATATCTAAAGGAGTTCCTAGCAAAGTATGTTCTACATATGCCACCTATTTTTAAAAATAAAAATGTGATCTGGAGTCTGTAGACATTTATCTTTCCCCAGTAAAGCATTTAAAATGCTTTCTTGCAGTTTTTTTTTCTAAGACCTTGTGACAATTTACAGATAATTACTTGAGGGGATTAAATTGCCTCTGTCAGTCTTGAATATAAAAATGTCCAGCGTAACCAGTTAATCTGTCTTTTTTTTTCTTAATGTAGACTGTTTCTTCTTTGGTCCTCTGTAGAATACCTCATCTTATGGTTGTTTTACCTGCATTATGGGCATTTCCTGCTATCTGCTCAATGTACTTCCTCTAGGTATGTTAGAAATGTCATGGCTACATGCCTCTCTCTAAATGTTGTTGGTAAAAAGTAATCTGAAGGCATAATGGCATGTTTGCACTTTACTCTTACATATGCATTCGGCTAAATAGCAAATTCTGAGTATTCTGAATTAGCCTTCATTTTGAAAATTTCATTCAGGATTGTAAAATATTTATGTTATGTTTATGAGGTATAGCATACCGCTCCTATACATATTCATAACACGCAATGCTTACAGGCTGATTGATGAATTTACTGCCTCATATGTATTTGTTTTGTTGAAAATAGATTCATTGTTTGAAATACACAATGCCTTCCCTGCTGCGATGCTCACAATAGCTTATCTCTGTCTGGTTGAAATGTGGTATGTCTTGACCAATATCCTGATCAACATCTTCTCTTTCCCCATTCACTCCCTCCCCAGCCTTTCTAATAACCTTTCTAATAGCTTCCTCCATAAGTCTGACTTGTTAGAGTCAATCTGTAGATGAAATTATGTACTTTTGTCTGTCTATGGATGGCTTATTTCACTACAGGTTTATCCGTAGAGTCACAAAGGTCAACATGCCACTCATTTCTAGGGCTATATAATATTCTACGATATACATCACCAATAGTATTCCTGTCCTTTCATCTGATGATGGTCACTGAGAGCCCCCATGTCCTAGCTACTGGGAGTAGTGTACAATGTGTACAATGAGCATTGAATGCAGATATAGCTTTCGCATGTTCGTTTTAATTCTTGCAGCATGTCTACAGAAGTGGATTAGTGTTCTATATAGTATTTTCTTTTAAGTTTTCTGAGGAACCTCAACAATGATTCTCAAAATGAGGATAGTAACTGATTTCCCCAATAGTATGTCTACTTTCCCTCCTCTCCGCATCGTTGTTCACACTTCCCAGTGTCTTTTGGATAGAAGCCACCAATGAAGTGTGGAGGATATCCCCTTGCCATTGTAATTTGCCTCTCTTGATGAGCAGCAATGCTGGGCGCCTTCAGGTGTCTGTTCTTCATTGGTGCGCCTACTTTGGAGAAACTTGCATGTAGGTTATCTACCCTTATTGACTATCTTCTTGATATCATTGTTGATTGGGTTCCTTCCTTCTGTGAGCTGCTTGCATAGCCTGGATAATCACCCTTTATCTCAACTTCACTTTATAAATATCTCCTCCCATCACGGAATTGTCTCTTCCCTTCACTAGCGTCATCTTGGCTCTAAGAAGCTGCTCAGCTTGGATGCAGTCCCACCCGTTCATTGTTGCTTTTGTTGTTTGTGGTTTTGGCATGATAACTAGGACGCTTTTCCCTAGATCAATGTGGTGGAACATTTTTGCTATTGTCTCATCTAGTAAATGTACAGTGTTAGATATTATATGTAAGTGGTCAATCTATTTTAATTTAATTCAATTGTTGGAAATGATATGCTATGGGTCTGTATTTATTCTTCTTTTCACTGGGATAGAATACCTGACAGAAACAGTATAAGAGAGGAAGGGTTTATTTTCCCTCTCTGTGATGGCAGGGGCAGCTGGAAATGGTAGTTTGCGGAAGCACGAGGCTCTTGTTACAAGGAACAACAGTCAGGACACAGGGAGCCTGGACTGGAACCATGGCCAAGCAGGAACCCACAAGGCCCATTTCCCAGTTATCCACTTCTTCCACTTAGGCTACTTCCTAGAAGGTCCTCCTTCCCAAAAGCACCATCTGGAGACCAGGTGTTCAAGCACAGGAGCCTGACAGGGTTATTTTCCTTCAAACAAAGGGGGTATGGCATCATTCTATTTACAGATATAGTTTTTACACACATTTGCTGAAGACCCTCACTATCCTCAATTGTATATTCTGGTGACTGCCATTTGCTCATTTATTATTAATTAATTAATTAATTAATTATATCAACTTGGTACAAATTAGAGTCATATCCAAGAAGGAACCTATTTACTTTTATATGTCAGCTTGGTACAAATTAGTCATATCGGAAGAAGGAACTTCATTTGAGAAAATGACCCAACCAGACTGGCTTGTGGGTAAACTTCTGGGACATTTTATTGATTAAAAGTTTTTGTGGGAGAGTCTAGTTCACTGTGGATAGTGCCATCCCTGGGGATAGTGGTCCCGGGTTCTCAAAGAAAGCAGTCTGAGCAAACCTTGGGGAGCAAGTCAGTAAGCAGCACCCCTCCACAGGCTCTGCTTCAGTCCCTGTCTGCAGGTTTTTGCTTCATGTTCCTGTTCCAAATTCATTATAAACTGAGTGGAAGCAAAAAATTCCCTTTCTCTTCCAGGCTGCTTTTTGTCATGCTGTCCACCACAGCAACAGGCTGCAGCTAAGAGCAGAGGCTTTGTCAGAAATTAATTGCCCCAAACTTATTGAATTTATCTCTTGGTTTTCTTTTTTTGTTTTTTTCCAGACAGGGTTTCTCTGTAGCTTTTTTAGAGCCTGTCCTAGAACTAGCTCTTGTAGACCAGGCTGGCCTCGAACTCACAGAGATCCGCCTGCCTCTACCTCCCGAGTGCTGGGATTAAAGGCGTGCGCCACCACCGCCCGGCTTATCTCTTGGTTTTCTATAGTAGATTTTATAACATCTCTAGCCCACCATTCCTGTTTTTTTTTTTTTTTTTTTTTTTTGTGTGTGTGTGTGTGTGTGTGTGTGTGTGGTGTGTGTGTGTGTGGTCTTTTGTTATTCTGCGTTATTTTAAAGTTCTTTTCCCAGTTCCACGTTTCCATTGATAATGACTTGGGAATTTTGGTAATTCTCTTTCACTGAAATGTAGATTGAGTTGGGTAATAATGGTGATATGGATGTTTTAGCAGTATTTATTGCAGGTCAGTGGTTCTTTGCATTTGTGTAACCTACAATTTCTTTTGTGGACTGTAAGCTTTTAGAATTCAAATGTTTTACCTGTTGGCTAAATCTATTGTTCAGTGTTTTGACTTCTTGTTTTATTTATTTTTTCTGCTATTATATATAGAATTGCTTATTTCTTTTTCACATTGTTTATTGGCAATATATTACCTATATATTATAATATATAGTCTAATATATATATATATATATATATATATAGAGAGAGAGAGAGAGAGAGAGAGAGAGAGCCATGATTGTAGGATTATAGGATGGTTTCATACCTCTAGCATTATTGAATTATTTATCAATTAAAACAGTTTTCATTTATATTAGAGATGAAGTCTTGCTATGTTGTCCTTACTATACTTGGACTTTATAATCTTCCTGCCTTTGTTTTCTAAGTGGTTGGAATCATGGGTTAAAATACCACTGCTCAACTATAGTCTGGTTCTTTGGTGGATTACAAGTTTCACAATATAAGATCACAACATCAACAAACAGGAGTAGTAATCATTTTTTCATCTCCTTTTTGGATCCCTTTTATTTCTTTTTCTTATATTCTGATCTAGACTTATTTATTTTATTTCATGTTTATGAGTGTTTTGCCTACATGTATGCATGTGGACCATATGTGTGCCTGGTATCATAAGAGCCCAGAAGAGGGTATTTGATTCCCTGAATATGGAGTGAGGGATGGTTCGAGTCATCATGTAGGTTCTGGGTAGTAAACACAGGTCCTCTGCAAGAGCAGCAAATGGTCTTAACTGCTGAACCATCTCTCTAGCCCCAGTTATTCTGATTGGAACTTCCAACACTATGTATGTTTAACAGAAATGATGAGTGCCCATTCTCCTATTCCTGAACTTAAAACATGTTAGTAGTTGTATGGGGAGGATTTGATCTGTTGGGATATATCTTTCTGGGGTCTATTCTGCTTTACTGAAAGCACTTTTTTTTAAAATCATGAAAGGATATTAAATTCTGTCAGTGCTTTTTCCCTGCATCTGTTGAAATCATATGAAATACAAGATAAATTGATTTGCATATATTGAGTAAGTTTTCTATTTCATAGGCCAGATTTAAACAGGTTTACTTTATTTTTTAATCATGCATATATGTGTGTTTATGCCATAAGTGTGTGGGTACTGGAAAGTCAGAGGTGGAAACCTTTGGCACTGGAGCTATAGGCAGTTGTGACCCTCTTGGCATGGGTGTTGGGAATTGAGTTTGGGTCCCTTCTGGAAGAGACAGTGTTTTAGCTGCTGGGCCACCTCTCCAGCCCAGAGGTAAATCTTGCTTAGTTGTAGTATATAATCCTTTTAGTATGGCAGTGTTTTGAATTTAGTTTTCTGATAGAGTTTGAGAAAGGTTAATATTAGTTTCAAATGTTTTATAGAATTCTACAGTCAAGCCATGTGGCCCTGGGATTTCTTTTATTATTGACCGAGTTCCTAATTTGCCACAGGTCTTCTCAGACTGTCTGTTTCTTCTTTGGATCAGAGTTGGTAGGTTGTACGTTGATACGAATCTGTGCATTTCTCATAGGTTATTTGATTTGTTGGCATGGAATTGTTAATAGTATACTAAGATCTGTTTTAGTTCAATGGTATCACTTCTGTCATCTCATCTTTCCAATTTTAATTTCATCTCCTGATTTATAATTATTCTAACTGAAGATCTGTTGATTTTGTTTATATTTTTAAAAAGCCATATGCCTCCGATGATTGGAGACATTTTCCTACAAAGCTGTTTTAAACGGCCTTCCTCCCATCATCCCTCTGTGTCCTGGGCGGGGCCTGTACCGTGTGTGTGCATGTTGGGTGGTGCAGCTGCACACATGCCACACTCCTCTTCACCTGCATTCAGACATTCCTCTCTTTCCTTGAACTCACTGGTTGGCTCGTCCTGCCTTCCAAGCTGCCAATTCTCTCTTCTGCATGACTGTGTCTGCTATAATAATTTCTTTCTGAATTTTATTTCTGCCCTCTTACCATATTCTCCAGTTGTGGAATATCTCTTTGGTCCTTTACCATACTTCCTATTTTATTATCAGATTTATAATTTTATAACTGTATTATTTTCTTGCTTTCATTTTACTTTCCATTTTTTTATAATTCCCTGTAAAGATGGGATTGCTTACAAGCCTGACTTCTGGGGGCCCTTTTCTTCTTACCCCTCTCTCTTTCATCCTTTCTTCCTTCCTGTTTTTTTTTTTTAAATAAGAGCTCTTTTTTTAAAAAAAATATTTTCTCTTGTTGCCCCTTAACAAGCTGGGCATTCCACTGCACAACTGCTGGTGTCACCTATGATGTCACAAGGATGGCAGCTACCCACATTGCACACCACAGGCTGTTCAGTAGTCGGGATCTCCTTAATGGTTCCAGAAAGCTCTCTGGTTCGAGACTGGTGCCACATCTGCTGGGCAATGTTGACAATCTCATCAAAAGTGATACTCCTCAGTGCTCAATGTTCTTCTGCCTCTTTTTGTCTCTTGGTGGCTCCTTGAGGGCTCTGATGATCAGGCAGAGGGCACCACCTCATCTGGCCCTGTCTGCTTTGAGTAGCCAGTGTCGGTGTGATCAGACCTTTCCAACAGCGGTTGCCTTGGCAATGTTATCACTAACTTTTTTTGGAGGCAGACCTTGACCTATCTTGGGGGCCAAGGCAGATGTGGCATGAACCTCGCCTTGAGTGCACCTCAGGTAAATGACTTTGATCTCATTGGGGACTTTGATCTCATCAGGTGTCATGGTAGAGGCTTCTGAGTCAGATGAGTCCAGATTTGGGATGGCAGAAGACAGTTGCACTATTGCCTCCCCAGAACCAAAGGCCAACAAGCCAGAGAGCTTTGCAAACCTGCTGTGCTACAAAGCTATTGCGTTTCTACCATTGATTTCCCACTGGTTGGAATTATTAGGAGTTAAAATGGCATTTTTGCTGTTATTTGTTCATTTTGTTATTGTTGAAATTTCCTACAGTTTTAAGTTAGATTTAGAAGCTTGCTTCATTTTCAATGCTCTTTAATCTGTTAAACTCATGGATTATCTCAGCTTGTTTTGAAACATAGTGAATATTTTTATAGTCTTTTATATATACATTGAGAAGATTAGTTGGCAAAACAGAAGTTTAAGTATTGTATAGGACTGTCAAGGGTTACTAAACACATTGCTTTGTTGCGAAACTGGACATTTTATATTACTAATATATTTTGGTGTTAATATATTGCTTATTTATTTTAATTGTGAAATAACTCGTTTTCTGAAAGATGGCTGTCATAATACATATATATGATTTCTAATATATTATACGTCATTATATATATATATATCTGTAATTTTTTCAAGTCCATGCTCTGACAATAGGAATTGATCTCTCTGAGGTCAGATGCCAGAGGGTAGAACTGAATCAATATTAAAGTCATATAGTTGTTCCAATTTTCCAATTTATATAGTATCTGTAACACCATTAGATCTCAGGAAATGCCATATTGATAAACAGATGATCATTGGCCCAGATGACCGACCTTCACTTCCTGTTATCAGTTGTCTCTCATCTCAACCCAGACTCTTTCTTCTCCCCCTGGCTTGCCTGACTTCATCTCTTTTATGTTCCATCCCATTGTGGCTTTCCCTGGAATCATTTCCCCCTTTACCGCCTTTGATCCTTAAAGATTTTCAAATGTTCTTCTTTTTATGTATCCTGATCCATTGAATTTTACATGCAGTGGACTTGTAGGCTACGTATTTCCTATCAGATGCTGCTGCCTTTTTAATACAGCAGGCGAGGACAGGCTGAGAATTGCAGAAGTAGTTTGAAGATGGAACTTATCTGAAATCAAATGCTCAGGTCTGGGCATTTTAAAATAAGTTTGCCTTCATTTTTTTTTAGCTCTTTCTCAATGGAGAAACTGCTGCAAGTTGAGAACATGTCTAAGATGCTTCGTTGACTTGAACACAACGGCTTAGCGTGTAACCAAGTTAGGCTGATTTGAAGTGAATGTTTCTAGAATAAATGCGCAGGGTACTGCAGGGAGACACCATGAAAATGACTTGAGGAAAGATCCTTTAGTTCTGACTGGAATGATGCACGTGCTGTCATTGTTTGTCCCTTTGTTTTGCCTAGGACTCATATTTGAGAGTTGAAGACTAACTCACAGCAGGTTCAGCAGGTCTCAGGACTGCTTCTGTGGAACTCTTCACTTCCTGCCAATCAAAAACTCACCAAGGGAAAGAGAAATGTAGGGGTGATATTTCATAAATGTAGGTGCTTATGTATATATATATACACATACATATATACATACATATATGTATATATATGTATATATGTTTATATATATTTATATGTGTAATGGAATATTATCTAAACTTGACAGTTTTTCTTACCTCAGAAATTATAGGGGTCATCTAAGTTTCAGTGCAGAAACATTTGAAGGGACTTTCTTCAAAAGGAGGAATCACTTGCTGGTCTTTTGGGTAAACTGGCATGTAGGGTTTAGAAGGAGCAGTGACATCCTTTTAAAAGCTCAAATTTTGGGTTTCCTCAGTGCAATGTTCGCCAGAGTCAGTAATTAAAATGTAAAGTGAGTAAGTAGTTAAATAAAAGAGAGATAGGCTCCAAATTTTTTCAGTGGTGGGGTTTTAATAGTAATCTGGTGTTTCACCAGTGATAAAGAGATAGAAAGAAAGGAAGCATGGCAGGGATGGAGGGAAGGAAGGAGAGAAGAAGAGAGAGAGGAAAAAAGGAAGGAAGAAAGGAAATTGGTTGTTGATCTAGCATCAACTAACGGGACAGGACAGTGATATTTGTGGTGTTTGGGGATGGACAGCAAGCAGGATAGGCTGGAAGCTATCAACAGGAATGTGTTCCTAACAGCCTTCTGAGGACACCATCATTTAAACTACCTCTCAGCTCTTTTTGCTCTTTCGGATATTCTAATAAAGAATCTGGAGAGAGAGAGAGAGAGAGAGAGAGAGAGAGAGAGAGAGAGAGAGAGAGAGAGAGAGAGAGAGAGAGAGAGAGAGGGGAGAGAGAGAATTCAGTTGGCTTAAACTGGGAAATACACTGGGTCTTGCCTGGGATACATCTTAACCAAGTAGTTGCTAACAACAGAGAAAAAGATTTTTGGATACTTCCATGAGAAAGTGTGAGCGGTGTAGCGTGGGCACTGGACACAAGTTCACAAGTGTGCACTTGCACACCTTTCTCAAGAACCGGCCTCCTCTACAGTATCAAACAGTGATTGTGAATTGAAAGCTCATATTGAAATTGATCTTGATGTGGAAATGATTGGCTCGGTGCATAAAACATCCAGTAAAAGCAAATGATAAAGAAAGGAAGCTAGGAAAGAAAATTGATTTATTTGAAGTTGTGTGTCTCTTTTTCACTTTCCTCCGAGCTATAGGACAGAATTAGTGGCAGCTCTGGCTCCAGCAGTCTGCCCGGGCTGCAGTAATATGTTTCAGGCATGCTCTGTTTGATCGCAGTTTTATATGAAGAGGAGGATAAAACGTGTTTGAGTTTGCATATAACACCACCTGGTTCGTACAATCAGGAGCTTTTTAGACGAAAGCATTAACAAGATAAAAGGACCTTAATTTGTTGGTGTCGCATTATGCCATGGCATATGCTTTTTATATCTTTTTATATGCTTTCTTTCTGCATCTGTTTAATAAACTGCAATATATCAGTGTTTGTCTTTCCTGAGCACATCCTGAGTACCCAAGCATGTGCAATAATAACATTTAGCCCAGTATCTGACATCTGTAGTATGTTTGGGTTATTGTTAGCTCTGCTTATGAAATGACAGTTACAAATGACTGGTGCTTACTATGAGCCAGTCTTGGTAGGTCTTGTGTTTGCTGTCTCAAGTCTCACCATTTAACACCCACAGCAATGCCAACTGTTGTTGCCGTTATTTCTAGGGCTGGAGTGGTAAAAGTGTCATCTTTGACTAGAGACAGCTGAGATCAGTCTAGACGAGAGTCTTTCCACCTTTACACTCTTGATTATCTCGGGAGGCTTGCCTAGGTATGGTTTGGCACCATCTTGGGCCTCTACTTAGTTTATATAAATGCCATTTTTTCCCACTCTGACAGTAAAAATTGTTTCCAAAGATTAGTAGATATACCTGTGAGGATGAGGCTGGAGATGGGGAAAATTGGCCTACTTAGTTGTATGTACACACACACACACACACACACACACACACACACACACACACGTGGGGTGGGGTTACACCCATGGATTTGGGCCTCAGACTTAGTGAAAAAAAGAAACAAGGCTAAGTGCCCACGTTGATCTGTCTCTACTTCCAGACTAGAAAGTCATGTGAGCAGCCATTCATGTTCCTACCACCATGCTTCCCCTGCCATCAGTCTGTGAGCCAGAATAATCCCTCCCGTCATTCCTTAGGTTGATTGTGTAAGGCATTGTGTTCTATCAGTAAGAAGTATATATAACACAGTCCCGTACATTTAACAAAAGAGCTCTTGCACTCAACAACTCTCTGAGGGCTGCTCCCAAGTCTTCCTAAAAGCCCTCCAGCACTCGGGTACTGGCAATGCAGAGCAAAAGACCTGGCCTTAGCACAGTGAAGCCCAGTTCCTGTCGCAGTCACACAGAAAGGCTTTGTGATACTGTTTTACTACAAAGAGCTGTTTGTGAAAGTCAAATATAGGAACATCAGAGTCAGCTAAAGGAGAGCCACCAATGGTTTAATTATTGTCTTAAAAAGTAATTGTCGCTGGGCGGTGGTGGCGCACGCCTTTAATCCCAGCACTCGGGAGGCAGAGGCAGGCGGATCTCTGTGAGTTCGAGACCAGCCTGGTCTACAAGAGCTAGTTCCAGGACAGGCTCCAAAGCCACAGAGAAACCCTGTCTCGAAAAACCAAAAAAAAAAAAAAAAAAAAAAAAAAAAAAAAAAAAAAGTAATTGTCATTTTTTTTCTATGCCAGGAAGTGTTGTAGGAGGGGGCTGCTTGTTGTTCCCGTCCACCCAGCCACAAAATAATCACACTGTATTACTTGCAATACTGTTTGGCCAATAGCTTAAGCATATTTCTGGCTAATTCATAAACTAACCCATCTCTATTAATCTGTATATCACCATGTGGCAGTGGCTTACTAGATAATGTTCCCAGCATCTGTCTCAGGCAGAGGATCCATGGCTTCTCTGTGACTCCGCCCTTCTTTCTCAGCATTCAGCCTAGCTTTCTCTGCTTACCTAAGTTCTGCCTTGCTATAGGTTCAAAGTAGCTTCTTTATTCATTAATGGTAACCACAGCACACAGAGGGGACTCCCACAAAAAGGAAGTGGATCTTGGGTTCTCCCATATCATCACACAACTTAAAATTAGTACTTGGGGACCAACAGCGATGAGTTCCTTTTTTCCCCAACCTTAAAAATGTGCATATTTATGGTTGGTTGTTTATGCTGTGAACACCATAAATTCTTAAGATTAAGACTGGAAATTATGAATTGGTTTTGTTGTTGTAAGGACTTGTCATGTGCTGAAGGGTGTGTTGCTTGGTAAACAATTTCAACTTTATGACTGCTGGGATTTTTGGTGTTGCCCCTGGAGCTCTGAGTTTGGTCATCATTTCTTTCTTACGTAGAGTTTAACAATTTAAGTTGCTCTCCTATAATATTTGAGAAATAGACCCAAATGAGCCCTGTTCTGTTTTATTTTCTTTATCAGAAGAAATATTTATCTAAGATACCTTTTTTTTTTTTTAAAAAAAATGTGGTAAACTGGGGTAGTGTAAAATACTTTTAATTCAATTTAATACTTTTAATTTAAATTTAATTTTATTGATTTTTATGCATTTAATATCCTTGAATAGGCAGATTTCTAGTAAACATTTTTTAGATAGAAGTTTTTCTTTAAAGAATCACCTGCCACCATGTGGATCTATCAGCATAATCCTTTGCCCTTGCTCCAGAGTCCTCTGCACCTCTACTTTTACCATAGCGTCTGAAGGAGTGGCAGAGTACCCGTGCTCTTGGTGGCCCCGTCACAGAGGCACGCATCTTTCCCCAGCCCTGTCGTCAGGTGATTCTCTGCAATGGACATTAATTGCCTCAGAGGTCAGGGTCTGTGAAAAGAAATCCAGGCAGCTCCAGGTTGTGAGACAAGTTTTTAAAACCACCACTCTTGAAGCTGCCCGAAGATCAACCTTCTCACAGTTTTTCTGTGGCTATCATTCTGCTTTCTCACACTGGTCACTTCAATGCTTCTTTTCCCATCTTTGTCTGCCTCGGCTTTTGTTTCGAAAGGATGTAAGTACCTCTTGAGGAAGTCCTAAGTGGCTGGCTCCCATTACGCTCTCTGCAGATGAGAGCGATTCCTTTGTGTGCGGACGCAGGAATCCTCTCCAAACCATTGACGGTATTGTAGATGACTGCAGCATCAGAGCAGAATTCTGGGATGAGCATCCCTAAACAAAAGTGGTCCTTGAAAGTGGGTAATTGTTCCACGTATTGATACAACAGTGGGTGACATTTGCCAAGACACTGGGCCACAGAGCCTTTCTCTTCATTCCACCGACTGAACATCCTCTCCGGACCACGTACCATGCTTCTTAGCCTCTTTAGTTCTCAGGGCTCATGCTATTTTATTAAAGGTAAAACACTGTCACTTCTGAACCAAGGGTTTTGTTCTGAAATTTCGGTAATTTGAAGACAGGAATCTGTCAGACATATGTTTCATAATGTCTAGGAACAGGGATTTGGTGGGTGGGGCAAATTGTTAATCACTTTTACAAACAAAGCTGGTTTTCTTTTCCCCCATCTTAGCCGGTAGGGGACTTTGGCAGTTTGTAGAATTGATGTTCTCTTTAAGGGACACCATCTGCCCAAATGGAATAGTTCTGCCAGAGATAGTAGCTATACTTAATATTTATAACGCTGAATATCGTGGCCAAAAAATTTGAGCAAGTTAAATGGAGGCCGCAGGGGAGCCTGACCAGACGGTCGTGTTGTACTTTACCTCATGTGTGACTTCTGTCACACGTGTGCTCTTTGGAAAACTTCCTTTCCTTTTTGCAACCGATGGCAAGTTATTCTTAGATTTCCATTGGAAAACAAAGCCCACGAGTGACAAGACCAGATGCACTTTTGCACTGTTGTGAATACAGCCTGATGTGGGTGTCCAGAGATCTTCTGTTTCCTTTGAAAAGCCTTCTTTAAGTAGAATGCAAGATGATAAAGACGAGGAGCTAGGAGGAGTTGGAGTGATGTGGGAAACAATAGCTCCTTAATAAGAGTCTTAGTAATCAGGAGGTATTTGTGTCTGCAGCGAGGGACGGGGAAGTGACAGACTGACCATTCTGAAGGTTGCCGTCATCGTGGACTGGCACATTTCTAATTATACATGAAATGAAAGGCTTCGGAGAAGAAATGGCCCGCACCATTCAGCCACTTGAATATCTGATTGAGGCCAGAAAACACTGACGACCAATCTGTGGCATTGTGCTTATCTAAACTCATTTTTCAAGACTCATTTGAGATCTTTTCTACTTATCATTTTCTTTTGTCTTTTCTATCCATCTACCTTTGTATGCAAATTCCTGATTTAGCAGGGAAGGTCTTGTTGGGAAACACAGTGCAAAGGATTTAGGAGAAGGTATTTTTATTAGTAAAGGGGGTGTTATTTACTCTTGTTTTATTTGTGCAGTGGTAGAAGGCTTCATCCTTGCTGAGCAAATGGTCCACCCCAGAGTCACACCCTCAACCCAGCTGAAGATTCAGAAAGTCTGAGCAGGGAGAAGAGCGCAGAAACTGGGGAGAAACACTGGAGACTAGTGTGTAGGGAAGCCAGGCCTACCCATCTGGAACCCGGAGACCAGAAAGTCAGGAAAGCCACTCAAAGGTTGACATTCACTACAGGGTTCCAAGAAGGTCATGGAAAAGGGGTGTTCCCTCTCCATTTCCTTCCTGCCCCCATCTTCTTGCTGAGGACCCCCATGGCCTGAACCCAGCCACACACCCGAGGAAAAGTGAGGCTGGAAAGCTGAAGTAAGTGGTTGTCGTGAGGTTGGATGTGGTGATGCCATGTGGTCGCTCCCACATGGGAAGATGAGGCAGGAGGATTATAAATTTCAGGCTTGCCTGAGGTATACATTCAAATTCTGTTTCTAGAGAAATAAAATATTTAGCTAGCGTCAACAGAAAAACAGTATAACCATTTAATGTAAAAATCTTTGCTGGCTTTAACTAACTTCCAATCTTTGAATCACCCCTCCTTCATTGTATCAAACAGGAAGGTTATCAAGGCCCAAAGCAGAAACAATTGGTTTATCCTCAAGAAACGTCTGAAAAAAAGCAGAAAATAATTTAAATATTATTGCTCATTTCAAAGCTCCTTCCTCCTATGGGGTAGGCCGTGTGATAACAGGAAAAAATAATGTATTCCTTAGAGTTCGATGACTCTGGTTCCTTATCCTTAGGCCTGGCCTGCTGGAAACCTGGCTTCTCCTATTTCTAATATACCCTTAGGTCAAGTATTTCCAGGTTAGCTGCACCCCTACAGGGGACCTCAGCACGAGTCAGTCAGTCCATTTTGATTTTACCCCATACTTATATGGAGTCTAGTGCAGGAGCTTAATCCAAAGCTCTGTCCTGGTAAATCTCTAAAGAGTGCAACACACATTTGGCCTCAAAACCCAGCACACCTGCCTTTCATGTACACAGAACCAGGAGGGAAATCACTTACCTACTGCACATGTGTATTTGATCAAACTTGTATTTGATCGCAACCTACAGCATCGAGGGATTCACTAAATGTGGTTTCAGGCAAGGTGGAAAGAACTACAACAGGGTATATCCTTAGCCGTGCTTAGATCCTTTGAATCTTGTACTAGCAAGAGCCTCCTGAATCTGGTGCTCAGGGCAGGCAGGTCACGGGAATGATTGCATTGATCTGGTGACAGGCGGCAGAATGTGGAACAGGCTGGGAACTGTTTAACCCTGGCTCTCTGTAAAGCAGGTGGTTGCTATGCAGCCAGGGGAATCTAGGCCTAATCTCTCTCTCTCTAGTCCCCCACCTTTCTTCCTCTCTCCTCTTCTACCCTCCATTCTCCTCTCACCAAATAAGCATTCCTCTTTTTTGTGTGTTTTTCTTAATGGAAAATGAATTCCTCTCATGTTAAATGTCCACAGCTAGTGCTTTTTAGAGACTCACTTTGGTTCACTGCTCTCACGGAGCTGAGACTCCCAAGCTTATCTGTCCCCCTGCCTCTCTTTGTAACAGATCGTTTTGTGGTGGTGGTGGTGGTTACTGTCTTTTGTTTGTTTGTTCTTTGGTTTTGGTGGTATGAAAATAGCAGAGGGTAATTTCATGGCTGTTAATAACCCTTTCTACAGGAGTGGTCCTCATGCCCTGTGCTTGGCCAGTCTCCTGTGCAGATTGTGTTGCCAGGGTTCTCTGTCCCCTGCCTCTGTCCACAGTCTTTCCATCTCCTCTCTTCCATACGCCCCCATGGTAGCTGTCCCCCATCCATTCCCTGACCCAACATTTAAAGACCATGCTTAAATTCCCATCCTGTTGAAT